>NW_008345311.1:4288558-4304021 GCF_000622305.1 Nannospalax galili
TTCAGGCTGACTAAGATCAAGAAAAAAAAAAGACAGTAAATGCTTGTCAGAGTTTGAACAAAGGGGAGCGCTCATTCACTGCTGGTGGGTTTGCAAACTCCTGCAACCACTAGAGAAAGCAGTGTGGAGAACTCTTACAAAACTAAAAATAACTCTACAATATGATCTGGTTATACCGCTCCGTGGTATATACCTAAAGTACTCATCCTACTGTAGAGATACCTGTACATCCATGTTTGTTGCTGCTCTCTTCACAATAGCTAAGAAATGGAAACAACCAAAATGTCCTTCAACTGGTGAATGGATAGTGAAATTGTGGTACATTTCCACAGTGGACTTCTACTCAGCAGTAAGAAAAGATGAAATTATGAAATTTTCACATAAATGGATGGAACTTGAGAGTATTATACTAAGTGAAGCAATACAAAGTCAGAAGAGCAAGCAACGTATGTTCTCCATCATTTGTGGATTGTAGCACCAACTCCTTTTATGTGAGTATATAAATTCGGAAAAGATGAAATTATGAAATTTTCACATAAATGGATGGAACTTGAGAGTATTATACTAAGTGAAGCAATACAAAGTCAGAAGAGCAAGCAACGTATGTTCTCCATCATTTGTGGATTGTAGCACCAACTCCTTTTATGTGAGTATATAAATTCTGATGTAATACCAGGAGTCAGGAGAATAGCAAGGATACATGGAGGTAAAGGAAAAGAAGGAACCTGGGATGGGGATTATAGGGAACACAGGTACCGGGGGGAGGTGGGGAAAGTGGGAGTGTTCATCAGGGAGGAGAGGTGGGAGGTATATGCAAGGTGCCATGGTGTGAGGGAAAGAGAAGTCAGGAGAGGGGATGTGAGAGGTGGGTGTTAATGGGAAGAGTGTAGGGATAATGGGGTACTGGAACTGGGGAGAGAGGATAGGGACAGAATGGGAGGAAGGAGTGTGGAGATGGGTGAGTCTTGGGGGATCAGGTAACCCAGAGGGTGGTGTAATGTCTTTGGGGCCCCCATGGGGGCACACATATAGTGTCTGAACATTGGTGCTTGTACACCTGGGAGCTGCTTGGCAGGGGGCACAGTGCCAGACAGAGGAGACCTCCCTTTGTGTGGTTGGTAGGAGTGATCCAGGAGACCTCAAGGATAACACAGACTGTTGTCAAACCTCTTGGTTGTCTCCCAGGACTAGTAAATGGCACACTACTGCTGAAGACAGGACATACTTCACCCACAGAATTTGAAGCAATGGAGGACGAATTGATCTGGAAGCCTTCTAGCCGAAGTTTGTCTATCACAATTCTAGATAATAATATGCAAACTTCCAAGGGAGAAAAATAATCAGTGGTCCAACTCAGCCCTAAGGCCGGCTAATAACCATAAGGACCTGTATAGCAAACTACCTCTATTGGTGCAATAGTGGGGGGCAACCAACTATTATCTAATTGGACTTGAAGCCCCATCAGTGGGAGTGAACTCATGGTTGGCACTGAAGACTCAGTCAGGTGCACTTAGTGGGAGAGGCCATAGAGCATAGAGAAAGCACTATCTCTTTCCTATCTCTGGACAAATGAAATTTCTTTCTATATGATAAATATTGATCCCTATATTTACAGACAAGCATACTGTATACCAGTCATCAAAGGAGCTTCTTTTTGAAACAAATGGAGAGTATTTTCAAGTTGCACAACTGGTCAAACTCAGAGAATATATGTCTGAGAGATATCCAGTGCTATGTGACACATCTGCAATTGAACCTCTACAGCTAACGCTTATGGAAAATAGCAGAACAAGGGGTAGAAAGAAAACTAATGCATCCCTCAACTATCACCAGAAAAGCCTCCTTGTATAGCACAGTGCAATGCACACAGAAGGCCACAATTGGCCAAGTTTAAAGATACAAATTTTGACCAGTTCTACAATGCCATGTATTCCTTCCCATGGAGTAGATGCTTATCCTCAGAATGCTTATGCCACTATTGTACCAGTGAGCATATCTTTGCAGCAAAATTTGATGGAACATGAGAACATTAGGTAAATAAAATGAGCCAGACACAGAAGAATAAATACTACATAGTCCTTCTCGTATGTGGAACTTAAAACATGTCAAGTAGAATGTAGAACGATAAAAACTGAAGGCTGAGTATGTGGGAGAGAATGGGGATAAAGAAAGATTTGATTATGGGTACCAAATCACAGACAGAAGGAATAACTTATTGTGTTCTATAGCACAGTAGTTCACAGTAACTTATTCTATAATTTATGAAGATGTAGAAGAGAGGGGTTTAAAGGCTCTAGTCAGAAGGAAATAAAAATAATTAAAATTACAAATCATATCTACAGTGGCTGGAGAAATGACTCAACACTTTAACAGCATGTACTGCTCTTAAAGAGGACCTGAGTTCCATTCCCAAAACTTTTCTCAGGCGATTCATAATCACCTTTATCTCCATCTTTGGAGAGATCAGATACCTCTGGCCTCTGTGGGTACCCACACTCACATTTGCACATATCCACACACAGAATACACATACATATATTTCAACTTAATGAAAATAAAGCTTTTCAGAAAATAATTTTAAAGGGAAATCTTGAAGAGTCTACTAAAAATAATTCAAACAAAATCAGCAAAGCTTAAGGATGCAAAATAACCATAATACAAGTAATATTTTTATGAGCCATCTGAAAAGGAAATAAAAACAACTCCTCTAGGCTGGGTGTTGGGGTGCACACTTTTAATCTCAGAAATAAGGTGGCATAGGCAGCTAGACTTGTGTGTTTGATTGAGCTCAGCCTCATCTACATAATGAGTTCCAGTCAAGCCAGGGCTATATAATGATACCTGGTTTCAAAAATAAAAATTACTTTTAAAGTTATTAGAAAAGGTTAAAATTGAAAAATGAAATTTAACCAAGTCTAACACAATAAACGTAAAACATATAGAGAAGAAATATGAAAAGTCGCAACCACATGAAAATACAATGCATCTTCATTCAGCGGAATGAAGCAATTAATATTAAAATGTCCTCGTATGTGCATGAGTATGAGTCTGGGTATGTTCCAAGTGTGTGATCCCTGTAGAAACCAGAGAGGGCATCAAATTCTGTGGAGCTGCAGTTACTGGCAGTTGTGAGCCACCCAACATAGGTGCCGGGAACCAAACTCAGATCCTCTGGAAGAGCAGGAAACACTCTTAACTTCTGAGTCATCTCTCCAGCATCACAGTATAATCCTTATAAATATTCCAATAATAATTTACATAAATATTATATAAAGATCAATCTTAAAATTCATATGAAACCATAACTGACCGCAAGATAGTGTTGACCACAAAGAGGAAAGCTGGAGTCATCATACTTTTGGACTTTAAAACATAGTACCAAGAAATAGTAACCAAAGCAATATGCTACTGGAGATAAAAATAGGCCCATAGGCTAGGAGGAACAAAACCATGTGCTCAAGCAAAAATTCAGGTGTTCTCCTGTGAGTTAGAGCTGTGGACCCCATGCTTGAGCTAGAGCTGTGGTTCTCCTCCCTTGAATCCATAGTTGTGGTACCCTCCTGTGAATCTGGAATTGTGGTCTCTTCCTATGTGCTAGGGTTGCTATCCTCTCTACACTTGTGTGCCTCAGTCATGGTAATCTCATGTGAGCTGGAGCTATATTCCCCTCCAATGAACCTGGAGTCCTGGTCCCATCCTGTGAACCTGGAGCTGGAGTTTCCTTGTGCGAGCTGGAATTGTGGTCCCCTCCAGCAAGCAGGTTCCCTGTGAACATGAGGTGTGGTTCGCTCCTGTGACCCTGGCATTGTGGTTCTCACTTGTGAGCTGGAGCCATGGTCCATGCCCATGAGCTGGAGCTGTTGTCCCATTGTGGAATTTAGAACAGTGCCCATCTCCCCCATTAACCAAAGGTGTGGTCTCCTCTTGTGAACTGGAGTGGTGGTCCTCTCCTTTGATCCTGAGTTATAGTCCCCTCCAATGAACTAGAGTTGTGGTCCCCTTCTGTGACTAAGACTCAGAAATGAGGGAGAGCATGTCTTTTGTTTTCCTGAGACTGTGTTACTTCACTTAGTATAACAGTTTCTAGTTCCATCCATTTACATGGAAATTTCATGATTTCATCTTTACCTCTGAGTAGAACTCCATTGTGTAAATGAAACACATTTTTATTAGCCGCTCATCAGTTGAGGGGCACTAAGGTTGCTTCCATCTCTTAGTTATTGTGAAAAGAACAGCAACAAACATGGTTGTATAAGTGTCTCTGTAGTAGGATGAATTCTTTGGGTATATGCCAAGGAGTGGTATAACAGGGTCATATGGTAGGTTAATTTTTAGTTTTTTAAGAGTTCCCCACACTGCTTTCCAGAGGGGTTGCATGAGTTTACATTCCCACCAGCAGTGAATGCATAATCTTTCTCCAAATCCTCACCAGCATTTGGTATCATTTCTTGTCTTGATCTTAGCCAGTCTGACTGGGGTAAGTTGAAATCTTAGGGTGGTTTTAATTTGCATTTCTCTAATTATTAACAATGTTGAACACTTTTAAAGATGTTTCTTAGCCATTTTATTTCTTCTTTTGAGAACTCTCTGTTTATATCTTTAGCCCATTCTTTAATTGGATCATTTGTTTTCTTGATTCTTTGTTTTTTGAGTTCTTGAACCAAAACCTTATATGTGAGTATATATCCTCATGCAACTGCAGGAACCAGGAAAATGAAAGAGAATCATGGAGGTAAAGGGAAAGAAGGAACCAGAAGACAAGAACAGTAAGAGACAGGTGTTGCTAAGGGAGAAATGTGTAAAATGGGGCTAGTTAAATGGGAGGGGAGAGGGAAGGCTATACAAGGGATTATGGGGGTAAAGTAGAAGGATAAAGGGGAAGAATGAACTCAAGAGAAGTGGGCCTATAGCAGATAGGAATTATCAAGAAGAAATGTGGGAAATGGGGACACTTTAAATGGGGAAGGCATGGAGATAGGATAAGACCGGAGAGAGAGAGGAGAGATAAATAATACCTAGCTAGTATAAAAAAACCAGAGGGGAACCATATTAGTCCAAAAACCTAGTGAAAAATTACACATATAATATCTCTACATGAGTCTGTGTGTGTCACTGAAAGCTACATAATAGGAAACAGCGCCAGACAGGAGTACCTTCCTTTGAGTTGTTTGCCTTTGAGTTGTTTGAGAGTCCCAAAATTACACAAGTTATTGTAACAGTCTTTGATTGCCTCCCAGAACTTGAAGGTAAGACCATATTTCTGAAGAGAGAACCTACCTTAGACAGAGGTTTTGGAGCCATGGAGCTGGAACTGACCTGAAATCAACCTCTGTGAAAGGCTGGCTCTCATAGCTTTAGAGAGCACCATGCAAGATGGTAAGTGAGAACACCAATTGATGTCCAACCCTAGCTTCAAGGTCTAAAAACCACACCAATGAGCAGCACAGCAAATGCCAATGGTTCAGTAGTGGCACTTTTATCTTGGGGGTAATGAACCGTTACCTAATTGGGCTTAAAGCCCACTCAGTGGGAAGAAACTCATGTGTGGTACTGTAAACATAGCCAAATACACATAGCTGGAGAGGTCATAAATCTTAGAGAAAATCCCAAGGCTCACACATCCCTAGGCAAATGTAATTTCTTACTATGTGCAAAATATGGATCCTTAAATTTACAATTATCCCAGTCACCACCCATCAAGGAAGCTTTTTTTTCAACAGACAGAGATTATCACAGAGTTCCAAATCCACACACAGAGATTTCCTGTGAAGTGCCAAAACTTAAGTGGCACATCTATAATGCAGCCTCTACAACTGAGGCTCACAGAACATAGAAAAAGGAATGAAGAGAACAGTAATGCATCTTTCAATTCTCATCAGTGAAGCTCCCCCATGCAACTGAGGGCCAGGTAAATGAAAGGTCACAACTGGCCAAAAGGTAGAGAGTAAGTGTCTACAGAGTTTGGGTCCTTGGACAGGACTCCTATATAAAAATCCACCACCCAAGACTCAGGGATCATTGCAGAAGAGGGAGCAGAAAGATCGTGAGAGTGAAGGAGGAGGTACATAACCATAAGGAAATAGAGTCCTCAGGCTCCTGGGGCTCTTCTCTTACTAACCTACACAGTAATGGTGTCAACATACACAAGACCCATGAAAACTCAAGCAGACAAAAATCCAGCATATAAATGTGGAAATGGACAGTAGGCCCCAATCTAAGTCAACAATTCTTGGCAACTGATTACTAGTGGGTGAAGAAGAGCTGATCTTAAAAGGAGGAATTCTAGATAGACATTAGACTTCAATGGATGGACTTGCATTGAGGGGCATCTGGGGACACAAACTTGACATACTAGGCCTTAACACAAATGACAGAATGTATGAATTCAAGTGGGGAGTTATGGGAGGTGGGAGTCAATGGGGAAGAGGGCACAAAGATGATTTAGATGTTCTATATGAAAGACAAAAATTCAGTTAAAAATAAGAAGTAGTGTAATAACTAAACTGATATAATCCTCAAACTAAAATATGGAATTATATCCCAGAATACAAATTCAAAATTGTATGTCTTCTACAGATTTTTTATATTATTTACTGACAAACTGTAATACTGAGCTTCAACAATATAGTGAAATGTGTCACTGTTCCTATAATGTGAGTTTGCCATTCACTCCCTCTCCAAATTCTGCAACCTATACAAAGTTTTTTAATGCAATCATGCTGTATCTTAAAGAAAGCAGTGCCAATAAAATAATTTAAAATAAAAATGTCAAGGGTTTTCAGAGTGATGATTTGCAGTAAAGATGCTAGGAAAACATAATGGAGAAAAGATCTTCTCTTCAACAAGTGTTATTGGTCCACCTGGATATTCATATACAGAAGAATGAAATTAGACCTTTATATCTTATAAAACACAATTACAGTTACCTAAAGACTTAAATACAATGTGTGAATCTGTAAAAATATTAAAAGAAAACATTAGCAAAAAACATGATGACATTAGTCTAGGTAGCAGTTTTCTTGATATGAACTTGAGCAAAGCAAAAACCAGAAAAAAAGCAGGTAATAATACATTGAAATAAAAATCTTCTGCAGAACAAAATAAATAATCAGCATAGGAATAAGACAGCCTAAAGAATGACAGATAATATTTGCAAACCATACACTCTACATACGATAAATGGTTATTATACAAAATATATAAGGAGTTTTAACACCCGAAGAAAGCAAAGAATCAGATTTTTAAATGGACAAGAAACCTTAAATGACATTACAGAATAAAAAGCATACATATCACCAAAAGTTACATAAAGATGCTCAAAATTACAGGCACAGAAACACCAATTAAAACCACAAAGAGATATCATCTCACACCTATCCAAATAATTATTAGCAGAAAGCGAAGGAAAAAAATTGCACAGGATGTGGAGATTATGTAATCCATGTGAAATGTAAACAGAAATAGCCATTATGAAAAATACTATAAAGGTCTTTCAAACATAAGAAATATTTTACAATATGACAATAAACTATAACATAAGGTATGTTTCATAAGAGTACTGGAAAAGACTTTAAAATTTTCCACCACAAAAAAATGACATTTGTCCCCCAGCCCCACCTCCCTTTTCTTCCCTGGGCTGCACAGCCATCAGCTTCCTTGTGCCAGCATCTTTCTTGGGTAAGTCTAGTGGTGCCCACTGTGCCTTGACTCCCCCAGGCTCATTCACTTTCCTGGCTCCCCCACCCCATCTCTCCTCCTGGCCTGGGTAGTGGCCCATTTCTTTTCTTGGCACCCCAGACACATTGGTTGACCTTTTGGCCCAAGTCCCCACTGCTTCCTGACCCTTTGGATCCAGACCAACCCAGTTCCTCACTGCAGTCCTCAGGAGCCCTCTGGGCCTGGTCCCATTCCCATATACCTTTGCTTCCCTGGGCGGCTCAGCCACCAGCTTCCTAGTGCTAGCATTTTTTCTGGGTGGGTCCCAGCACCCACCGCGCCTTGATTACTCCAGCCTCACTCACTCTCCAAGATCACCCACACCATCTCTCCTCCTAGCCCATTTCTTGTCTTGGCACCTGAGACCCCTGGGTTGAACTCTTGGTCCAAAATCCCCACTGCTTCCTGATCCTTTGCATCCAGACAAACCCACTCCCTCCCAGTGGTCCCCAGGAACCCTGAAGGCTTCTTCCTGCTCCCACCTTCTTTTGCATCCCTGTGTGGCACAGCCACTAGCTTCCTGGGACCAGCATCTTTCCTGGGCCCTGAGCCAAGGGCAGCCCTGCCCCCAAATTAGTGAGGGCAGCATCTTTCCTGGAGGGATCCTCATCTGATTTGGGCCTCTGTGGGAACTCCTGAAGAAGAAAGCAATTTGTCCACTCCAATATAACAGTCAATAGTAGAAACCTAAAACTGAGACCAACCAGCTTTTCATGCCCAACAACTAAACCACAAAGGCACATAAAGTCTACAAAAAGAAGCAAACCTAAACTCAACAAAGGAAGGCTTGAGCCTCATACAAGAATCAGAAACTACAAAAGAAATTCACATGTCAACATCACAGAGAAAAAATAATCACATGAAAAAACAAAACAACCTATCCCCACCAAGTACCAATAGTCCTCTAGAGGAGTACGATGAGAAATCCCTAGAGATAACACAAGACATGGAACTCAAAAGAACAATTATAAACATGATATAAGAAATCAGTGATTTTAAAGAACACATAAATCAAAGAACTGAAGGAAGGTAGGGATAAACTTCTGAATGAATTCATAAAAGAGTTAGAAATATTGAAGGATACTCAGGCTGAAATGAAGAAGTAAATGAAAGACTCAGTAAGCCAATTAGAAATGACAGCAGAAAACCTTACCAATAGGATGAATGAAATGGAAAACAGAATATCAAGACTGGAAGATAAAGTGGACAAATTAGACCACTCAAACAAAGATTATGAAAAATTTAAGAAAACATTAGAATGGAATATGAAGGAATTGTGTGACACCATAAAAGGATGAAATTTATGAATAATAGGCATACAAGGAGGAGGATAATCTCAAGATAATGATATAGACAAGATCTTCAACAGGATTGTAGAAGAAAATTTCACAAAATTAAAGAAAGACATGGCCGTATAAATACAAGAATCAGATAGAACACCAAGTAGATAAGACCAGAAAATAAACTCTCCATGGCACATCATAGTAAAAACACTAAACATACATAACAAAAGGACAATGCTGAAAGCTGCAAAAGAAAAACAACAACAACATATAAAGGAAAACCCATCAAGATTACAGCTGACATTTTAATGCAAACTATGAAAAACAGAAGAGCCTGAACAAAGTATTCCCAGTTCAAAACAACCACATATGCCAAGCCACATTACTTGACCCAGCCAAAAATATCTAGTATAGTCGAGGGGAAAGAAAAATCTTCCATGACATAAATAGGCAGAAAGAATTCATGTCCACCAAACCAGCCCTTCAGAGAGTTCTTGAAGCAACACAAAGAGCTGAAGAAAGGAACAACTATACCCAAGGGGTTAAAGAAAGAAACTCAGTGAAGGTATAACTGTGGAAACACACACATATACCAAGAATGTGAACAGAAATAAAAATGACAGGGTTCAATACAAATCTTTCATTAACAACTTTAAATATCAATGGACTGAACTCCCCAGTCAAAAGTCACAGACTAGTTAAATGGATTAAGAAACAAAACCCATCTTTTTGTTGTCTTCAAGAAACTCATCTCAATATCAAGGACAGGCATTACCTTAAGGTGAAAGGATGGAAAAAAAGACACCAAGTGAATATTACTAAGAAAAGAAGCAGGCATTGCAATTCTAATATCTGATAAAATAGACTTTAAAACTAATCAGAAAAGATAAAGAAGGTCACTTCATTCTGATCAAAGGAACAATTGACCAAGAAGATAATACAATCATGAATATATATTCACCAAACGCTGGTGCACCCAACTTCATAAGTACAGTACTACAAGACTTTCAGACCTAAATTAATCCCAACTCATTTATAGCAGGGAACTTCATTACACCATTGTCTCCATTAGATAGGTCAACAGGGCAGAGAATTAACAGGAAGACATCTGAATTAAACAATACCATATGTCAAATGAACCTAACAGACATCTACTGAATATTCCACCCAAGTACCAAAGATTATACTTTCTATTCAGTGCCCCATGGAACCTTCTCCAAAATCAACCATATACTGTGGCACAATAAAAACCTCAACAAATACAAAAAGTCTGAAATAATTCCATGCATGCTATCTAACCACAATGCAAAAAGGCTTAAAATCAACACTGAAAGAAACTCTAGAAACTACATGAACACATGGAGATTAAAAAAAACTCCTGAATGAAGAATAGGTCAAAGGAGAAATTAAGGAAGAAATAAAAGTATTCCTGGAACTAAATAAAAAGGACAATACAACAAAACAAAACCTCTGGGACACATTGAAAGCAGTCCTTAGAGGGAAGTTTATAGCTCTAAGTGCTTACATTGAAAAATCAGAAGAACACAAATAAAAGACTTAACATTGCAACTGAAGACACTTGAAAAGCAACAACAAATGAAAACCAAACTCAGCATACAAGAAGAAATAACAAAAATCAGAGCAGAAATTAATGAAATAGAAACATAAAAACAATATAAAGTATCAACAAATCCAAAAGCTGGTTCTTTGAAAAGATAAACAAGATTGACAGACCTCTAGCCCAGTTAACCAAAAGAAAGAAAGAGCACCTCCAATTCAACAAAATTAGAGATGAAAAGGAAAACATCACAACAGACACTAAAAAGATCCAGAACATTAAAGCGGTATATTTCAAAACCTATACGCTACTAAATTTGAAAACCTAAAAGAAATGAAGGGGTATCTAAAAGTATGGGAACCAACAAAATTAAACCAAGAAGAGATTAACAGCTTAAACAGACCCATAACACATAAGTAATTAACATGGAGTAAATTTTTATGCTTCTTCCTCAACTATAACTCATCATTTTTTTATTTGTTGATTTTTTTGTGTGTGTATTTCATACAGAACATCAAACATTGAAACAATAATGCAAAACCTCCCAACTAAAATAAGCCCAGAACCAGATGGATTTACAGCAGAATTCTATCAGACATTTAAAGAACACCCACTGGAGCCCATATACTCTGTAATCCCTATTACTGTCCACTGTGTTGTCAGCGCCCCCAGCCATTCTCCAGTGCTTGCCCATCTGATGAATCTAGTCAGCTATCTAGAGTTTCTTGTTTTCGGAAGATCAGCTCTTCCTCATCTAGCAGCAATCAGTTGTCAATATTCCTTTAGATAAGATTGGGGTCTGCTGTTCATTTCAAACTGCATACAGACACACAAAAAAATGATCATCCACCATGATCAAATCGGCTTTATTCCAGAGATGCAGGGATGTTTCAATATATGTAAGTCAATAAACATAATTAATCATATAAATGGACTTAGACAAAAACCACATTGTCAGTCAATAAATGTCAGTAAATCATATAAATGGGCTCAAAACAAGAACCACATGGTCATCTCCATAGATGCAGAGAAGGCCTTTGACAAAATTATTATACTTTCCTTTTGGGTGTTTAAGACCATAGAGTTGGCCCATATAAACCAATTTATTTGTACTCTTAAGGTCGTTTGAGTATCTGTTCTTCAGTGGTTACACGGACTTGGGAGGAGCCCCTGGCTACTTTCTTTTACCAGTTCTGCCTATGTGAAGAAACAGGGAATAGGACTGAAGGGAACATACCTCAACATAATTAAAGCCATATCCAACAAAACCACAGCCAACAACATTCTAAATGGAGAAAAACTGGAAACATTCCCATTGAATCAGGAACCAGACAAGGCTGTCCATTACCTCCACTCCTCTTTATCATAGTGCATGAAACTCCAGGATGTACACTATCTCCACTCCTTTTTAACATAGTGCTTGAAACTCTTGAAAGAGCAATAAGAGAAGAGAAGGAAATTAAAGGAGTAGTAATTGGAAAAGAAGAATCAAATTATCCCTTTTGCAGATGATATGATATTATACATAAGAGACACAAAAAATTCTACCAGAAAACTCCTAGAAATTCTTAACATGTTCAGTAAAGTGGGTTAACCAAAAACAATAAAATATGTTTGAATAAACCTGACCAAAGACATTAAAGAGCTCTACAATGAATATTTTAAATCTTTAAATAGAATGAGATTGAGGAAGACATCAGAAGATGGAAGGACCTCCCATGCTAATGGATTGGAAGAATATGAGGAAGACATCAGAATATGGAAGGACCTCCCATTGTCATGGATTGGAAGAATTAATATTGTGAAAATGACCATCCTACCAAAAGCCATTTATAGATTCAATGCAATGCCAATCAAAATCTCCATGACATTTTTCACAGAATCAGAAAAAACATCCTAAGATTCATATGGAAGCACAAAAGACCTCAGCTGGCCAATGCAATCCTGAGCACTAAGAGCAATGCTGGAGGGATTACTATACCAGATTTTAAGCTGTATTATAGAGCTATAGTCATAAAAACAACATAGTACTGGCAAAAAAAATAGATTCATAGATCAATGGAACAAAATTGAAGACCCAAATATGAGTAATTGCAATTTCCGCCACCTGATATTTGACAAAGGGGCCAAGAACACTCACTGGAGGAAAGACAGCATGTTCAGCAAATGGCGTTGGCAAGCTGATGAATTTCCACCTGTAGAAGAATGAAACTAAACCCCTATCTTTCATCTTGCAAAAAGTCAACTCCAAATGGATCAGACCTCAATGTGAAGCCTGAAACTCTGAAACTGTTAAAAGAAAGCAATGGTAATTACCTATAAGATATAGGTGTAGGAAAGGATTTTTTAAACCGGACATCAATTGCTTAGGAAACAAGGACAAGAATCAACAAATGGGACCTCATTAAAACGCTTCTGTACATCAAAAGAAGCAATCAAGGAAGTGAAAAGAAAATCCACAGAATGGGAGAAAATCTTCACCAGCAACACATCTGACAGAGGTTTAACGTCTAGAATATATAACAAACTCAAAAAACAAAGAATCAAGAAAGGAAGTAGCCCAATTAAAAGATGGGCTAAGGAGCTGAAAAGAGAGTTCTCAAAAGAAGAAATGAAGATGGCTAAGAAGCATCTTAAAAGGTGTTCAACATCACTATTAATTAGGAAAACACAAATATAAACCACTTTAAGATTTCCTCTCACCCCAGTCAGACTGGCTAAGATCAAGAGAACAAATTATATCAAATGTTGTAGAGGATGTGGGGAAAGCGGGATGCTCATCCACTGCTGGTGGGACTACAAACTTGTACAACCCCTATGGAAAGCAGTGTGGAGAACTCTTAAAAACTATAAAATGGACCTACCACTTGACCAAGTTATATCACTCCTTGGCATATACCCAAAGAACACATCCTATTGCAGAGGCACTTGTACATCCATGTTTGTTTCTTCTCCTTTCACAATAGCTAAGAAATGGAAGCAACCTAAGTGTCCCTCAGCTGATGAGTAGATAATGAAAATATAGTTCATTTATACAAGGGAGTTTTACTCAGCAGTAAAGAAAGATGAAATCATGAAATTTGCAGGTAAATGGATGGAACTAGAATCTGTTATACTAAGTGAAGTAACACAATCTCAGAAAAAAAATCGACATATGTTCTCCCTCATATGTGGATCTCAGCACCAAATCCTGATCAGTGAGTATGTATCCAGACATAACTACAGGAACCAGGATAATGAAAAGGAACCAGGGAGATAAAGGAAAAGAAAGAATCTGAAAGAGAACAGTAAGAAATAGGCCTTAAGAAGGGAGATACGGATAAAAAATGGGGGTATTTTACAGGGAGGGGTAGGGAAGGTTAAACAAGGAAGCTAGGGGATTAAAGGACAGAAGGAGCTCAGAGAGGTGGGACCATAGGAGCAGGGTATTATTAAGGGAGAAATGGGAAAAATGGGGGTACTTTAAATGGAGAAACCATGGTGGAAGTGTTAGACAATGCGATAGATAAATAATGCGTAGCTAGTTTAAAAAATAATCAGAGGGAGCCATATTAATCAAACAACCTATAACAAATTATACATACAACTAGCTCAAGGAATATAATATATATGTAGGCAAGGTTTATCTGAGAACATTTGGCATTTGCCCAAGCTTTATCTACATGACACATGGTAATTAAATGTACCAGACAGCTGGAACTAACCTTGGATGTTTAACAGCCATACTTTCAGGCCTATACTAATTTGGTCAGAGGGACATAAAGGACAGTTTTTGATCCCTGCCCTCCTAGGTCGACTAAGCTCCAGGGGACTATGAGCATCTCTCAAAATGTCGTGTAGTTGTGGTGAGTCACCTGTCCTCTTGTTCAAGGAGACCCCAACAAATGGACTTGAACCAGTGTCTAATCTCCAAAGAGGAGGGTTAACACAGAGGAAACATTTCCTACATGCTTCCAAGTGAAGCCAGCCACAGTTGAGGAGGACCTTTGTTTTATCTTCACATAGATGGAACTGGTGAAAGAAAGAAGCCAGGGGCTCCTCCCAAGCCCATGTGACCCCTGAGGAACAGATCCTCAAATGTCCTTAAGAGTAAAAAGAAATTGCTTTATGTGGGCCAACTGTATGGTCTTAAACAACAAAAAGGAAAGTATAACCAAAGATTAAAGTGGTCAATAGAATTTTTTTAAGAGTCCATGTGTATAGCTAAAGGCTACATAACAAGAAATAATACCAGACAGGAGATACCTTCCTTCCTTTGAGTTTTTAACCAGGATGTCCCAAGGGACTCCCAGACAGTAACCCAGCATAGAATTGGGAAAATTAACACCGGACCCTGATCTTATCTAAAGAATATTGACAACTGCTAGATGAGGAAGAGCTGATCTTCCTAAAACAAGGAACTCTGGATAGGCTGACTAGATTCAGCGGATTGAGGAAGAGCTGACCTTCCTAAAACGAGGATCTCTAGATAGGCTTACTAGGTTCAGCAGATGGACAAGCACTGGGGAAAGGCTGGGGTCACTGACAACACAGTGGACAATAACAAGGATGACAGAGTATATGGGCTCCAGTGAAGGGGAGGGAGGGAGGCTATTGGAGGGTGCCATTAGGGAAGTGGTTATATAGACGAATAAGATTGTTTGGGATGTTCTGTATGAACTACACACACAAAAAATCAACAAATAAAATTGAGTTGTATTTGAGGAAGAAGCATAAAAATGACATTTGTTTGAGTGCATAAATATATTTAATCTGATTTATACATCATATCCTCTCTTTATATATATATAAATATATATATATGGTACAAACAATATATGGTATCCATTAATATATATAATTTTGTGTTTGTTTTTATCAGTTAAAATAAATTATTAAAATATTAAAATTATTTTATTTACTCATT
>NW_008345311.1:4305315-4309166 GCF_000622305.1 Nannospalax galili
TATTACTAGTCACATTCAGTAACTCTTAGATCCACCTGAGCATGGATATAAAATCATTGGGTAGATTTCAATGGTAATGTTTGAGAGGTCTCCTTGTATCCTCAGGTGGCTTGGAATCAGTTATGTAGACCACACTGGCCTCAGTTTTGCAGAGATTTGACTGCTTCTGCCTCCCAGAGCAGATATTAAAGACCTGTGCCAATAAATCCAACCAAAAAATTGTTTTTTTTAATGAAAATGGAATTACCATTTGATCCATCAATTCCACTACTGTGTATATAGTTAAAGGAAGTCAAAACAGTTTGCTAAAAGAAATATTCACATTCTAATGTAATGTTTATTCTAGCATTATTCACAATAACCAAGATATGTAATCAATCGATATGCCCAGCACCAGATGAATACAAAAGAAAATATCATACTTTCATTGGGATACTATTTGTCATAAAAGAAGGAAGCCTTGTCAGTTTCAATAACATGGATGAACCTGAACATTGAATGCACTAAATTAAATAATCCAGGCATGACAAAACTTAAGTAGCGTGTGAGAAAAAAAAAAAGTTGATCTAACAGAAGCATAGAATGGCATGGCAGTAACCAGGATCTGGTGAATGACACAAAATTTCATTAGAAAGAAAGAACAAAGTATATCTATTTATATAGTATATTTATATATTATACAACATGGGGGCTACAGTTGCACACTGTAGTCTTAATACATTATAAGATAATAGATTTTAACTATTCTCAGCATAAAAGTTAAATTGTGAAGTCATTCACATGTTGTTCAGCTAGATTCAGTCAGTCCAAAATGTGTTTATACATACTTTTTAAAATATCATGTTACTCATAATAAATACAACTTTATATTCAAATTTTTTAAAAATAAAAATAAAAAGCTCCCTAACAAACCATCTGTGGACTGTTAAATTGAGTCCTTCTGGGTCAGGAAATCGTATCCTTTCTATACACTGCTGTAGTCATTTTTGTGTCAGTGTAAAATTTTGAATCAATGTTCATAAGTGATTTCTTTTCTCTTAAGTTCTGTCTTTGTAAGATATGATTTTCAAGGTTAGGGTAGTTTTTAAAGATGAGAGCCTGTGCTGGAGAGACGGTTCAGCATTTAAGAGCACTGGCTACTGGCTACTCTAGAAGAGGACCCAGGTTCGGTTCCCCATACCCCCATTAGGAGGCTAACAACCATCCATAATTCCAGTTCCAGGGGCTCTGACACTTTTATGGATTTCACTGGCATTGAATGAATGTGGTGCACTCACATACATGCAAGCCAAACACTCATGTAACATAAAACAAAAAATAAATAAGTAAAATGTTAATATTTTTATTTTATGCATATGAGTGCATTGTCTGCATGTATGTAAGTGCACTCTTGTCATGCAGTGCCCACGAAGGTCAGAAATGAGAGTTGGATCCTCTGGAGCTTGAGTTACAGATGGTTGTTTGCCAACATCTGGGTGTTGGGAACCAAATCAGGTTCTCTGAAAGAGCAACCTGTGCTCTTAACCAGTGAGCAATCTCTCTAACCCTATAATATTTTTAAATGAGAGCTACCACTTGTTTATGGAAAATCAAAATCTCACAGAAATAATTTCATAAATGATCAAAAATTCATTTACTTCTGTCTACAATACATTGTTTCTGTTTGTATTATTTAATTTGTTTTTGTTTGGTTTCTGGTTGGAAGAATTCATAGTTATTTAGCATTTTCATATATTTGGATTTTTGTCTTTTTTTAATTATTTATTTAATAACCATATAATTAAAAGAAGCATTGCAAGACAATGGCATTGACATATTCAATAACAATTTACAGAGCTAAGATGCATCTTTTTCAAGATTGGCTGTAAATTTTTAGGTTTACAGTTGAATTAATACAGTTATACAATATTGTACTCAGTATAAACCCTTTAAGACATAAAATTAAATGAGGTTTTAACCTTTAAAACAGATCTCCATTTCATTATATAAATACACAATTTCACACAGAAAAATTCATTGTTTTGCTGTTTCCTACTTTTTAAATATTATTTTTATTTTTTTTTAGAAGAAGAATATCATTACAGCTTTAACATGCCCAATAGTTTCCAGAGCAAAGACACAGCTCCTTCAAAAGTGGTTATAAAATTTCTAGGTTCACTGTTGAATCAATACAGTTATACAATATTAAACTCAGTATAAGCCCTGTAAGACATAAAATTGAATGAGTTTTTTTTTGTCAATTCAGTATAAACCCTATAAGAAATAAAATTGAATGAAGTTTTAACCTTTAAAAGAGATCCCCATTTCATTTTAAAATATATTGTTCCTTGCAGAAAGACTCATTGTTTTTGCTACTAACACTGAGATGTTGGTGCACACATCTCTAATCTGTATGTATCTGATTATTACTAGTCATAATCGGTTGCACTTGGATCCTTGGCACCTGTGTATATACAGAAAGTCATTGGGTAAATTTCAATAGTAATGTTCATCACCTCTACTAATTAATACCACATAAACTTTTATGCTTCCTCCTCAAATGTAATACATATTTTAAATATCGTTGATAATTTTTCTGTGTGTATATCACACAGAACATCCCAAACCATCTTATTCAACTATACACCCTCCCCCCCCCCATTAGAGCCCTTATACTCTGTTACCCCTGCTACTGTCCGCTGTTTTGTCGGCAGCCCCAGCCATTCCCCACTACTTGTCCATCTGGTGAATCTAGTCAGCCTGTCTAGAGGTCTTTGTTTTAAGAAGGTCAGCTGTTCCTCATCTAGCAGCAATCAGTTGTCAATATTCCTTTAGATAAAATTGGGGTCTGCTTTTTATTTTCCAAGTTCTATGCTGGGTTACTATCTGGGAGTCCCCTTGGCCACCCTGGCCAACAACTCAAAAGATGGTATTGTCGGGAGCCGTAGGCCCCTACCCCAGGAAATAGCAAGACCTGATTCCTGGCAAAGCTGTTTTTCAGACATCAAGGCTGGCCTGGTTTGAGATTAACCAGATGACTATACTTGAAAGCCTCTCACAAACATGTTGTTCTAACCTGGGCACTTAACGCTTGAGAGACTCCCTCATTTTCTCATGTAATTGCTAAGAAACTTTGGTATTACTCTGTAATCATACAAGTGTAACCTCTTAATTGATTTATAACTTGCTATATAGAATTGTGGTGTTACTATGGAATTTACTCTGTGATCAATTGGTGTGGTGTTATTGTGATAATCGTTCTGTTAATTGAATTGCTCTACTTCAATGGATTTGTCCCTGCCAACTTCCCCCTCTCCTCACTATAAAAACTTTGTGTAGATGTTCATTAAATGAGACTTGATCAGAAAGCCTGTCTTGTCTCCATTCTTCGCATCTCTTGTCCCTTTCTGTCCCCTCTCCTCCCTCCAGGTACCCACGTTGACTGTCCTGTGGGTCGGGACATCAGGTCTTGCTATTTCCTGGGGCAGGGGCCTACGGCTCCCGACATGGTATCACCTATCTGGCACTGTTGCTTATTATGTAGGCTTTAGCTATACATATGGACTCTTAAAAATTATATTGGCCCCTTTAATCTTTGGTTATAGTTTACTTTAGGGTGTTTAAGGCCATACAGTTGGCCCAGATAACCAATTTATTTTTACTCTTAAGGTCGTTTGAGGATCTGTTCCTCAGGGTTCACATGGGCTTGGGAGGAGGCCCTGACTCTTTTCTTTTACCAGTTCCACCTATATGAAGATAAGTCAAAGGTCCTGCATGACCATGGCTGGCTTCGCTCGGAAGCATGGAGGAAATGATTCCTCTGTGTTGACCTTCCTCTTTGTAGACTGGACACTGGTTCAGGTCCATCTGGT
>NW_008345311.1:4309422-4318127 GCF_000622305.1 Nannospalax galili
CCTAGACATATATTTCTTGATCTGGTATGTATAATTTGTCAGTAGGTTGTTGGACTAATATGGTTCCCTCTGGCTTTTAAAACTAGCTAGGCAGTATTTATCTCTCACATTGTCTAACCGCTCCATTATGGTTTCCCCAGTTAAGGTGTCCCCATTTTCCCCCTTTCTCCCTTAGTAATACCCTTCTCCTATGGTCCTACCTCTCCTGAGCTCCTTCTTTCCCTTTATCCCCTAGGTTCCTTGTATACCCTTCCCTCCCCCCTCCCTTAAACTATCCCAATTTTTATCCGTATCTCCCTTATTAATGCATGTTTCCTACTGCTCTTCTCTTTCACGTTCTTTCTTTTCCTTTACATCCCAGGTTCCTTTCCATTATCCTGGTTCCTATAGTTATGTCTGGATACATACTCACTTACCATGATTTGGTTCTAGGATCCACATATGAGGAGAACATATGTCGATTTTTTTTTTTCTGAGTCTGTGTTACTTCACTTACTATAACAGTTTCTAGTTCCATCCATTTACCTGAAAATTTCATGATTTCATTTTCCTTTACTTCTGAGTAAACTTCATCATATAAATGAACCACATTTTCATTATGCACTCCTCAATTGAGGGACGCTTAAGTTCCTTCCATCTCTTAGCTATTGTGAAAAGAGCAGCAACAAACATGGATGTACAAATGTCTCTGCAATAGGATAAGTTCTTTGGGTATATGCCACAGAGCAGTATAACTGGGTCAAATGGTAGGTTCATTTGTAGTTTTTTAAGAGTTCTCCACGCTGCTTTCCATAGGGGTTGAACAAGTTTGCAGCTCCGTGCCTTGATTTTTGTCTTTTGAGACTGATTTTTGCTGTTGCTCAAAAAGACCTTGAACTCACAATCTTCCTACCTTGGCCTCCTGATTATTGGGATTACTGGATATACAGCACATCCAGTTCATTTTCATAATAACTTTCTGTCATTCCTGAGTTATTTTTAAAATTTTCTCAGGATTCTTTTCATTTTCTCTCCCTCTCTCTTTAAATCATGTATACTGTCTAAAGGGAGGCAAAATATGGTGACTTAAACCATAGGCACTGAAATCAGTCTACCTAGGTTTAAGTTCTTTCCTTGGTAATTTACTTAAATTCTCAGAAATTTCCAATTTAAAATAGAAATGACTTAGGCAGCTTCTGCACTATACCGCTGCAATGATGGAAGTAGTCAATTATGAAAAAGTGCATAGCAGAACAGCACCTAAAATATATTTAGCCTGTAGTTATTATTGTATTCGATTCTTAAGTCTGTCATACAAAAACACAACAAAGAGGAAGACTGTTTCTTTGTTATTCTCTATTTGTAAGGGCATTGTCACTGAACTTAGGATCTATCCTATCCCAATGTGATCTCACCTTAATTATATATGCAAAGACCCTATTTTCAATCAGGTCATATTCTGAGTTTGGGAATGGACATGAATTTTAAGAGGATACTACTCAAACTATTATAGTAAACTCCTAACGTGCATTCTATCCTTATTCATTTTTCCTAGTATAGTCTTTTTATTTATTTTTCGAGACAGAGTCTTTCTATGTAGCCCTGCCTGGCCTGGAATTTGCTATGTAGACCAGGCTGTGCTAGAACTCACAGAGATCTGTCTGCGTCTGCTTCCTCAGAGATGGGATGAAAGGCATGTACCACAATACCCAGATCTTCATATTCTTGATTACTCTGGCCAAAGATTTGTCATTTGTGGGTCATTTAAAAACTCAGTCATACTTCTTTATGTTTCATTTCTTCTTTGATCTATAAATAATTACTTACATATGCTTTCATAATTTGTTTCTGCATCTACCTTCATGATTTACTTTTCTCATTTTTCATTTGGCAAACATCATGTGAATTTTCTTTTGAACAGAGCATTAGATGTATTCCCTAAATTGTTATTATGCCTCATTTATCATTCTTTTTAAAATAACATATCATTGAAATTTTTATTTTATCATTTACCTCAAATTATTTAGCATAACATTTTTTTATATTGCACATGCTTTGGTTTCATTATTTATCTATGGTTTTATATGTATGGACTCATAAGTCATGATCATAGATTAAGAGATTATGCTCTAAATTATTGATTTGTAATAATTTTTTCTTTGTGATCTTAAAGATAAAATATTCTTAAATGGTTCATGAATAGTTGGTTAAAGGATGTGTTCTTTACAGGGCACAAATTTGCAGATATGTGTTTTCGTAGAGTTACTTTGTTAATTATATTATGAAATTGGCAAGTTTTCATTTTTGATTATTTACAATGAAGAAGGTGCTCTGTGACAACTTAACATTCCATCTTATCTTTCTTCTTAGTAACAGAGGCCTATCTGATTACTCCATGGGTTTGTTGCCACTAGCCATAAAAGAATGCATATCCAGCCTCTTTCACACCTACCATCTAACTAGATTCTGACTGTTGTGATATTTGTGCCTGTAAAAAGTAGTTCTTCCTCTTCCCTCTACATGGAAGACATATTATTAGCTGGAATTTGAAAACCCATTTGAGACCATAAAGCAATACATATGCTCCTCAACTCACAATGGAGTAATGACTAAATAAACCCATCACAAATTGAAAATATTGGAAGGTGAAAATATACTTAACACAACCTACATAACACCAGAGCTCAACATCACAGCCCACTGTTAAGTGAAGGTCATTTCCTCTCATACTCACATAGCTGATGGGGAGCTATGGTTTACTGTTCTTGCCCAATATTGCTAGAGAATCACACTGTACATTGCTAGACTAAGACCCAAATTCCCAAATTCAAATTTTGAAACACAATATCTACTGAATATTTATTGATATTATACCATCATAAAAAAAACAAAAATTTTAAGTTTAACTATCAATAAGCTGGATACTGTCTATACACTAATGACAGCAACACAGGAAGACATAAAACCTGCAATAGCTATATTTAGCCTTCTTTTCCATAGGTAACAATCAACCGCTATCCAGTTTAAGCCCCTGCTATTTTAGGTTTTTCCTTATGTGTGGCTAAACCTAGTACACACTAATGTAGGTATGATAATGCCTTCGAACAGGTATATAATGTCAGTTTCTCACTATAATAGCCTATTTTATCATAATATATCATTGAGTGCACAAAGGTTCATGATTCATGTTTATTCTAGTTTCTAACTTCTGTTAATAAGATTCTTTTGTTCCTAATTAATGCTTTGTGCTTTGCTTTTTCATTGTAATTCATCCAATACTAATTTTTTCTTTCTTTTTTATTCTTTGATAATCTTTTGTTTCAATTTTTATTCTCTTATAAACTTCAGACAAATGTCTTCTTTTCTCTGTTCCCACCATTGCTCTGAAATCGCTCTTGTTAATGTCCCTTTGTTGCTAAATTCCAGGGTACTGTTTTCTATTGTTATTGAATTTCACCTTTGTAGAACATTTCATATTCTTGTTTTACACGACACTATTTTTTCTGGCATTCTTCCAGAAGATCAAGTCATAATTCTAGCTGAATGTTCCACAGCTAGGTCAAAACTGAATTGATCTTGAACCTTAAGCCTGCTTCTTTAGTATTCTTTTTGGTTATTGGTTACATGGCCAAACTTGACGTCATATATCTTTCTTCTTTCTAATTATATTTCCAACTTCTTACCAAACCCTACCTCCCAAGTGTCTCTTAAACTACATATTATGCATTAGTTCATATACCCCAATGACTATTTTCCAGCGATGGTGCTGAAAATAGGCATGAACCCAGTACATTCTAGGGAGGTATTTTACCACTGAGCTTCACTCTAGGCATCCATCTCATTGACTCTGTCTTAGAGTAGTCCAACAACTTGTATATGGATGCTTCTAACATCTCCTTCATCTTTCATAAAGCTTCCAGTATGGTTTCCCAGAAGAGAAGCATATTTGATCACATAGTCACTTTGCTTTTAAAAAGCCATTGATTCTTCATTGTCAAACTACTTAGTAGTATGTGCAATGCCATTGTAAATCTCAGACTCACCATCTCCTATTTCAACTCCTATCACACCTTCCCCCATATAATACCTATGGTCCAGAAACAGCAAATTTCTCATACTGCTAGAGCATGTGCCATCCTTTCATAACTTCACAGATTGGCATGTTTTCTTTGAATAAAATATCTCCTTTACATTCCTTTCATGACACACTCCTGTTCATCCTTCAAATCTCAGTTAAAATGTCACCTCTCTCATAGAAGCTTTCCTGACACTATCAGTCACTCTTTCTCTTTTAGACTACCAATACACTCCCCCCACTGCTGCTACAGCATTAGCCACGTTGTCACTATCTTGTTCAGCACCCATTTCCATCCTATATGGCACAAGCAGAAGCACAAAACCAAGAACTGTCTAATTTATTGTTGACTCTATCAGTGTCTAACTCAAAAGGACCAGTATCCAGAGCCGGATTAACTCAGAGATGCCTCAATATGAATACACACAGCCCCTCTGAACTCACTAATGCCTCAAGTTCTACCATTCAACCTTAGTCTTAAAGTACTCAGCATTGTTAAAATATATCCTCAAGACAGGCGAGAAATATTCATGCTCATACCTTGTCCAAGGGAGTTTGAAAGAGTGTGTTTTCTGTACTATGCACTTATTAGGGAATTACAGATGTGGAGGGAATATACATCGTATTTTGTTGACAGAAATTTTGTTTCTTTTTCAATATTGTCTTGTGCCATCTTTGAAGTAACTCATTAATGTTTAACTAATTATATTAATTTTAGCTAATATATTGATTTGCATTACTTTCTCCTTTACGTGTTGCCTACCCAAATATTCCACAAAGCCAGACATCTTTGGTTTGTTCCTTAATATATCTCAATCAACATCTATTTTTTAAACAAATGATTAAGAATTGTGTGTGTAAGAGAGGTGCTGAAGAAGCCAGTCATAGTGCTGCACACCTTTTATCCAAGCACTTGGGAGGCAGAAGCAGGGAGATCTTTGTGAGTTCAAGGCCACCCTGGTCTACATAGTGAGTTCTAGGCCAGCTAGGACTACAGAGAGACCCTGTCTCAAAAAGACCAAAAAAGTGAGTGAGAGAGAGAGAGAGGCAGAAGAGATGGCTTAGTGATTACTTAGTGATAAAGAGTGTGTACTGCTCTTGCAAAGGACCTGAGGTCAGTTCTAAGCACCCACATCAGGCAGCTCACTACCACCTGTAGTGCCAGCTCCAGGGTATCCAACACCAGATGCTATTATCATAGCAATTTAACATGCTAAAAATGAGGTATAGACATTCACCGATTGGGCTAGATTCAAAAATTAAGCTTAAACACCTTAATTTCTGATTCCATATAATGCCTGACACCTTAAAACGTGTACTACTCAGCTAAACGTCCTTTCAATCTTTGTTCTTGTTCTCAACTTTTAATCTCCCAGTCACTTCCTCACCACCACTCCTCCATCTCGATCTTCTTCCACTTATTGGAAACTTTGAATGTTTATCTTCCTCTACACACTTGCTTTAATAACTTCTGTGGTGACGTGGACTTTCCAACTGATGCCCCCGATATTTATTTATTTATTTATTTATTTATTTATTTATTTCCAGATATCTCCACCTCATTGACTTGACTCCAGCAATTCACTCTCACAATGATATCTTTTAAAACTCTTTGGACATTGTTATACGTTAATGCTGTATTTATAAAATTTCCACCCCTTTTTCTCCTCCTCAAACTCCTCCCACATTTCATCCAGTCCCTCTCAATATCTTGATCTTTTAAAAGCTGAATAATATTCCCTTAAGTATATGTAACACACTTTCATTAAACATTCATCAGTTGATGGACATCTAGGTTATTTCCAATTCCTAGCTAATATGAAAAGGGCAACAATAAACATGGATGAATGGGTAATTCTGTAATAGAGTATAGAGTCCTTTGGGTATATGGCTAAGAATGGTATGACTGAATCACATGGTACATCATTTTCTAGCTTTTAAAACATAGTTTATTTATTATTTTTATTTTATGTGTATGAGTGTCAGGCCTGCATGTAGGTGGGTGCACCTAGGTTGTGTAATGCTTTCAGAGGTCAAAAGAGGGTGTCAGATTCCCTGGAACTGTAGTTATAGACAGTTGTTAGCCGCCATGTTGGTCCTAGGAATCAAACCTGGATCCTCTGCAGGAGCAGCCAGGGCTCTTAACATCTGAGCTGTCTCTCCAGCCCCAATCTCTAGCTTTTTGAGAAATCACCACAATGGTTTCCATAGTAGCTGAACCAGTTTACATTTCCAACAGCAGTGGATAAGCGTTTCCCTTTCTCCACCACCCTCCCCAGCATTTGTCAAAGAATGAAAAATGGAACTAAGAAATTCACAGGTGAATGGATGAAATGGGAAACAATCCTCCTGAGTGAGGAGTGTCAGTCTTGGAAACTTTCGATAGTTTAACCAAGCTCCAGTGGATGAATCCATACAGAACGGCATTTGGGGACATAAATTTGACTCTAAATTTGCTGCAGGTAGTAAGGGGATACAGATATGGGAGGTGATCTAAAGATAATAAAAATATATTGTATGAAATTTGCAAAAATTCAATAAGAAGGAGTCAAAAAATCCAAAAACTCCTGATATCATCTTTGATTACTGGTATTTCTCTCTCTCTCTCTCTCTCTCTCTCTCTCTCTCTCTCTGTGTGTGTGTGTGTGTGTGTGTGCACGTGCACATGCGTGCGCATGTGTGTATCCTACTTAATCTATTTAGTAGTGTGTTAGTATGTACATCCATACTTTGATTTTGCCAGTAATAACTTCTGTGCCTTCTCTAAAATGCCAAATTTTGATACCTTCCTAGTTTCTACTGAATACTCTCTCTACTTCCTTAGTCTCATTCATGGATCGCCTTTTTTTCTTTCACTTCCTAGAACATAATCCTTTCCCCCAAAATTTCTCACATACCATTTTGTCTGGAATATTGCCCAAACCATTCACTTAGTTACCTCCTACACATCACTTATATTCCACCTTCAATTCCCCACTTAGTCAATACTTATAATCTTCCCAGACATCCAAGGGAGTCTTTTTTGATTCTGTATTGGGTCCTCATATCAGATATTTTTTCTATCTTAACAATCATCATACATTATTTAACTTACTCAGTTTTTATCTGTCTTCTGCAACAGACTAAAAGGCCTGTGAGAGAAGACACTAAGAGAAATTAGATACAGCATCATGTATATACTCTGGCCCATAATAGGTAATGAATAAATATTTGGTGAAGGAAGGCTTCTTGAAGAATCATCAAAGAGGCAAAAGGAAAGAAATATTGAGATTAGTATGAACAATAAGTATTGATAGGATCAAAATGGGCATCGACCTGATATGGAAAGTTTAATATATCTTGGCAGTGGATATAGGAAGGAATATATAGATTGCACCTGGTTATAGAGAGTTGACAGTTTCAGTATTTAAAACTGAGAGGTCAAGAAAAGTTATAACTAGATTTCACCTGTGGCTATGTTTTGATTTAAAGATATACTTTCAGACTATTTTAGATAGTATATATTGAAGATGCCAAACTTCAAGAAAAAGAAATCATTCATAAATCTTGTGCAACTATGTATGGAAAATAAAAATACTAGTGGAAATAGGGAGAGGGAATCAAGCCTAAGTGATGCAAAGGAATTGCCAATTGATGTTAGAGAAAGAGTAAAGTCCAAATAAACTCAAGCTTAGAGGACCATAGTAATAAAAGTCTTAATTATATTTAACTTATTAAATTTAAACATAAAATACTAGATAATTAGAGTATGCAAACCTTAGAATAATTGAGTTTGAACGAATGATTTAACATTTAAGCCAGTGTGAGATGAAGTTAAAGAGATTAATTTATATGCAAAGAAGAAAAAAATAGGAAGTAGATACAATAAGAAGTTTTCTATAACTATAGAACTATAACTAAACTCAGAAGAGTTTTCTATTTCATAGTTATATAAATACAGGGAAAAGAATAAAATTATAGTTTTCCCATATTGATCCTTTACCAAGTAGAATTCTAATATAAAAGGGGAAATCATAAAACACAAAAGAAAGGCAAAATGGAGACGCTAAGGAATTAAAAAATTAAATATAGAAATATAATAACAACGTGGCAGAAATAAGTTATTTCTTACCAATAATTGCTTTATATATGAATATTTGCATTTTCCATGCAAATAGCCAACGAAATTTAGATAGAGTCACAACAGACAAAATGGACTTCAAGTAATAAAAATAGACACAAGAGACAAAAGAAGAATATTATAAGAGGGCCTTATATTTATCACAAAATATAAAAATTAATAGACATAGCGCAGCTCTCTGCGCCCACGCGCGGGGACTCCCTAAGCCACATTCACCCCTCCATCACCGCCCCCCCTCGCCGTTCTATACTCCTAGTTTGAGCCCTGCACCATTCCTAGTCTTGGGGCCCCAGACACCTGGGGAACCAATACTGCTTCCTGACCCTTCTTATCCAGAGCAACTCAGTCCCTTTCTTGGGCTCCAGGAGCACCACTTCTGGTCCTGGCCCCGCCCTCACCTCTCTCTGCTTCCCTGGGCCTGCACCACCGGCTAACTCTCCTAGCCTGCACTACTATCCTCAGGCCTCTTGGGGTAAGTCTACAGCGCAGCTCTCCGCGCTGGGACTCCCTAAGCCACATTCACCCTTCCAT
>NW_008345311.1:4324097-4325800 GCF_000622305.1 Nannospalax galili
TCTTTTTTAAAGGTTAAAACCTCATTTAATTTTATGTCTTATAGAGTTTATAATGAGTAAAAGATTATATAAGTGTAATAATTCATCTGTAAACCTACAAATGTACAGCCAATTTTGAAAGAGATGTACCCTACCTCTGGAAATTGTTATTGAATATGCCAATGCTGTTGTAATGAAATGCTTCTTCTAATTATATGGTTATTAAATAAATAATTTTTAAAAAAGCTAAAAAAAAATTAATAGACAACAGAAACTCAAAATCAATAAAAACAAAATGTAAAGTGTGAAAAAAAAATTTACAGCCAATTTTGAAAGAGATGCATCTTAGCTCTGGAAATTGTTATTGAATATGCCAATGCTGTTGTAATGAAATGCTTCTTCTAATTATATGGTTATTAAATAAATAATTTTTAAAAAAGCTAAAAAAAAATTAATAGACAACAGAAACTCAAAATCAATAAAAACAAAATGTAAAGTGAGGGGCCTGGATGATGGCTCTGTGGTTAAAAGCACTGGATGCTCCTGCAGAAGACCCAGATTTGAATCCCAGCATCCACATGATGGATAACAACCAACCATCTGTAGCTCCAGTTCCAGGGAATCCAGCGCCCTCTTCTGTCCTCCACAGGCAATGCATAACACAGGTGCACTTACATACATGCAGTCAATATATTCATGCATATAAAGTAAAAATAAATACTTCCCCAAAAAGTTAAAATTAAAGGGAAATACACCTTGTTACATAATAATAGTTGGAAACTTCAATGCCTCATTTTCAGTACGTATAAAACAACACAAAAAAATCCAATAGTGAACAAATGGACTTGAAAAACACTCTAAGATAGCTAAATATAAAAGATAAACAGGCAGACTTCAGAGATATTGTAGGCCTGATTCAGACTACAGCACCAAAACAAAACTCACAATGAAATAAGTCAAAAATTGTTTTGTTTCCCAGTGTATATAAAAGCAATGTCTACACTATACTGTGATCTATAACATATGTGAAACACTATGTCTTACATATATATGTCTTTACATATATCAATTCAAAACCGCTTTATTACTAAAAATATTAATGATCACCTGAGTCAACACATTATAATGTATGGTAGTGGTGGAAGATTATTTTTACAACTTATGGTTAATTATAGAAATGGCTAAGGCAATCAAATTTTAAAAATAAGACAATAAAGTATGATTTGTCAATTAACCATTCCTTTCATGAATGATTTCTCTGAAATATATGATGCTATTTGATTTTACTCAGAGGAGAATTTTCAAAACTTGGAGTCGGTTCTCTCAAACCTTGCCATTACTTTGTTAACCAGGTTCATGCAATACTCTAAATTCTACATGGTCATTACAACAGTATATGTAGCATCTTCACCAGAAGTAAAATTCATTTCAAGAAACTATCTTCATTGTTCATCCATAAAAAGCAATTCCTAGTACATATCAAACTTTTATCATGGGATTAGACCAATTCACCTATATTTTTTAGCTCCACCCCTAAACTGAGCATGGCTGATATTTTCACCACATTTTCAGATACATCCTCAACTGAGATCTTGATCCCTTGAAACTCATTCATGAAGTCTGGGACCCGAAACTACCAAATTATTGTTAATGTTGATATTCTGACCACCTCTAATAAATGATGATTATTTAAAGTTTTTAGTTTATGCATAAAAAGTTTATAC
>NW_008345311.1:4325858-4331103 GCF_000622305.1 Nannospalax galili
TGAAAAATGTGCACTAAATCATGCATTATCTTCACTTTACTCCGTAATAGAATGACTAGCAATAAGGCTTCTTCACTTACTATGTTTGGGTTCACTGGATTAGCACTTTTTTTTCCTTTAAGAACTTTTCCTTTGTATTCACAAAATGACTACCCATTTGGTACAAGATAGCTTTCAGCCTAAGTCAACTTAGAGGAAATTTGGGGTGGGTATTGTCTTTGTTTTTGTTTTATTTTTGAGAGAGGATCTCCTAGTCTAGTTCAGTATAGACTTGAATTCACTGTGAAGAAATGGATGTTTGGCATCAGATGTACCATCCCCCCCTCACACACTCAGTCAAATTATAGGGTTACAGATAAGAGCCACCATGCCTTCCCTGCTTGATTTGGGGGTGAACGTGAGACAGTGTTGCACTAAATAGCCTAATGTGGCCTTAACCTCATTGTGTAACATGAATTGGCTTCAAACTCACAATTCAATCTTCCTGCTTCAGCTTCCTGAGTGCTAGGATTGTAAGCATGCACCACCATACCCAGATCCTACTTGAGTTTTAACAAATCTTCCTCATTAAGATTAAGCATTTGTAGTTTTTATTTTGAGTGATATACATGTAAATTCTTCCTTCCATTTGAACACTTAGAGGTCATTATTGAGTAGATTGGCCTAATTTCAATAGTGCTATATCAGGACTCCAAAAGCTCAAGAAGAGAAATAGGGGAATGGCTGTTCATTAGAGCAGTCAAATAACATATAACATTTATCAACATAAATTCATCATTTTATTTGTTCACTATTTATAGCAAGTCAAAATAATAACTATATTACCATCAAACATATTTGATCACAGATCACCAAACCATATAACAACAATGAACAAGTTTGATATACTGCAAGAACTACAAAAATATTATGCAAATACATGAAGTAAGTACATGCTTTCGAGAAAGTGGTGCTAAAATATTCTCAATGCAATGTTACCATAAGCCTTCAATTTGGAAAAAGCACAATGTATGTGAAATGTTAGTATAATAAGTATAATACTAAAGTACAGTAAAATGAGGTAAGCTTGTATACAGAGCATCCAGCCACAAAATAGCACAATAAACGCCCCTCTTAAATACACATGGAACATTTCTCGCTAGAGTACATGTTAAAAGTCTCAATTAATTTAAAAAAGACAGAAATCATACATAGCCTTTGCTCTGATCACAACAAAATGAGCCAATAAATAGAAATCAAAAACAAAAAGAAAACGGGAAATTTTGCAAATATATGGAGGTTAAATAACAAATAAATCAAAAAACAAATCACAAGAAAAAAATTGAAAAATACCATGAAAGTAATGGAGATTAAAATGTAACATACCCAAATTTATTATGTGATATAGTGAAAGTAACATTTATATTGTGAACACATGCGCTGGGACTAGGGAGTGGGGAAGGAGGCCAATCGGGAGAAAAAAGAGTAGAAATAAATGAATCTTGGGGGACTAGGAAACCTAAAGGGAAATGTGATGCCCTCAAACCCCATGAGAAATGCACATACAGTGTCTGAACATTAACGTATATGTATACCTGGGAGCTGCTTGGCAAGGAGTACAGTGGCCAGACGGAAGAGAACTCCCATTGTGTGATTGGTGAAGGTGGTCCAGGAGACTCCCAAAATAACACAGGCTATTTCCAAACCTCTTGGTTATCTCGCAGAACTAGTAGATAAGTCCCTACTGTTGAGAACAAGATCTACTTCAGATACAGGACCTGAAACAATGGAGTATTACTTTACCTGGAAGTCTTCTAACCAAAGTTTGACTACCATAAGGCTAAACGATGATATGCAAACTGTTAAGGGAGAAAAACAATCAATGTTCCAAGCCAATCCTAAAGCCTAATAACCATAAGAACAGGCATAGCAAACTACCTTTACTGTTGTAGTAGCGGCACTACTATGGGGGAGGGGGCAATCAACAGCTATTTAAAACCCTCTCAATGGGAATGAACTCATGGGTGGTACTGTAAACTCAGTCAAATGCACATGGCAGGAGAGGACATAGATCCTTGAGCAAAACCTATCTCTTTCATATCTTCAGTCAAATAAAATTTCCTACCATATGCTCAATATTGATCCTTATATTTATAGACAAGCATATTGTACATACATCACTCATCAAAGAGGCTTCTTTTTGAAACAGATGGAGGTTACTGCAGAATTGTACATCTGGTCAGACACAGAGAACAAATGTCTGACCGATGCTCAGTACTAGGCGACACATCTACAGTTGAACCTCTACAACTAAGGTTCATGAACATAGTGGAACAAGGAGTAGAGAGAAAATTAATGGCATCCCTCAACCCTCACCAGTGCAGCTTCCTTATACAGCAGAGTGTGATGCACAGAGAAGGCTACAACTGGCCAATTTTTAAAGAATAAGAGACTGTAGAATGTAGGATAGGTCTCCTATATGGAACCTCATCCACTCACAGCTCAGGGACCATTGTGCAAGACGGAGCAAAAATGTAATAACCAAGGCTGGTGGGAAACAGAGGCTTTCAGGCCACTGGAAGCCAGAAAATGTAAATTTGTGGCAATGGTGGCATTGAGCACAAGACCTATGCCAACTCAGTTAAACAAGGGTCCAAAGCAGAAGAGAGAAGTGGACAACTTTACACTGAAGGACATTTGAGTACAAATGCCTGAATGAATAAGACTTAACATGTATGGCAGAATACATGAGGTCTGGTGGGGAATCGATGAGGTACGGATGGGAGAAGGGGTCTAAATTTGATTAAGAATTGTTGTATGAAATTACAAAATTTCAATAAACAGTATAAAAAAGAACTTAAATCGATAAGCTAATATATGTTTAAGAAACTACAAAAAAGACAAGCTAAACCTAAGACTAGCAGAAGGAAGGAAATAATAAAGGCTGGAGGAGAATAAAGAAGTTTACTGAATAACTTTAAAGGAAAAAAAATCAGAAAAAGTAAAAGTTAGTTCTTCAAATTTTTCAACTCTTTTAATGTCAGCCTTTGGGAGGCCCGAGGCAGGAGGCTCAGTCCATCCTGATCTATATAACAAGTTCCAGGCCAGCCAGAATTATATAGTTAGTCTCTGGAGAGAAAAAGAGAAAGAGAGAGAGAGAGAGAGAGAGAGAGAGAGAGAGATAAACATATGAATTGCTCAGTGGTCAACAACACTTACTGCTCTTGAAAATGACCTGAGTTTCTTTCCCAGAACTCACACTGGGCACCTGACAACCACCTGTAACTCCAGCTCCAGATGGATGTAATGTGTTCTTCTGATCTCCACAAGCAATGCATGCGCATAGTGCACATACATGGAAGCAGGCACAAAGACATACACATCAATATAATTAATTGTTGATTAATTAATTAATAGATCAAGATTAGCAGCATTTAGCTATTTAGAAAATATCTTCCATTTAGAAAAAAAGGGAGATATTAGAACAACTAAAATCAATAAATGAAAGAGGGGACATTATTGGCACCTATAAAGAAATTCAAATATTTACAAGAAAAGTAATGAATAATTACTCACAGACCAAGAAATTAGATATTGTAAACTGAATAGAAAAAAAATTCTAGAAATGCACAGTCAAAATTGAAGTATAAAGTAATACAAATACTAAATAGACCTGTAACAAATGATTGAACCTAATCAAAATCTTTACTTACTAAAATATTCACGACACAAAATGGCTTCACTACTGAATTCCATCAGGCAGTTAAAGATTTAACATTAATCCTTGTTAACTTCTTCAAAAGATAATAACGGGGGACCTTCACATAAAGGCACTTGCCTCCAAGCCTAATGATTTGTATTCAACATCCTGGTCCCATGTGGTGGAAGGAAAGAATTTCCCACAAGTTGTCCTCTGATCTCCACATGGATAAACAAATTCTGTCTGTCTCTGTCTCTGTCTCTGTCTCTCTCTCTCCCTCTGTCTCTCTCTCAGATACACACACACACACACACACACACACACACTAAACATGAACACATACAATCAAAACAAATAAATAAATGTCAAAATTATACTTCCTAACTCATCCCATAAGACCAGCATTGCTCTGATTCCAAAATCAAACTAGGACATCATAAGAACATACAGCATCCCTTGAAAATATAAATGCAAAAATGAAACCTTCCCCATATACTATTAAACCAAACTGAACAGCATAATAAAAGTATTACACATCACCACATAATGGGATGTATCTCTGGAATATAAAGTCAATGTAATATGAAAAATTAGCCATTTTAATGCAGAAATGAATAGGATGACAGAAAAAAACATAGAAATTCCTAAATAAGAAAGAAAATGTTCAATAAAAGTACACACCCTTTCTATGACAGACTCAACAAACTAGAGCAGAAAAGAACTTCATCCAACCTTTTGGGAAAGGTTATAATAGCACCAAAATCATTGGTGAAAATCTTGAAGATTTCCCCAAATATCAAAAACAAAATAAGGGCGCTATTCTTTTTCACTTGTATATAATACTATACTAGAAGTTCTAGCCAGAATGATCATGCAAGAAAAAGAAATAAATTACATTGTAATTGGAAAGGAAAAAGTAAAATGTCTCCAATTTACAAATGGAAAGATCTTACACATAGAATATTTCTAAAAATCCACAATACAAATATTAGAGTTAATGGACAAATTTTGTAAAGGGATCAAGCATATAAGACCAAATATACAAATATTAGTTGCATAAATATTAAAATTTTAATGGTTCTCTTTCATAAAATAGAAATCTTGAATCTAAAATTTATATGGAATTAGAAAACTCCAAAAGTTAAAATCACATTAAAAAAATTAAGGTCAGAAGATGCACATTTCTGAATTTCAAAATTTAATGCAAAATTTTAAGAATCAAAAGAGTTTGGTGCTGGTGTAAGAATAGGTATAGAGACCAGTGGAATAGAATCAAGGGTCCAGAAATAAAGCAACTTGTCTATGACAAATTGGTTTTTGACAGTGGCGGAAATAATAGTTTAGGAAGGTAGGTGATGTGACTGATTAGAGAATGCAGGTCCTTTGGGGCTGGTGAAAATGTTTTGGAACTACTTAAAAATGAAAATGGCCCAATATTGTGAATATACTGACTATCACTTACTGTAGATTGAAAAGGTCAATGTTATATTATATGACCCATCCTGATATCAAAAAAGGAGAAATGAAGTATTTTTCTTTTTTTAATCAACAGAGTAATATTTATTT
>NW_008345311.1:4331150-4367915 GCF_000622305.1 Nannospalax galili
GTTAAACTGTTATATAAGAAGTAGTGAGCATAATGAATTACGCCTCACATAGAGGAGAGATCTGACTATAGCCCCACAACATCAAGCAATTCTTTCTGGGACAACTATTTATCCACTACCAGAAGAATGAAGTCAGTCCTGTACCTTATACCTTAAATTTAAACAGGAAATGTAGGGATAAAACTTCATGACCTTTAAATATGCTATAGTTTATTTAAAGATGCATCAACCATACAAGCAATAAACCCAAAACAGATAAGCTGGGCTTCATCAAAATTAAACATATTTTCATCAGAAGATATTACAAAGAAACCTGAAAGGCTCTCTACAGAATGAGGTAACTATTTGCAATTCATATGTATCTAAAATAAAGAATATTCACAATTTAATAACAAAAAGATAGTTATAAATGCTCAACAGGCTTAAATAGATATTTCTCCAAAAAAATATGCAGTAATGAACAAGTACATGAAAAGATGTTCAAAATGAATCTTTAGGGATTATATAAAATCAAAAACCCAATGAGATACTACTTCATACTCACTAGAATGGCTAAAATCTAAAAATTGGAAAATTACAAGTGTTGACAAGCACACAGAGAAATTAGAACAGATGTATATTTCTGTTAAGAGTGAGAAAATGGTGAAGCTTCTATAGGAAACAGTTTGGTGATTCATCAAATAATTACACATAGAATTGTCATTTGATCTAGCAGTTTTTCATCTAAGGATATAACTGAAGAACTGAGAATGGGTATTAAAACTAACATGTATGTACAAATTTTCATAGATGGAATATTCATGATAGCCAGAATGCAAAAGTAATCCATGTGCCCATCGCCTGATGAATAGAATAACAAATGAAGGTTGAGGATATAGCTCAGTGGTTAGAGCACTTGCCTTACATTTGCAAGAACTTTGATATAGTCACCAGATTTTTAAATGTGATACAGCTATATAATAAAATTATATCTGGTAATGAAAAGAAGTGAAGTGTTGACACATGCAACCACATAGTTGAAGTCTGAAAATATTATATCACATGGAAAAGAAGCCAGACACTAGAGGTCATATATTGTATGACTTAACTGACATGAAATATCCAGAAAATTTGAATCCATAGAAACAGAAAACACACCAGTTTTCATTGACTGGAGAAGGAAGGTGGTGTGACTGATTGGTGAATATGGGATCTTTTGATATGATGAAAATGTTTGGGAGCTAAATAGAAATGAAAGTGACCCAATATTGTGAATATACTGAATGCCACTTAATTATAGTTTGAAAGGGTTGATATTATGTTACATGAGCTACCTTAATACCAAAGAAAATGAAGAAAGGAGAAGAAAAGGAAATCAGCACCTACTGAGCTACTACTAAATATTGGGCTTCATGTTAGACTTATGCATGATCCAGTTAAATACACTAATTAACCCCCTGAGTCATTATCTTCATTTTACAGTTAAGTAAATGAGGGTGCACATAACCTAGTTTTCATACCTAATAGAACGCGGGTCTAGAACTCATTACTACAAGGAAACTCTAGAACCTATATCAACTATTCCAACCCAACAAATCCTCCAGAGAAAAACACTCAAATTTCTGGGCTAAATCCTCCATAAGAAGGCACAAAAAATGTTTTGCTGCTCTACACCAAGTGTTCTCAGATTTTATAAGAGCTGACATGAAATTAAGATGATTTGAAGAAGTTCTCATCCCAAAGACATGGCTGTTGCTCATCCTTGAACTCTACTTTCTACAGGAATATAATTTTTCTGCTGAAAATTAGCCTGAAAGCAAGGTATTTGTGGGAGAGAAAATACACTGATATTATAATTAAGGCAGATTACGTCATTCCATGAAGGCAGAATTTTTTCTAAAAAATATGTGTATGTGTGCAAGCCTACATGAACATATCTGCACCAAGTGCCTGTAGAAGCCTGAAGAGGCATCAGTTCCCCTAGAACTCAAGTTACAGGTGGTTGTCAGCTGCCAGACATCATGCTGGGAACTGAAACCATGTTTTATGCAGGAGTCATAAAGTCACTTAAATGTTAAGCCATCTCTCCAGAAACAGGAAGGCAGATTTTAATAAGCTTCAAAGGTGCAGATAAAGTGAAGTACATACTTGCCATTCTCAGGGCTCTCAGAAATCCCTAACAGAGCAATAAAACTTGATTACTGTTTGTCTTGTGGCTACTGTCATCTAATCTCAGGAAGGACCTTTCTCAGTGGCTGAATATTTCCTTGTATTCTCTGATTCTATAATTTCACTTTCCAAATTTGCTCAGAGCAATTCCACTTGCATTCCTATTAATGGTGAGTACAAGAGTCCCTAGCTAATGGGTGAACTGTGTTTCTGCTTACATTTCTTTTGTTAAGCTTAATCACTAACTTAAGACCTTGTGCCTTGATTGCAGGTTTTCTGCTCTGATATAAGCTTGACCACATCTTTGAAAAAACAGAATATGTTTTTAATTATGGTTACTCATGGCCGTAATTCAAGCAAAAGTTTTCCTGAAATAAATAATTGGCCTTGGCAAGAGAGCCATATCTTATGAATATGCGATTTAAATGTTGGTCTTTACAAATAACATATTTCTATACATTTACACTGTTGGCTAGGAGTTATCCAGAGCAAAAAGCGGTACAACGCTGGTTCCTCAGAACTTTGCTTCCTAAAAGAAGAACTTACTCTGCTGATTGAAATAGATATTCCACTCTTCCTCCTGCATTTTCCTCTGCAGAATTTCTGATCAGAATCCTACAGTTCACATAGTGTTGTTTGACTTCCTGGGGCAGAGCTAGTGCAGGGTGTTAAAATCTACAGTCACACCAAGGCATTTCTTCAACACTCCACAGTATTTTAAGAATAACCTTTTCTGTTACATTCTGTTCCATTTCCTTTGCCTTTGTCTTTGTTATTTCTCTAACAGGCAGGTAGTTAGCAACTGCTCCTTTGAAAACAAACATCTGCCTTTAAATTGCTTGGTTGATAACAGACTTTATGATGTTGTGGTCAGTTTGCTCCTGGGCACATTGTTAAGGTATAAGTGCCACATATAGAGCAGTCATAAGAAATTTGATGTATGGTTATGGTAATTAACAAGACAGAGAGCTATCTCTCTAATACAGGATCTTATTGAAAAAGTTCCTGTTCTGGGAGAGATAGCAAATATAAGAAAAAGTCAGGTTAGATTTCATCCAGAAACTTTTTACTTATGAACCTCAGTAACCCTTTCTGTTCAAGGAAATAAAGACCATTAGTTTCTTGGTATATTAAGTGCTGGAATTATTCTTTAAGGATCTTTGTTGCAATCAACACTGTAGTAATAGTGTGTACTTGCCAAAGTTCAATAAAAATGTGGAGGTAGCAATGCTGAAAACAATGAATTCTATCATTTGTCAAAAAAGATTACTTTATAGACTTCATTCTATGCAATTTTCCAACAAATATTTAATATTTTCTAAAGGTGTGGGCATGCCACGTAGGTAGAACTGAGATAAAATATGGCTTTTAAAATATGATACTATCATAAATGATAATACTTGTCAATATGGAGATGATTTGGGTGCTAAAGTGATATTAGGTCACATATAGAGACATTTCTGTTCATCACAAAGTGGGGGTGGGGCAGTGTATCAGCTTGCTATGGTTAGTACATAGAACATAAGAACTCTGCAAAACATCCTATAATGAACAACACAGCGGACAACAAGGGTTATCTGGCCCAAAATGTCAATCGTATCAAAACTGAGAAACTCTAAAGAAATAAAAGAAACCTACTCTGGGTTCCTCATACCAGTCTCTTTTATCTATGATATTACATTGCATTTAGATCTATATATGCCATTTATCGCTACAGCCAAGACTGAGAAAAAAAGAGGACTACCTGAATTGGTATGTCTCAGATGCATTCTGACAGTCAAACTTGTCAAGAAATTTGAATAAGCCAAGCCATGTGAGTAAATCAGCCTAGAAGACAGATAAACCTGGGCTCCAATGACTCAGATCCTTGCTTTCAGTTTGGCTTTGAACCTTTTTTGTGCATGTGGCCTTTGCAAACTACCCTGGGAGAGTTCACACAGATACATGCCTAGTAGAAAAGTGAAGTAGTATCATATCTACAGAGAAGATGAGCTAACCAACCCCAAATCTGACAAATAACCCAGGCAAAGCTTAGGCCTCTGCCTAAGCTAATTTATCACACTAAGAGAGCTTCCACTAAGTTTGGTATGAAATTCATAGATGACAGTGCTTTGAACTTTTATTGATAGATCGTACTGTTTGGGAGTTGTTGATCTGAAGAGGTTAGAGAGTGGTGCAGAAAGTAGTTTAATACAGGCTCAGATGGAGAAATTTTTATCTTAACCACAATTCAATGAGAAAGCACCAGAATTAAGAAGCATATATGATTCCTGTATGTTAAGACATTCACGCTATATGTAGGAGCTTTGAAGATAACAGCTCACAGGAACAAGGCTTTCCTTCTCCCTGAGCATTCTGTGCTTAGAGCATAACCTTTGCTATACTGTAGTTTGACCAGAAAAGTGAGAACCCCCCAAAGTCTTGTCCAAAGTTAGCATATCCTAATTACCCCTTACACCCAAGTAGGAATTCATATAATCATGAAATACATCTTTCCAGCATGGGAAGCTGTAAATTAGTTTTCTGGTTCACAGTAAAACTCTCTATAAATAGGAAAAAGGCAGAAGGGTCTCAGAAGCAAGACTTTTAAAACCACCCTCCAGGGCAGTCTGTAGAAACACTTCTCCAGTGTTTAAATAGGATAGAGGGGGATAGTCTACATTCACAATTGCCCTGCTCCAGACAATCCCTTAAAATGATACTTTTCTTCAATGTCTTCCTTCCATATAAAATCTTTTTTTAATTTTTAAAAATTTATTTATTCATTTTTATTTTATGTGTATGCATGTATTGCCTGCATGTAGGTAAGTGCACCCATGTTGTGTAATGCCCTTGGAGGACAGAAGAGGCTATCGGATTTCCTGTAACTGGAGTTGCGGACAGTTGTTAGCTGCCATGTGGATGCTGGGGTTCGAACCCAGTCTTCTGCAAGAAATGCATGTATTGCCTGCATGTAGGTAAGTGCACCCATGTCGTGCAATGCCCAGGGAGGTCAGAAGAGGCTGTTGGATCCCCTGGGACTGGAGTTATGGACAGTTGTTAGCTGCCATGTGGGTGCTGGGATTCGAACCCGGGTCTTCTGCAAGAACAACTGGTGTTCTTAACTGATGAGCCATCTCTCCAGCCCTCACATAAAATCTTAATTCTCCAAGATACCAGACTACTTCCTGCTAGGGGATCAAGGGACAACAGTAAAGCATTGCTTGCTTGGTGACCCAGAACTTTGCTGGATTAGCCTGAAGGAAAGTTACTAGTTCTCCCACCACACAACCAATTCCAGATTTAGAGGAATAGCAATCAAAACGCTCAGCTATTTAGGCAGAGAGGACTGTTTTGGCTTTTTCTGAAGCTAGATTCATACTCCCAGTGTGTGCTGAAGGCTACAGCAGGAAGTACAGGAGAGCTTTCTTAAAGCTTGGGTTGTTCTGAGAATGTGCAGAGGGAAACAGAAAGGTTTGGGGTTCCAGCTTGGCATCTAGCATTCCATTTTCCAGAAAGAGCTAGTACAGGAGACAAAGCCGAGATTTAGGGAGGAGAGACATGAGATGCTGCCAGCTAAGGGACCAAACAATCTGCAGGTTTCATGCAGAAGCTTCAGGCTTATGGTGGGGGGTGGAGCCTTTCAGTTGACTACAGGAGGAATCCAGACAGTTGCTTTTAGCTAGCTGCAAAACCAGGTAAGAGGTGCAAGGGGTGTGTGGAGGATGGATGGAGAGGCTTGTCAAGTGACCTGAAGGCACAAAAATCAAGGAGTCTCCCAAGTGTCCAGGTAATGGTAACACCACCTCACTGCCTTCCCCAAACACCAGGATCAAAACTAAGCAACTTAGTCCCTCATCTTACAATAAGATTCTAACCACTCGCTTTGATCCAGCCTGGATCTTGGGAGACTAATCCTTAAGGTGAAAGGAGCATCAACTGAGAATTCGGTTGCTTCTGCCTGTACCAGGTTAAACTGGACCTGGCATGAACAGAAGCCAGCTCATAAAGATGCAGGGTCCCTGACAGACACAGAGCCCCCTGTTCCGCTGTCCGGCTGGCCACATGCCACTCTAGCCAGATAAACTCCCCTATCTCCAGAATGACCAGTGGCGGCCGGCATAGCCCCGGTGCCATCAGCCGGAGCTGAGATGGGCGAATATGGGTCATTGCCCCAAATCAAGGGAACACTTAGGCAAAAGGGTAAAGGAAGATTCTGCAACCCAGACGCCCAGAGGAGCTCCTGTCCCCGCTCCCCTCACCCTCGTGCAGTCTCCCCTCGCCCCTCAGGACTCTGCCACCACCCAGGGGAGGAGAAGCCGGGGGAAGCAAACGAAGGAAACAGAAAATTCCGTACCGAGGGGGGAGAGATGAGACGGTGGGACGGGGCAGCGGGGGCTGACTTGGGGCTGCGGCTGCGGCTTGCGGCTTCTTTCCACCCCTGGCCGCCGAGATACGGAGCAGGCAGGAAGCTACTGCCCCTGCAGGCTGCCCCGTCCTCCCGCTTGCCCTCCCCCTCGCCCCCGCCTGCCTTCCCCGCCCAGCCCGCCTGCGGAGAGAGGCTTCTCTGGGGCTGGGGGAGGTGAGAGGTGCTTTTGCCAACCACTGCTTCTCTCTCTCTCTCTTCTCTCTCTCTCTCTCTCTCTCTCTCTCTCTCATCACGACGGGTTCTCAGCAGCTCTCAGTCAAAGGTAGAGATAAAGAAGAGGAGCAGAGGAAAACCTGAAGCAGATAGAAGGGAAAAGAAGAGCTTGGGGTTGGACATTTCGGGATCTAGGGGTGGGGAGGAGAAAGGGAGCGCGCCTCCTTGATTTTTCCCCTCCCCACCCCTCTTTGCTTTTCTCTCCCCTTGGCTGTTATAGCATTTTCCAGAAGCAGCAGCAGAAGGGGAGAAGAAACCTTGAGTCTGGAAAAGCGATCTGGAGAGGTGTCCAGGGTTCCTTTCAGCCTCTACCTAGCTGGAGGGTGCGTGTAAGAGTCTCTCTCTCTCTCTCTCTCTCTCTCTCTCTCTCTCTCTCTCTCTCACCTTCTCGGCTATCCTGGATTTACAGGCGCGGGCTTCCTCCGGCTATCCTGGATTTCCAGGTGCTGGCTTCTTCCCTTGCTCTTATTGTTTGTGGCTCGCTGCGTGGCGGGAGTGCCTGCGTTTGAGGGGCTCAGGTTGGGTCAGAGAGCCGGGAGACTCGAGAATAGAGCAGGAACACTAGCAGAAAGAAGAGTTTCAGGTGCTGGCCAAGAGAAAAGGTGAGGAGGTCTGGCCAGTCACAGACAAGTTTGACAATAACTGCAGAGCAAAGAGGGAAGCCCAGATAGGAGTCAGTCCTTGCGCCCCTCTCAGCACCCAGACCTGGTCCTCTGTGCTCAACCACCAAGTACTCGGCAGTCTCCAGGCCTGGGACTGTCCCAGGCGGCTGCTCTTTGCGCGCCGTGGAGAAGCCAAGCGAGTCCAATTAGGTTGCCTGCCGCACCACGCGCCCTGATCCGGGGACTCCAGACAACACAAATCTGAAGAAACCACTCGGCTGGGTAAGTTGACAAGCCGCAAGCTGTGCTGTCCGATTTGGGGCTGAGAGGCAGCAAAATGTGGGTTGACTGAGCTGCTGTAGGCTGGGAAGTCGCTGGTTGGATGGATGGCTGTGGACTGGGATGGTGGGGCACAGATGGAGGCCAGCAACAGATTGTTTCAGGACACCTGGGAGAAAGATGCAATGGAAGACAGCTTTAGTGGATTTAGGACAAGATACTGTTAGCAACTGTCAAATGCATTCTTGTCCCTAGTGATGTTCTGAGCCAGAGCCGAAACAGTGTTTTACAGTGATTCCCTTGGGCACATATTAAGCAGAGAACCTGCTCCCAGGTCTCTTCAAAATGGGCCAGGGTTGGGTGTGGGAATAAAGATCATCTTTCAACAGCAGCCTTCTTCAACTGCAGATAGCCAGGAGTCTGATCCATGAGGGTTCAGGGACTAAAACCCCCATTGACCTTTCTGGTTTTGTAGCCTTCAAACTTAAGAGCTGGCCAGATCCATTTGCTTGGTTTCTTTAAAGGAGCCCAGAAATGCAAATTGGGGGCATCAGTCAAAAGCAGACACTTCCCAGCACCATATGCAGTGACTGAGGCAAACAGTCATGGTCATCGCCCAAATATGCATGTTCTGAGCCGAATTCACAGATCCTGATCTTTCTGCTTATTCTCTGAGAAAGACACTGGGAGCAAGGCTTTTTCCCATTGCCAACGATTGTTTGGGCTACAGTCATGCACCTGGTGATAGCCAAGTGTTTAGCAATGTTATCACTCCCATATGAAAAGCCTGGAGCCAGGAAACCAGCCAGGAAGACAGAATCCCTGAACTTTACCGGAGTTTATTGTATGAGTAGGAAGGAGAGACACAGACAAATCAATAATGCTCTGCTTAGTGTGTTTTCCCTGGCTTCAGATAAGGAATAATTATTACATTCACATGGCACCCAGACCCACTTGTCTATTGCTATATAGTTATCTTTGTGGTGTTTAGCTGGAATGGCATGTTTATATATCAGCATTTGCAATTGCCTATTGTTTATTTCTGAGATTTTTGGGTGTTCTGCAGATGTTCTCTGTCATTTCTCATTTCCCATAAACTCCTAAAAAGCTAAGATTTAAATGATGTCACATATTGCCTTTCACCTAGCCTTGACAATTTACTAAATGACAAGGCATGATGATAATACGTTCACATAGCATCAAGTTCGTTTTAAAGTGAGTGTTTAGTCTGGGATAAAGGAGATAATAAAGTCTGCAAGGTTGAAGGAAAAACTGAATGCCACTTGAAGTTTATGTTTTAGTTCCAGGGAAGTACTGTTTTTATAATATACCTATGCATATATATTCATAAACTATGTATTTGGGTTTCTACATTTGTGTATAGTTACAATGATTTGGTTTCTTTGTGTGGGTACATAGTTTCTTGGGGACTCCAATCAACCCCATACAGTCTGGGCCTGTGCTTCCAAAGCACAGGGGGGTGGGGGGTTGTACTTGTACTTTCAAGAACGTCTGGGATCTTACATTGAACTTTCTATTTATTAGTATGTTATTGAAGTATAATGAGTTTTCTCCTTTCAATTCAGCAAAGGAGAGAAACAGATTCTGCACAAAGTAGAACTGTTTATGTTGTATCAGGCATTTTGTTCTAATGTTTACTGCCTAGAGACAGATCAGGATGAGAATTATTTATGTACAACCTGAAAAGATGTCTATTCTGTTACTTTCCCCCTCATTATGTTACTTTTTAAAGACAATCACAAGCAACTATTTTCCTAGATAGGTTAAAATAGCAAGGACAGGATTGCAGATGGGTAGAAAAGAACCAAAAGCTCCCTGATCTAGGAAGTGTTCAAAGTATCAACAGGGATGAAGATGTGGGTGTTGGCTCTGTTCCAGAGTATATTAGTAGTATCTGTCTGCTGAAATGGTTTGATATATGATTTCTCAGGTGACAAGGAGATAGGCTGCTGAAAAGATTCACAACCAATATAGATTCAGCTTCACTGATACAGATTCATCTAGCTTTAGCTTACGCTTTAACAACAGAGATGGAGCAGGTAATAGCTGCCATCCTTTCCAGCTACAAGTGTTTTAATTCTGATCCTATTTGTTCTAGAGCTAATAACTAAAACAAGAATGGCACACAAAACCACAGTGCTTACAAAAGGCAGGACCAGGAAATTAGAGGTGTGGAAGATAGAAAGAGGAGAGAAGTGGGGGAATCAAAGATATTTTGAAACACATGGAATGGAAACCATGCAGGTGTTTGCTTTGGGTTGAAATGGAAGTAGTCCAGAAAAAATCATCTCAGATGTGAAGTACTATAAATTTGCCTGTGATTTGATTTGTAAACACTGAGTAAACTGACAGAATTCCTTAGAACTAGGGAATTGGGAAACTTGGAGCACATTTTCTGTGTTGTCATCTCATTTCACTCCTTAGCATATTAAACTCCAGTCTACCAGCCATTCAGGTACTTAATTATTAAATGAATATTTCAAATGTGCCATGCTACTTCCAGCCTGCGGGCTTGTCTTTTGCATGACTCCATCACTGAAGGAAAGGAACCAAAGCATTTCTCCCACTTTACTTCTGCAAAGATTTCTGTTTTCAGCTGAGTAGACTAAGCCATTCAGATGCATTTCGCTACCTGGTAGGGAATGAGGAACACCACCCTGACTCTTGAAGTACTCTATGCCCCAAGATGCCACCAATTTGATTCTGCCCAGTCATTTTACATGATTTTAGGGACATATATAACAAAGTTTGCAACCTAGACACAGATATGATGACCTAGTCTAGGCAGAAATGGCAGCTAATCAACCCCAGATCAGAGCCACAGTGAAATTAGCTCTCATTTCCAGGGTTAAGTCACTGATGATTTTTCTTGTCATCCTTTCTAAAACTCAGATAGCTTTGCTTCTGTTGATGGGCCCCTCAAGCCCTTTGTCCAGTGAGACTAGCAGACCTGTCCTTCCAACAAGGAATTAGTCCTTGATGACTCAGCCGTGGTCTCATAAACAAGCATGTATCATACATCATCCTCAACTAAGTGAGAACAGATAATTTTTAAAGAAGTAAAAGCTAGTGGGGCTCAGAAAAATTGCAGTTCACTGGGTCAAGGAAAAGTGCCTCAGATTTGGTTCTTCTTCCCTTATTACACAGTTGGTCCGTGGATCCTGGCAGCCAATGAAATTGTCCCATCCTTTGTCCTTACCAAAGAAAAAATAAAAATCATGATGAGAAAGAGATAGAGCCATTTCCCTCATTTTACCTACAGAGAAATTGAGTCTTAGAGAGAAGAAATAGTAGAACTAGATCACAAAACTAGTCAATGGCAGAGCCAAAGAAAGAACTCTGAACTGTATTCTTATATTTAACAAATTTAATACAGCTCTCTGGAGATCCTTCCATGAAATTGACTGGATTTTAAAACCAAATTTACAAATATCATAACCTTGTACTTCCATCCACTATTTAGAGTTATATGTTTCAGATTATGTATCATTGCCTTATCTTGTTTCTTATTTACTTGCTTGTTTTGAGATAGCCTCACTATATAGCTGAGTGTGACCTTGAACTTTCAATTCTCCTTCCTCAACTTTCTTAATACTTGGATCACAGACATGCTTCCTAATACCCAGATGTTATTACGGTATATCTGTGACTTATCTTCCCAATTATCACCTCCCTTCAAAACTCACACAGGAGTCAGAGACATGACTCAGGAAGTAAAGGCACTTGCTACCAAGCTTGCTGTGCTTGGTTCAAGCCCCATGACCCACATAGTAAAAGTATAGGACAGACACCAGAGTGTTGTCCTCTGATCTCCACAATCATGCAGTGGTACACAAGCCTTACACCCCACAAAATAAATAAATAATTATAAAATACATAGACACACACACATACAAACACACACTTGCACAATCCTATTAGGCTAGATATGAAAGCACAGCATATATGCACAGTTATCATATTCAGGCAGAGTTTGAGGCTGAAATGGCATTACTGGGTTCGAAGTCCAATCCTCTGTAAAATAAGAGAACAACAACTCTTCATGGGATAAATTGAAGATGATTTGGGTAAAATAAATTATATATATATATATTAATCTGACCAAAAAAGGAATCATTTTGTATTGGAAAAGAAATGTATTGCCTCATAGATACATTTTACAAGATGAACACAACAGCAAGAATTAATACTGACACAGTATTTAATTATTAGTCACTTTAAATGAAGAAACTCATTTAAATTCTCACAACATCCCCACAAAATATGTACACTATCATTCTTAAAGTATAGATGAAGCTATAGCTGAAGCTCAAAGGCATGAAGCAATACACCCATTTCATATAGTTTAATGATTTAGGTATCTACTATACCTACCAGTATTTTACTGGTTAAAAATATATAGTGACTCCTGCTTCATTCCAACCCATAGTAGTACCTACCTTCTCAGTTGACTCACCTGTAAAATATGACAAATTTTGTGTGTGTGTGTTTGTATCTGTGTGTCTGTGTGTCTGTGTCTGTGTCTTTGTGTATTTAAATTCCAATATAATTACTAAACAATTGATTCTGTAAAGAATTTTTTGACTGACATAGATAATCTAGGCAGCCTGATTTCAAAGACACAGAGACAGATATGACAGTCTGTGAGTGTCAGTCTTTGGATCTTAAAGGCATCCAGCTTCTGATAGAACTGAGGTTGCCCAACATGCATTGATTTTTCAAAAGGATCAGACTCTTGTGGCATCAAAATTTTTACATAATATAGATAGCTAATTTCTAAAATTTCTACAACCACTCTAAGTAAACAATGTATTATGAATTGTTCATTGTCTTTGTATTAATTTTCTGATTCTGCTTTAGCAAATAGTCATACTTTTATTAATCAAGTACTAATTACTAATTTGATTCAATGCAGATTTATTATTGTTATAGTTCAGTAAATCAGAAGTCTGCTAAGGACTCACTGGGCTAAAATCAAGTGATTGGCAGGACTGCGTTTCCCTTCTGGAAGTTCCGCAGAAAAATCAGTTCCCTTGCTTATCGAGACTTTGTTGGCACAACTCATTTCCTTAATGTTGTAGGACTTTTAGGGCTGAAATCCAGAGTGGTTTGCTGGCCATCAGGTGAAGTCTGCTTCTAGCTACCAGAGGCCATTCCCATTCCTTAGACCCATTCTTGAAAGCCACAAGGATGAATAGAACAGCTGTCACACTTTTAATCTTACTTCTCTTTATTTGCATCTCACACTGACAATTCTATTTCCCTTTTCTGTTTCTATTAAAGTTTCTGTTATAATTTTAAAAATTGATTTATAAATGGAATTTGTACAAGACTATGAGGTAAAATGTGACATTTTTATTCTCATATACATTGGGTAATGATGAACTCAGGGCAATTAGTATATGTAGCACTTTAAACTTTTATCATACTCTTAGGGTAAGTATATTCAAATTCAACTTTTCTGTTCTAAGATTTATAATGCATCACTGTTTCATGAATCCACCTTGGTCTGAGGGGCAGAGGCTTATACTCATTCCTTTCAGAAAATCCAGAATAATTTCTGTATTTTAAAGTCAGCCAATAAGCAATTTGATGCTATCTGAAAGTCTCCCTTGCCTTGTAACATATCACATTCACAGATTCTGAAGATAAGATCATTGATGTATTTAGGAGGCCATATACTGTCTATCACAATCATATGTACTGAGTGCTGTAAATATATTATGTTAAATGACTTACTTTAATACTGGCTATTTGGTAAGCAGTATTTCCATTTCAGAGATGAGGAGAAAGAATCAGAACAGTTACATAGTATGAATATTACACAACTGTTAAATAATACAGACAGGATTGGAAACAAAGGTCTCCCTTCCATTAAATCTTGTATTTTCCCCTTTGGCCTACATTTGTACTGCCTCTTTACTTTCAGAAATTTCTTTGATTGTTGTGAGTTTTTTCTGTTGTTATTTGGGATTATAATTTAATGATAGTTTTACTTTCCGTGGTTTTAGCTATCCATAACCAACTTTAGTCTGAAAAAATTCGGTAATTCTAAAAACTAAATAATTCATAAATTTTCAATTATTTGCCAAAGAAATCTAATGCTGTAGTGCTCCATTACATACAAGGACCTGAATCAACTCTCTATTCAACATATTCACACTGCATACACTGTCCATCCATTAGTGATTTAGTGGCCATCCCAGTTACCAGATAGGTGTGTTACATTATCATAGAGCTTGTGTTCTGGTGACACTTGCATATTAGTCTAACATTACCTCACATTTCCTATGACATTCCCCTAATTTCATATCATTACATAGACATTGTATCATCTCACAACATCGCAAGAAGATGAGGACAGTACAAGGCATTTTGAGAGAGACGATACATAACTAGCACTACAGTATATTATAGTTATTCTATTTTATTATTTGAGTTATTTTATTTGTTGGTGTCAATCTCTCACTTTAATTTATAAGTTTAATTTTATCATAAACATGTATGTATAAGAAAAGAGCATAATACAAATATGACTCAGTATTATCTACAATTTCTGGCATCCACTAGAGGTCTTAAAATCTATCTCCCGTGGATAAAGGAGTTTATTACAATGAGTTACTTTTCTTGTTGCTATGAACAAGTACCTAATAAGAAGCAACTTGAGGAAGTAGAGGTTTATTTGGGTTTATTAGAGGGGATACAGTCTTTTACAATGAGGAAGGCATGATGGCTCTGTGGTAGCAGGATCATGTATCAACTTATTGCATTAGGTTGTAGGCAGGAAGCAGAGTCATGAATGGTAGAAATCATCAGGCTTTCTCTTTTTCCTCTTCTTACTCAGTTTGGTCTGCCAGTCCATGGAGTGCTGCCATTCAAGTTTAATCTAAGACTTGCCTTCTCAGTTAAATCTCTCTGGAAAAAAACCCCAAGACATGCCTAACCAGTGTGTCTCATAGATAATTCTAAACTCAGTCAAGCTGACAATGAAGATATCCCAGGGGGGACTACTGTATTTTATTTTGTGGGTTTTTTTTTCTTCAACTATACTGGGAGTAGAACCCAGGGTCTTATTTATGCTAGACAAATGTTTTACCATGGACCTATATATCCAGCCTTTTTTCCTCCTTATTTAAGTTTTGAGTATGTAATTTACACCTGTGTTTCAAAAATCAAAGTATATAAGAGTATTCAATGAAAATTTCATTCCCACTCTTTTTCCCATATGTGTAACTGCCACTACCCTTATCATTTTAATTTATTTTCCTCTAGAACTTCTGAATGAATATGAAAGCGTATATGAATAGATATACAGATTTTTATGCCGTAACAATCTACAGCTCCAGTCCATTTTATCTCTTTTTTTTCTTTTTTTCACTTTTATAATGAGATTTTTAAATTTCATACATTTCCCACTCAAATCCAGATCCAGACCCCCTCCCCCATCTATGCCTCCCCCGCATTCCTCCACTGAACCCTATGTACTCTGCCATGCATACTGAGTCTTACTCATTCAGGTGTTTGTACCCAAATGTCCTTCGGTGTAAATGCACCCACTGGAGTCTAGCCAGCCCATCCAGTGGTCGTGTGTAAGTCATTCTCTCCCTCACCCAGCAGCAATCAGTCTCAAATAGTTCTCAGTCTAGTGTGGCCTGCCACCTATTTCTCACCTCCCCTTTGGGTCCTTGTTTAATTGAACTGGCATGGCTCCCATACTCGACACCACCGCTGCCACAGTCTCACATGAGGAATCCTCCAGTGGTCTGGAGGCCTCCACCTCCCTATGTTCATGAACCAGCCCTGTCTCTTACAATCTTTTCACCTCCTCTTCCACAATAGTCTCTGAGCCATGAGTGGGTAAGGTTCCATATAGGAGTCCCATCCTAAACTCTACAGTCTCTAATTCTCCAGAGCTTGGCCAGTTGTGACCTTCTATGTGCATCACACTCTGATGTACATGGAAGCCTCACTGATGAGAGTTGAGGGGTGCATTAGCCTTCTCTCTATCCCTTACTCTGCTATATTCCACGAGTGTTGGTTGTAGAGATTCAATTACAAATGTGTCACCTAATACTGGGCATCTCCCAGGCATATGTTTTCTGTGCCTGACCAAATGTGCAGCTCTGCATTAGCCTCCATTTGTTGCAAAAAGAAGCTTCTTTGATGAGTGCAGTACGGTATGCTTGTCACTCTAAGGGAGGTCTCTTCTACCTGGCACTGCATTCCTTGCCAAGCAGCTCCCAGGTACACATATGCATTAATTTTCAGAGACTATGTGCATTTCTCATAGAGTTTCTAAGACATCACTTTTCCCTCTAGGTTTACCCCCCAACATTCACTCACCTCCACTCTTTTTTCTCCCATATGGTTTTCCTCCTCCTTCCCTCATTAGTCATGTTACCTGCATTATCCCCACCCTCCCCCCAATACCTCCCAACCCCCACTGCTTCTTCTCCTGACTTCCCTTCCTCTTCCACCCTGTGGTCCATTGCATGTCCCTCCCTCCTCTTCTCCCTGTCTGTTACTCCCACTTTTTCCACCTCCCTCAGGTAACATCTGTTCCCTACTACCCCCTTTCAGGTTGTTTCTTACCCTTTACCTCGATGTATCCTTTCCCTTTACCTGGCTCCTGGTGTTCCATCAGAATTCATATACTCATATATGAGGGATTGGTGCTACAATCCACAAATGAGGGAGAACATACGTCGCTTGCTTTTCTGCATTTGTGTTACTTCAGTTAGTATAACACTCCCTAGCTCCATGCAGTTTCCTGTAAATTTCATAATTTCATCTTTTCTTACTGCTGAGTAGAACTCCATTGTGTAGATGTACCACATTTTCATTTTATCTGTATATTGTATCGTTACAGTGCAGCTTTGAAGAACTAAGATCCATGTAAAGAGACAAATAATTGGGTTAATCAGTTACTCAAGCAGCGAGTGATTTCACCAAGTTTCTAAAATTCTGAACAGGCCTTTTGTATTTATGATAATCACCTGAATAGTCTTAATATTAAATAATCCTAATGATTCAATAGTGTTGTGTCCCATTAATTTGATTTGATAATTAGAGTCCTATAATTTCAGAAAGCAGAAATTGGGGTGGGGGAGGAAGAAAAGGTGAAGAGAAAAGAATGAAGAAAAGAGGAATGATGAAGATGAGAATAGGAGAAGGAGGAAAGAAGGTGAGAAGAAGAGAAGATAAGAAGAAGGTCCACAGTAAATGGTAAAGGAGGACCTCTGAAAAATTCATTACATCTGGTTGTGATATTATATATGGTAATGAGGTGATTGTGTTTACTGCAACTAATCCAAATACTTTATTTGTAAATAACCTTTGAAAAATGGAAAAGCTTTCTATCTAGCTTGCACAAGAACAGAAAAATTGCACATCATTGTAAAACACTGAAACAGTCTACCATACAGCTGGGTAGAATCTTATATAACAGCAGGTACCAAAAGTAAAGTTAACAAGTTTGGTTTTGACATTAATTATTTTTATCATCCATACTATGGATATTAATCTTTAGCTGTAACTTAAGAACCTCTGCATTATAGCATGTCAGTAGACTGAATTATACACTTGTTTTACAAGTACAAAAGAATATCACATTATCCCTTTTTGTTTGTTTCTATCCTTTAAGTCGGTGTTTTTCAAGCTAATAACAATAATTTGTTGACGTACTATCAAATCCATTTAATAGTCCATAACAGTATTTTAAAGGAAATAGAACAAAAGATAAAAATGTAAACACAATGTGATAAGAATAAGTGTTTCATGAAAGCTTCTTTTCTCTAGAAAAACTTGTGTGTACACACATTCACATATTTGTGTGTATATTGGTCCCAATATAAAACATTTTTACTGTGAGTTTCTGACAAAAAGCTTGGTCAATGTTCTTTAGAATACTTGAAACCACTATTTGGATGTTATAAATATTCCAAATCCTTATAAATAAATGAGTTTCTTCCCTTGTCTTAAAAACTTGACCTTTCTGAACATATTCTTCTAAGTAGAAGAGCATTCCATGCTATCCCTCGACATTATATTGCCTATTCTCTCTTGAGTAGAAATGCAGAGAAACCAGCAAATATCCAAAAGAAAGCTAAGAAATCTAATATAAATGGACATTCTTTCTTTCTGTGATGTATGAACGTAGGAAGATTTGTTGAAGTTCAAAATTTGGACCTTTACTTCCCAGTTGTCACTTCCATTGACATCTCATGGATACAGTTCTCAGGGGATCCTAGCTAGTGCTGTACATGGCCTGAAATTCTGAAGCTTACATAAAATATTTAAACTCAATAACTTTATTCTTTTGACTATGCTGACAACTTCAGTGGTCATCTCTAAAATCTTATCCCAAATTATAAACTTTAATCTAACGTTAAACACCAAGCTAGGGAAAAAAATTGACAAGAAGTAAATAAAAATTATATAATAGGATAAAACTAGAAAAAGATTGAAGTGGTAATGGGTAAATGATATTACCCTGAGATCCTAATGTTTCAAAAGAGAATATTTTTCACTTTAATTGTGGTGTAATTATGCCAGGAAAAAAGAAAATGAAAAGGATGGTAGAAAAAAGATAGATGGTGATATTAAAGAGTTATTTAAAATTTAATCCTCTGAGTGGTTATTGATACCCTGATTATCAATCAAATAACAAATATTCACTTAGTGTAGACTTGCACCTACAAATATTCTCTGTAAAAGGCAAACATAGATGCTCATCCTTTTTCTGCTATGAGTCTATCATGTGGTCAGAAGTGACTCAGATGATGGGTACAAACATAAAATGAAATCCTGGTATGGCTAGGTTTATTTTAGTTCATAGTTTGAGTAGAAAGTCCATCATAGCAGGAAAGACATGGTATCAGGAGCCTGCAGCAGTTGGTTACATTGTGTCTGTAGTCAGGAAACAGAACATGATGAATGTTCACAATCAGCTACCTTTCTCATTTTTATGCAGTCTGGACCCAAGCCATGGGCTTAGTTCTTCTATTTCAGATAGCTTAATCTAGATAATCCCTCATAGGCATGCCTAGTGAGAGGCTTATCTCCTATGTGATTCTAGATTCTGTTGACAATCAATGTTAATAATCGTAAGTCCACCTTTTGTCAACTTAACATCCAAACATATATATTACGATTAAGCTATAACATTCTAACTCTTGTCCCCATAGGTATATGACCAACTCATAATGCAAAATACATTCAATTCAATTCCAAATATCCCCATCATCTTTAATAGTTCCAACACTATTCCAAAGTCCAAAGTCTCTTTTGGGACTCAAATTCATTTCTTAACTGTAAGCTACTATAAAACGAAAAAGTCATATAGTTCTAGTCTACAATAGGACAGAGTAAACATTAACATTCCAAAATGGTATAATGGGGGCATAGAAAGGAAATATCAAACCAAAGGAAGACTGCAACCCAAGAGGGCAGAACACCAGATTTTGCAACTGCATGTTCATTATCTGAGGTTTGTGATAGAATTACCGGGGCTCCAAAGCCTTGGAGGAGTCCCATCCCTCCATATCTACCAGCTTCAGCACACATGACCTCTCTCTTGAGCATATTCCACTCCATGCATACAGCATTCTTTTTTATTTTTAAATTGTTATATATTAAAAAATTATTGAATTTTTGTATATTTCATACAGAATGTCTTTTTTTATTTTTTGAGGGTTTCTGATAATGCTACATTCTGAAAATACAAAGAGTACAAAATGAATTTTTTTTCAGCATATTTCAAAGGATGGTGCCAGTCTATCATTGAATGCAAAGCACAGTCACATACTGTTACTGTAGGTCATTTTGTCTCTTCATTAAAGTAAGACACCATATGCCCATAGTTTTGGCCCGTAACGAAATGGGGGAGGGGTGGCAAGAGAGTCCTTTAGAGGGTTCTTAGTCTCATTCATAAGAGAATTGAAGAATGGACCTGAACATCAGAAAGCAGACAGGCTTACAGAGACCTACATGACTTAGGCTAATCAGAAGTTCTGCGAATTTCTGCATTAAAGGCGAGATTTCAGGCAGGAAAATTTTCTTACTTCATTAAGCACCAGGTATCCATCTATTTAGCATAACTTAAGGTGAACCTGCTTTCTTTCTTTACCAGATGTCCCATGGTTCTGGTATCCCCAACATCTTGTTATTTCTGCTGGAACTTGGGCTTCACATTCACAGCTAAACAAAATGGCCTCTCAGGGCCTCTTTCAGGGTCTCTGATCCTGTTACATATTTTCTGGTCTCAGTATCTCTCTAAACTCATGGAACTGGAATCTATAATCCCCTCAATATTGCATATTTCATGCCTATAGAACCAGTATCTGATAAAACAGACTTTAAACTAAAAGTAATCAGAAGAGATAAAGAGGGCCACTTCATGCTGATCAAAGGAACAATTGAGAAAGAAGATATTACAATCATGAACATATATTTACCTTCATTTTTTAATGAACTTCATTCTTTATATCATTCACTATAGATATGAAAAGAACACTCTTAGCCCTGTCTCAGCCTAAATTCTGAGCTGTCTTGAAATTTTCTCCAGCAAAAATTTAGTTCATGAGCCTGGAGAAACGGCTCAGTGGTTAAGAGCACTGGCTGCTCTTGAAGAGGACCCAGCTTTGGTTCCCAGCACCCACATTGTGGCTAACAACCATCCATAACTTCAGTTCCAGTGTATCTGATGCCCTCTTCTGACCTCCACAGGCAATTCACAACATGGACACACTTATGTACATGTAGCCAATACACTCATACACATAAAATGAATAAAATAATTTTAAAAAGAAAAAATTTAGTTCAGTACATTGTAATTCAGCCTCATCAATGCCTTCTAGCCCAATTGCTGATAGAGTCTTTGTTGCCCTGTGAAACCTCCTGAGCCATGCCTCCACTGTCAGCATTTCTCTCACCATTCTGGTCTTCCAATCTCCTGCCAGAATGACCCATTATGCTGTGCTTAAATAGCAGGGACTTTTCTAGCTCCAAGTTCTAAACATATTTATTTTCCTCCTTCAAACCAGTCCCAGAGGCCTAAGAACCATATAATCAGCTTTATCATTGAAATACCAGGTAACAAAAATGACTCAAAGAATATGAGGGTATAATGAAATGGGAAGATAATGAGTTGAGGTTTCAATATAGTATTGTTTGAAGTCAGTGAGACATTGTAGTTAAAATGACCACAGAAACTTTTGAGATGTGACATTGGCACTCAAGGTAAAGGTTAAGAATTGAGAATAAATTTGGGAAGTCATAGACATCAGTATACAAAATGTTATCTCTGAAAAGTAGACTAAAGAAAAAGGTCAGAAGAGTGAGAAATGCAAATAAAATTTAACTTCAGTTTCCTATGTTTACTGGAGGGAGAGAAACCAGAGAAAGCATAGTTGAAAGTAAAACAAAAAGGTACAAGCTACTGTAGAGAATTCACATAGAAGAACATGCTGTGTGCTGTATAATGCAACTTACAAATTTCTGAAAATGTAGTATGAAGTATGAAATATGTAATAATCACATTCAATTTTTAAAACATAAGTTCTCAGTTTTAAAATATACCTTATTTTATTGACTAGAGAAATCAAGAAGACTGCATGGGTGTTTTAGAATTTGTATGTCAGATGGCATTTGGAGATGTATTAGGAGTACTTTTCAGATAAGAGGAATTGTGTAACCAAATGTGAGAAGTCATAAACAGGTACATCAAACTTCAGGAAGAGAAAGGAAACTAATGTGGCAAGAAGAAAAGAAAATAAGAAAGAAGAAGAGATAATTATTCAAGTTAAGCACAAAGCTAATCTGAAGTACCAACTGAATATTATAAACGTTCACTCTCATCTTGGCTTTAAAGCTGAATGCTTCACATAAATTTTTTTCTCCCTTGAAACTGGGCTCGCAGGTTACTCAGATAAGTGACAGAGTGAAAAAGAATGATGAATGGTGCTTAAAGACAAAGAACAAGTTAGGGAGAGAAGACTTGATGGTGAGAGAGGAATGAAAAAGTTGAATTTGGGTCATGTTTAGATGCTGTTGATACTTGCAGATACAATTATTAAATAAACAAGTTGTTCAACCTAAAACTCAAAGTAGACATCTGAGTTAGGTTTATAAATTAAGGTGTTATCATCGCATAATAATAGTATATTAAGGGGGGCTGGAGAGATGGCTCAGCGGTTAAGAACACTGGTTGTTCTTACAGAAGACCCAGGTTCAAATCACAGCACCCACATGGCAGCTAACAACTGTCCATAACTCCAGTTCCAGGTGATCTGACAGACTCTTCTGTCTCCCATGGGCATTGCATGACATGAGTGCACTTACCTATACGCAGGCAATACACACATACACATAAAATAAAAATAAACTTCCAAATTTTCAAAAAAGTATTTAACCTTCACAACAATACTCTGAGTAAATGCTACTTTTAGCCTAATTTAACAAAAGAACTGAAACTTAGACTCAGAGAGGTTATTACTCAGTGTCACATAAATAAAATAAAGTTTCAAACCCAGTTAAATACAATTTCAAAGCCAGTGTTCCTGATTACTACATTAACAGTGGGTGTTAGTCATGCAAGTAGAATCACACTAGGAAAACAGAATACTTTTTTATAAACTAAAAGAAGTAGGTCAAATAATGATCCTTGGATATAACATTTGAGGGACAGGTGGGGAAAAAGGAGCACTCAGAAAAGACTGGGTAATCATACAAGTGGAAGGAAAGCTAGGTGTGAATGGTAGGAATGCAATCATGAAAAGAAAGAATGCCCATACAAAGAGGATATATCATCATCATTAAGCATTTTAGCCATAGAATTTGACTACTTGGGGGCTCGGAGTAATATTAATACAGTAGTTAAAGAACAGGTAAATAAATCACTACCAATGAGCAAAATTGAATCCACAGCCTATTTTTATACAGCTTGCAAGTTCAAAATGTTCTTTATATATTCAAATGCCAAAAAAATCAAAAGAATGTATTTCATTATGTGATATGTGAAACTTAAATTTCAGTGTCCCTAAATAAAGTTTTATTGGGGCAGAATTCTCAATTATTTGTGTATTGGCTATAGCAGCTTTTCTATTACAGTGGCAGAGATGGGCAACAGATACCATATAGGATGCAAAGTCTAAAAATTCCCTTACATAGTCTCTTATAATACACATTTCCTAGCCCTGGCTTAGTATATGGATACTAAGATAAGATTTCCTCAGCTGAAGTCCAAATTCTACCATGCACAAATGTGTATGACTTTAAATAAATCATTCAAAAGCTTTAGTGACCACCACCTATATCATGGAGATTAAAATGTTACTGAACTCAAACCACTGTGCTTACTAAATAAGTGCCTAACATAGTGCATAGTAAGATTTAATGCATGCTAACCGCCATTAATATTCTGGTGTGGTAAAAATGAGTGATATGAATAGCTAGCTAAATTGCAGTAAATAGTAAAACAGACTTGAAGATGAGTACTACACAAATGGAACTATCCTGATGATTTTCACTGTGGAGTTGAGGAGGGGAGAAGCAGCAGCTCCAAGGAAAGTTTTATTTTCAATGGAGAGACTCAAAAACATTCAAGGTCTGAGAATGGGAGAAATGGGTAAAGACTGAGCATCTGGGAAGAAAGGAAATGGAACAACAGCCTGAAGGAGTAGGAGGAGGAAGATAACGAGCAGGGGTGGAGAAATTAGCCTTAGAAAAGAGTAGGAACAATTCTTCCTTAAAGAATAAAAGAAAGATACATATAAAGTTTTACATATAAAGGTACATATTTGGTGAGCTGGAAGAAGTTTAGAGTTTGCATTCAGACAGTACTTCACATCCCCAAAGCCCTTTCCCATCTAGGTTTTTTTTTTTTGTCCTTTTGAGACAGGGTCTCCCTGTAGCCCCAGCTGTCCTGGAACTCACTATGTAGACCAGGCTGGCCTTGAACTCGCAGAGATCCGCCTGTCTCTGCCTCCCAAGTGCTGGGATTAAAGGAGTGCACCACCACGCCCGGCTCCCATCTAGTATTTTAAGTATAGTAGCACGATATCATGATCACCACCTCTAGGAATCAGGAGTTTTATTTATTTATTTATTTGTCTTTTTTGAGACAGAGTTTCTTAGAGTATGACATTAAGGAAGATAGTCAACCAATCTAAGATTCAGCTCCTTTCATTTGTAAAATGAAGATCATAGTAATACTGTCCTTGTTGAGTTGTTGAGAAGATAAAGTAACAATGCTTAGCATCTAGCATGATTCATGATAAATATCCATTTACTGTCATCATCATCTGCATTTGATATACAAAGACTTTGAAGCATGACTTCCATCAAATTAGGCTTGAAGCCTGACTCTGATACTAACTCTCTGCTTGTGAAAGTAAGGCTGTGGACAAGTCATATAACCAACTGCTTTGAACCTCTCCAGTAGTTGAAAGCTAATTTACTAATGAAAAACTATACTAAACAGCACTATTCAGTGTTTGCGTCCATTTTCCTTTTTCTGGGTGGTGATATTACATCTGTTTTATTGGCATATGCTTCTTTTTTCTCAACATGTATTTTATTTTCTGATTTGTGCACTCCTTTAATGTTTATCAGTCACAAAGACAACCACTGACATCACAAAACAGAACCCACAGCCTTGTCTTGTCTCCAGAACAAATGAATATGAAATTAGAATGTACCAACCATTTTCATACTTGAAATGTTTTCTTCTCCTTTTCACTTGACATTGGTGTCTGAATCTTCATCGTTCTGGCTTTGTTCATTTAAGTCTCAGCGCTTACTAAAAAGGCGAACTCCCTTGGACATGTGAATGATGCCCACTAGCAAGGATCCAGTCATCAGCATAGCAGTTTGAATAAGATTTGAATAAGGGGGAGAAGGGGGTGTTTCAAGTGTAGGACATTTTTCAAGCCTGTGAGCTGGAAGACACCAAAGACGGCACGGAAGACATTGCTAACAGTTAAAAACACATAAAAGGAAGGCTGTTGAAGCAGCCTCTACCCTTTCTAGGGATGGAAGACAAGAAGGGCAGATGAACCATCCCTAGAATTTTGAAAGGAACCTGGGTTATGAATAAAAATATCAGAGTCCAATATTATGAACAGATTTTTTTAAAACTTTCTATTCCTTGCTTTCTTCACCCATAAAATGAGGTAGCGATGCTATCTTCCTCATGGAATTGTTTTAAGAGAAAAACCTGTATGAACAGATTTATAAATCCATGTTCCTATTTAAAGGCTCATTAAAGACACTCTTAACTGATGCAGTGACCTTCACTCTTAAATGACCAGGTGAGATGCACCTGGCGTTCCTCATGGCCCCTTGACTGCTAAATGGGGCAGTTCCTGCACCTGCCATACTTTGTCTCTGAGCCCATCTCCCTCTCTATCTCTGGGAAAGTGGAAAAGCTTACTAACTCTGTGTACAGTGAGCAGCCACTTACAAGAGCTATGGTCTGAGAGGAACAGAATTGGACAGTGGAAAAGTTATTTCTAAGACTGACTACCTGCTACTGATCAGCCATATCCTCTCAATATAAGTGAAGTTCCTAGTTCCAAGGTGATGAGTCAGAGGAAAGTAGTTAATATGACTTCTCAGAAACATAGACCTGGAATCATTACAGCAATGATATAATTGACTTGTCAAACATGAGATGGCAGACACACACTCCAGCAAGGTGGAAAATCAGTTGTCTCAGGAAACAAATAAAACAACAAATAAGTAATTACTGAGGGTTTTTTCTCTTCTCTTTCTTCCCTTTCCCTGACCCTTCTTTGATCAGAGTCTCCACAGGGGTGTTAGTAAGAATCAGAGAAATGGTAAGTGAAAGATTGACTGGAAGCAAGGACATTGGTTGGCTATAGGTTGCCAGAGGTCCTGTAAATTGTTTACCTGCACATCTCAGGAGTCCCCACAGTCATATACGATGAAAAAAAATGAAAGGGACAAACTAAGATTAACCCTTGTGAGGGACAGAAGAGTGGTGGGAATGTTGATATGATGGACAGATACTTCAGACTTGCCCTATGACTTGGGTCTAGCCACGCAGAGGTGGATAACTTTAAGCAATGCTGAAGCCCTAGGTATGTGAAGAAAGTATGTAGAGTTAGTTCTAGGATACTAAGTGTTTTATACCTATTAATTCATATGATCATCATAGTGCTCTGATGCAAAGACCATAATAATTCCATTTTACAACTGAGAAAAATAAATTACAAGGCCATTAGGTAAATTACCAAAAACAACATAGCTAGTAAGTTCTGAAACCATGATTCAAACCCAAACTATCCCAATTCTACAGAAAAGACCCTGATCCTTACCTCTATACTATACTGCCTGGGAACCTGAGGTCAAAATAAACCTACCGAGTTCCATTGCCTGGTGGTATTTGTGGGTATCCTACACTATTCTAAGCATTGACAGTAGAATTCATGAGGGCCTGGGTAAGATCTTGAAAGTTCACTATCATATTCCAAGAAATAATTTCAAGGGCAGAATTATTAAATGACTTCATTAATAAAATATAGATTTGATGAGTATTCAGTGAAAATCAGCTAAGGGCTAAATACGTGATGCATATGTGATAAAATATAGTTGCATAAGATCCAACTCCAAATTCCAAGCTTGTTTTATTTGTGAGAAACAAATAATTGAAATGTCTTGAGACTGGGGTTATTTTCAGAATATGTTTGGAACTATAGATGACTCTAGGACCATGGGGACATAACTTTGAACTGAAAAAGTCTACGTGCAAAAGACAAGAAAAGCTGTAGAGAAGATATATAAAACTTGACCTGGGACTTGAAGGAGGAATAAGTAGTCACAGAAAATAGACCTCAAGCAGAGGTATCCCTGGCCAGGAGAAAGGCATAAAGTGAGACTTGTGCTGGAGACAGGTATCATAGGCTGGCTGAAATGCATGCAGAAGAAACTGGAAGGGTTAGGCTACAGCTTGCTAACAATTGAAACTTCATCTTATAGACAGAATAGGACATCTGACAGCTTTTAGGTAGCATAAATATATGATAAAAATTATTATCAAACCTTCATCCCAAGGCTCAGGGTTCATTGAGGAATAAATTTTAAGGCAGAAAAATTTTAAGAGCTGGAGGTAGTAGATGACTCTAAGTTATGAAACATGTGAGGTAGTTTACCATGGGAGTCATGGTGAGGTTTGTATTAATAGACTATATTGAGTTTAAAGTATGTCATGTGAGGACCAAAAATTCATTCCAAATCAAACAGGTGATGATGCTGATATTTTTCTATCAGGACTTCCCTGTGTTGTATTCATAGCTTCACTGCAGCCTTGGTTCTGGATGTGCACTGGATGTGCATGTGCGCTTTGCACTGTGGATGAGATCACAACATGCAGTGCTAACAAACTCTGCCTGAATAAAACACCTAGGCCCAGATTCAAGAGTACTGTGTGCTATGAGGTGTGATATTTTTGCTGTACAGTCAAACTTTTCTGGTCTTACTGAAAGATATTTGATTAATTATGGAAAATACTTTTAACATTTTCCTACCATCAGTCCTCTGCATATAAGCATCAAATTTATATATATTTTCACCGGATTGTTAGAATGTCTGATTTTCAAAACTGCTTACTTGAGTTTCATTTAAAAATCATTAAATGAGTGCTGGACAAATAGCTTAATTGATGAAGTACTTTTCTTACAAGCATAAAGACCTGAGTTCAATCCTTAGACCAAGGTTTCAAAAAGCCCAGTCCTGTGCACTTGTAATTTCAATGCTGGGGAGGCAGAGATAAGAAGATTCCTAGCACTGGCTAGCCAGCCTGACCTACTTAGTAGGTTCTAGACTAATGGGAGACTCTGTTTCAAAAAAACAGGTAGACAGTGCCTGAAAATTGATGCCCAGAAGGTTAACTCTTCTGACCTTCATATGCATGCATATGCACATGCACCCACATGTACTCTCACATATATAGGCACACATACAATCAATAAATGAATTTTGGTTGAGATTAGGGTAGAATTTCTAATAATTTATGAAATTGTTCTAAACACAGTTCAGCCATTTTGTGCTATGTATTTATACAAAATGGCATTCTTAGTATTGACAGTTATAAAATCAAAATATTAACTCTGAAAAACGTTGAAGATGCTCCACATCCTACAGTATCAAATATTCAGCTAAGATTTAATTTTTAATATGAAAACAAACAAGTACCTCCATCTCATTAATATGCAAATTTTCTTTCATCTTTAATAATTTGTAAAATTTTATGTATAACAAAAGTTGTTTTAAAGTAAATTTCTTTAAGATTTCTAAGCAGTGAATGACTGAATTGTAGACCTATCTTTATATACCTATATATTCAGGGTCATGTAAAAATGTTTCAGGTGAAAAGAAGTCAAGAGTTTTAAGGTTTACAAACCCATGTTTAAAGGTATTATCGAACAACATCACAACAGAAAAGAAAAACTTTTCTAATGATGGTGCCACAATTCTTCGGGCTCATGCACTCCAAGTTTGAATGATCTTCCCATCTTCCTCTCCGTTCATCTCTCTTCTATACTTTTATTGTCTATTCTACTACATTCTCCACTTCTACTACCCTTGCAACAGTCCTCAGCTGTAAACTGAAACTCTGAGCTATGTAACTACTTTTTGTTTCTCCCTGTCATCAGATTCATCCTCTCTTGATATTACCCTTTACTGAAAACCTTCAAATGTGTCCTCACAACCTACACAATAAAGTTCAAATTCCTTTGCCATGGACTGCAAGCCTTCTATTATCTAACAAATCACATTTCATTTTCTATCAGATCTCTGTGTTAGTCAGGATTTTGCCAATATAAGAAAATATCTGAGATAATTAAATTGTAAATAGAGATGGTTTATTATGGTTCATAAATCTGAAAGTTCTAGTCCAAGAGCAGGAGTGACTATTGTTTTGTGACTCTAGCAGAACTTCACATCTAAAAAAAAGAGCATGCAGCCTAGCAAATCACTATTGTCACAAGCCAGAGTTCAGAAACGATATACTGAGATCCCACAACCTTGTGTGAAGACAGTGTCTCAGGAACCTAAGAACTCTCTGCTTCGGAAAGGTCCATAGCATCTGCCAACAGTGCCACCCTGAGGAATAGGCCTTTACTACATGGACTTTAGGGGGACACTACCTATATTCAAGTCATGCCACTCTTTTCATAAAATTTTGGCTCTAGAAATACTAATATTTACAATGTACCCCAGCATGATCTTTGCCTTACCCCCATTTTCTTGTATAATATATGGTATCAAGACTATCAGGGGGTATTTGGTGGTTTGATTCTCTCTCTCTCTCTCTCTCTCTCTCTCTCTCTCTCTCTCTCACACACACACACACACACATTCTCTCTCTCTCTCTTTCTCTGTATATGGTGGGGGATCTGTGTGTCTGTGACTTTTCTTGTAATTGTTGAGACAGGGTAAAACTATGTAACTCTAGCTGATCAGCTCCCTATGAAACCCAGGCTCGTCTCAAATTTGTAATCCTCCTGCCCCAACATCCCAAGTGCTGTAATCAAAGGCATGCACCATTATCAAGCAAGAATATTATTTTTGCTCTAAAATACCTCCGTAAATATTATCTGTCCTTTACGATCTAGCTCCCACTCTACTTAACACATCTATAGAGCTTGTCAGTTATATTTGACATTGTAGTCTTTGCTAACTTTCATATTCTTTGATGATTGCTCCCTCCTCTGTGTCCATTAGACAGTATTTGAAATTTTCAATTGGCTCCTTTTAATGATTTCCTTATAATAGTATTAGCCACCGCGTTGTGTCTAAATACTTTTTCTTCCCAGGTAGACTTTAAGGTTCTCAAGAGGCTGCATCTATTTATTTTCACCCCTCATTCCACACCCTGAAAATAACATATTGCCTTGAATATAGTAGGATACCAATAAATGTTTCCCATTATTTTTATAATAGCATATTTTTAATAAAAAATTCTATGTCCTTGGGAAAGTGTTACTGTATGGCAGTTTCTAAAGCATCTACATGAAATTGGGCAAAAGCAAAAGAAGTTGGCTCTCTTAACACGATTGAATTCCAGGTCTAGAAGGAAAGCATATTGGTAATTAAACAGAGTAGCCTGGAGCAATAGTGAACTCTTAAAATGTATAAGAAAAAGAAAATGATGACAATAACACATAAAGGAAAATAAATCATTATATCATTGGAATAATCTTTTGCTGGTTTTAGAGAGAACTAATTCAAAACTCGAAGACTTCCAGTTTACAGTTTCACTTTATGATTCCTTTCAGGTTGTAGATTAGTGTAAAGAGAAGGCAAAGATGGCTAGTACCAAAAGAACACATTTCTAGAATTTTTTCTTTATTCTCTTTTAGTCCGTTTCCAGATATATCCTATAATCGACACTCATAGTAGTGTGTGTGTGTGTGTGTGTGTGTGTGTGTGCTTACACATGCATATTACACGTGAGCTTATAAAACCAAGGTGATTAGCTGCCTTAGTAGATGTTTCCCTTCCTTGCTTGCTATAATTTGAATCTGAAATGTCTCATCCTGGAGCACACATTTTGGAGCTTATTCTCCAGCTAAATGACACTCTGTGGGGCTATGGGATGTTAAAAAGATGGAGCCTGGCCCATAGTTCTTGCTGTTCCCTAATCACTCATCCATTGTAATGTAAGGAATCTCCACCACATGTTCTTTGCCACTATAATAGATTGCAATCAGAAATCAAAATAAATCCTTCCTCCCTTAAGTTTCTTCTGTGAGGTATTTGCTCACATCAAAATGAAAGCAACTAATACACACACAGCATCCTTGAAAAATTCTAAAATGTATATGGTCATTGTAAAAACCCCAAACCAGTTGTCAGAAACTCTCAAAGAGCTTTCTTCCTATAGTGCTCTGATTTCAACAAGCTCTTGCTTTGTTTCATTCTATTGCAAGGATCACCCTCATCTCAATTCTAAAGATTAATACAGTCTTCAAGTCTCCCCTCAACACATTTCTTCAGATATAACTGCAGCAAATCTGTTCTTATACCCAAGTATCACCCCTATGTAAAGACCCTAGAGATCGTGTATCACAAAAAAATCTGACAGGTCTGAGTAATGTTGTTCAGTAGGAAATGAAGATGTCTTCTGTCAACTCTTTTCTCTTTTCATCACCTGTCCTATAGTTTTCTCTATGGATTTCATGAAAATTGAACTGGACCATAGAGTAAACACAACTTAGTATAGTTCAAGAAATCCTGTGGGTGTTTAATTGATAGATAATTGTTGACCAACTTCAACAGTCTTTAGATCAGACACAGGCAGCCTAGACAGTGTTTTCGTCAATGTTAGAAGAAAGATTCCAAGGGGAAAAACACCATTAAGGTCTAGGAAATGGCCAGTTATTGGACGAGCCAAAAGAAAGCTGAGGATAAGTCAACAGGCATTTTTATCTAGGAGTCCTGAAAACAAGAAAACCAAGACAGAAAGAAAGACAGATTCTATTTTCCCCACTACACATGGATCTGTAGAGATACAAGTTGAAAGACAAAGCACATTGCAGCTAACAAATCAAGCTTTCCTTAGACGTTCTTTCAAAATAGTCTCCATTGATGATTCTCAACCAATTTGGGACCATTCATATAAGTAACATGGTGTAACCAGCAGCATAGCTTTTTGCATTGAGTGATTTATTGTGGGAACTTCTGCTGGGAAATTTTAGTATATCCATGTGCTCCCTCAATGGAGAAACACTGGGGTAAGCTATGGTGATCAGTCCAATTAGAAACAGAAAACAGGAAGGACCAATGATTTTGACAAAGGACCACAGATAAGGCTCATTACTTCATGTATGTTAATAACAATATAATTTATTACACTAAATATATCATATGAGTAGGAACCCTCATGTGCATCAGTAATGGCACATATTGGATACTGAATGTTTCAAAGGACATATTGTTATCCTTGCCAACCTCACTTGACTTTGTAAGTTCTGATCAACTGCATGTGGTGCTGTCTACAATGGTACAAAATTTTCACTCTTAGCTAGTTTGGTGGGGGTGCAAATGTAAATGTCTTCAAATATATCAAAATCATTGGGTAAGAGTCCATTGAGTGTAGTGATAATTTTATATAAATTTATAATTTTTCAATAAATTTATTTTATTTATTCATTTATTTTTATCTTCTATGTATGAGCATTTTGAATGCATGTATGTAAATGCACCCACATGTGTCATGCCCATGGGGGTCAGAAGAGGTTGTCAGATGCCCTGGAACTGTAGTTATGGATGGTTATTAGCCACCATATGGGTACTGGGGACTGAACCCAAGTCCTCTGTGAGAACAACCAGTATTCTTAACCATTGAGCCATCTCACTAGCCACTACACATTTATTTTTTAATATTTTAATTCATTTTTTATTTTATGTGTATGAGCGTTTTGCCTGCATGTATATTGTCTCACATGCACGCACTGCCTGTGGAGGCCAGAAGAGGGCATTAGATCCCCTGGAAATGGAGTTACAGGTGGTTATGAACCTTCATTTGGTGCTGAGACTGGAACCTGGGTCCTCTGCAAGAACAGCCAGTGCTCTTAACCACTGAGCCTTCTCCATCTCCCCTTTTATAGAATTTTTTTAATTAAATTTAATACTTTTATGCATTTATAAAATGTATTCTAGTTATTTTCACCCTCAAACTTCCCAACCAATGAATTTAAATTCAAAACTTTGTAGGACCACGTGCTCACCAAAAATGCATTTTGATATTTCAGGATCAACCTTTGAGTACACAGTTTTCTGCCCTTAGTTCAAACTGGAAGAGAAGATGAATGGGTTTGTAAGGTCCTTTTTTTTTTTTTTTTGCTTTCAGCTCAAAGATTTTGTTATCTTGTTCTCACATTGTAGATTAACTAGGACCCCTTAAAAGTCAGATTATAAATACAAATGCTGTGAAATGTTTTTTAACATCTCAATAACTATCCTTATTCTCTAGAACATTTTTTACACAGTTCTTTAGTTAAAAGAAAATCATAACATTTCTTTAGATAACCATCAGCATTGTTCATACCTGTTCTCTAGAAGAGATTTTCTGGCCTTCTGAAGAATATGGAGTGATGTGCTTAGTCTTGCTCTGAGGCAGACACAGGAGAAAATTGAGATAGAAACATAAGACTGAGTGGGTGATGGTGAGATGCATGGGCATAGAATTTTGAGAACGACTGGCTTAATTTTCAAACCTTGCTTTCTACACATGTCTAATTTTCCATCCCTTGTATTCCCATTCCATCCCATGTGTGCAACATGATATACCTCAGAAGCTTCAGACAACTACTGTATCCACTGAGTACCTAACCTGAAGCAGGCTTTTTAAATAGATTTTACACCGGTGATCTGAGTAGGTTTCAAAATGGAACTGCATCATATGGGAGAGACTTCAACAACGACAACCACAAAAAAAAAATAGCATGCAAATAGGAGTTCTGCTGCCCACAGCAGGTGCTGAGACGACACTTTTAAAGTTTCATGGAAGGTGAAGACAAAAATCATTCCATGTCTTATTCATCGAATAGCACCGAACATGTTTCATTAATGCTGTGTAGCCTTCCAGAAATGCAGAATAGGCTTGATGAGACAATGTCAGGATGCGAGGTATAGTTGGTGAGCTGTGATTCTCATTTCACCATACTTTATGTTCCTCAAACCATAAAGCATGTGAAGATTTGGGATTGTTGAGTCAGAACTCCATTTGGGTTTTTGAGGAGGAAACTGACAGGACTGTGATAGTTTGATAAAGGCTTGGTTAGGATCATAAGCTCTGAAGCCACTCAACCCACATTTGAATCCCAAGTCCATGGTTATCTGTAAGGACATGACAATTTTTGTGACTTCTCTATATCTAGTTCCTTTATCTATAAGATGAGTGTTGATAATAATGTTTACTCTACAGTGTTGCTGAGGAGATTATCAGTGTTGAGTATGAGTAGGCCAAATTTTGCTATTATTAAATTTCTTAAACACTTTTAATGATAAGATTTGAATTCAATGACCACCATATAAAGATTTAAAGAAATCTTAAGCAAATCACATCTCTAAATCTTACTTTCCTCCTTTGTAAGATGAGATGGTAGGATTATATTGTAGATTTCATTTATTTATTTATTTATTTATTTATTTATTTATTTATTTATACCACAGCCACCTCGAAACTGAGAGTGGTCATTTCTACTCTGCCATTTCTTGTTTCTTTAATTCCTATGACACAAGAAGCACAGAATTGAAGCCTGCCCCCAGTTCATCTGCTTACACCAGCTGTTAGCAGACAGTAGAGCTCATCTTTTAGCTATGAAAGCTGCAACAAGAATCTAAGGACAATGTGTTATTTATCACTTACTCTCTTTGTTCTGCATCAAACCTGACACTGGTCAATGGAACCACACAGACCAGCTGCTGAGCAGAAAGACTCCAGTTAATGTAATGGCTTGGTGGTCACTCTGGCCTATTATGCTGAATGCCCAGATTAGATTGCTCTAAAGAATCCAACCTAGCAGACCAGCTCTAAACTGGGGGAGGAAATTCAATAATGTTCCTTCTTCACTGGGAAGAGGGTGTGCAGATGTCACTTCGCCTTTTTGAAGCTGGTGAAAACTGAATTTCCAATCACTGTCCTTACTTTTCTCACAAAGACAGTGTAGAGAACCGAAACAAGATGGACCAGTGTTAGAGAAATGGCAAGCACAAGCTAGCATGGGTAGTGGTCACTCTCCAATGACCATCCCTCAAATGTAGTGTTCTCCCAAGAAGACTACTGGCCACCAGTAATGAAATCCTCTAGAAAACTTACTATAAAATATTAGATACATGGTCTTATTCTTTAAGAAAACTTACTGAATATGAATCTGCAGTAGCAGAGCTCAGCAATTTGAATTTTAATATATTTCCTTTCATTTGGTTGTCTACAACAAGTTTTACTAAATAACAAGTCACCATCTCCTTGAATCCAGCTTGAGAAGTTGACCAGTGTTGGTAGTAATCTCAATTATGGAGAAGTTAGCTATGGACAAAATATGGCTGTTAATTTTAGAAAGAGAGTATGGAATTGAGTTAAAGGAGAGATTTTTCTGTCAGAATAGTAAGGCTTGTAGGATTGTTGGACCAATAAAATCTATAGAAACTCTTAGTACATATTCCATTTTTAAAATAAGAGACTAGGCTTCATATTACAGAAAAAAGCTAGAACTATATGTAGCCTGATCTACCTGAACAAGACTCATATTCTTACAACCAGAAATAATAAAAAGAATATCAGTAAAAATAATCCCTTAATTATGAAGTATACGTTTTTGGCCATCTTCAACTAAAAAATCTTATTTTACAACTAAAGAAACTGAGTATTAGGCCTGGAGAGATGGATCAGTGGTTAAGAACACTTGCACCTCTTGAAGAAGACCTGGGTTTGAATCCCAGAATTAACAGGGCAGAGAACAATCAAACTATCACTCCAATTCCAGGAGATCTGATGTCCGCAGGCATAAAAATGATCCCTCTCTAAAAGCAGTTAGAGTGAACATATGCCTTCCACCTCCTCATGAAAACCTGCCAATAAAATTTACATAGCTAAGAAGCAAAATTCACATATCACGTGGCTGTAAACATACTTGTAGATCATGTAAGTCAACTCCTTTCATTCTATGATGGCAGAAACAGAGACAGAAAGTAATTAACTCAGCATCTCACAACTAAATACTTCATTATAACATTCCATAAATCAAACTCATTGGTGGAAGGATCAGTTTCCTTTAGTGAGATGTCAGAGTTGCAGGCCAACTTTAAAAATGTGTTTCTAGTAAGACCTCTACAAAGCTTAAAGAATAAGTACGTACATATATTAGGTATGCCTGTATTTTACCACCTTTGCCAGTCACAAGACTCACTGAAGGAGGCATTTAAAGTAGCTCTGCCAGTTATCAAGAATTCACATGCAGCACCATTGTGTACAGTTGTGCTGTTATACAACATGCGCGTGCTCACTTGTAGAAGTCCATGGGGGGTGAAAGGTAATGCACAGGACATGAACTGCATATATCTTGCTGTGGGACTGCATTTGCTGTAGGATAGTGAACCTTTTCCTACTTTGTATGGGAACTCTATACAATAAGTAGCATTCCAGTTGCTATGAGCCCACTCTTCTCACGGGTATCACTGTAATCATCGCCCCCTCTGTAGACCCAATAATATTTTAATCCTCTCTCAATCCTAAAATAGGATCAATTTGGTAGTTAATTCACCTGTGTCTCTGTAGAGAAGCCCTTTCAATCTGGGGCACCATTTCCCCATCCTCTTTACTGAAATACACAGTTGATGAATGCAGTGAATGGCTTTTAAGTCTGAGTCCAGATTCTCAATATGTGTATCTATCTGTCTATGTATCTCTCTGTATGTATACTTTCCGGTTCTCTTTTGTGCTGAAGTATTGGGTATTTTTACTGATTCTTTTTTATTTATTTTTAACTAAATGATTTCTTGAGAATTTGATATATGCATATAAGGTGTTTTGATTTAATGCACGCCCACTCCCTCCCCTCCAACTCCCATATCTCCCCATCACTTTTTTTTTTCTGATAACGTCAGGTACTCTGTCTTCTTTGATTTATTTATTTATTTTTATGGGGCTTTTGGCTACTCTAAGATTCTCCCCTCTGAAGAGGCAACACTAAAATCTTTTAAGGATTAGATACAAGCTCCCAAATACTTTCAATATGTTTGGCCTTTGAAACGGAGTAAGTTGCTAAGAGGCCTAAGGACATTGTGAGTTTTAGCCAAGAAACTGGCTACTTTTCTTTGGGGTTTTTTTTTTACCCTAACTCCTAACAAATTCCTACCTCTTATTCTTATCACACTATCCTCTGAAGAGGCTACCCAAATTGCCAAAAGGGAATTGGGAGGCAGACTGCTCTGGCTTCTTCCATGCTGAACAGGGACGCAGGGTGAGACAATTGGAGTACCCCTTCAGTGAGTCTATCTAAAAGACTCCCAAATTGCATAACTCTTGTCTCTAAGGGGAAAAGAAAGTCCTTGAATCATGAATAG
>NW_008345311.1:4368195-4372413 GCF_000622305.1 Nannospalax galili
CAGTGTCAGTTCCCTCTCAAAGGCTTCTAGATGGGGGAGAAAACAAATTTAACCATCATTTTAGAACAATAACTGGTTGTTTCCCTTAGCTACAGGTGGGCACTAAAGTATTGCAGACCAAGATTTGAAGTCTTACATCTGAGCAGCACTTTCGGGTTAGGAACAAAATCATCAATGAGAAATAATTGTCTAAATAACTTTTTATACAGACTTAGGCCTAATGTCTGGGAAGTGTAATCCTCAAACTCCTAAAGAAATATACTGATGACTTGACTCTTTGGTTACATTTTCCTTTTGGGCGTTTAAGACCATACAGTTGGCCCAAATAAATCAATTTATTTTTACACTTAAGATCATTTGAGGATCTGCTCCTCAGGAGTCACATGGGCTTGGGAGGAACTCCTGGCTCCTTTATTTTACCAGTTTCATCTATGTGAAGATAAGTCAAAGGTCCTGCTCGACCATGTCTGGGTTCACTTGGAAGCATGAATGAGATGTTTCCACTGAGTCGACCCTCCTCTTTGTAGACAGGACACTGGTTCAAGTCCATCTCGTGGGGTCTCCATGGCCTCCCTGAATAATAGGACAGGTGACTCAGAACAGTTACAGGACATTTTTAGAGATGTTCCATAGTCCCCTGGAACTTAGTAGACCTTGGAGGGCAAGGGGCAAAAACTGTCCTTTAAGTCCCTCTGACCATATTAGTATAGGCCTCAAAGTATGGCTGTTAAACCTCCAATAATGTTAGTTCCACCAGTCTGATACCTTTTTTTTTTTTTTTGACGTTTTAAGACAGGGTCTCCCTGTAGCTCCAGCTGTCCTGGAACTCACTATGTAGACCAGGCTGGCTTCGAACACACAAAGATCTGCCTGCCTCTGCCTCCCAACTGCTGGTATTAAAGGTGTGAGCCACCATGCCTGGCCAGTCTGGTACTTTTAATTATCATGTGCTATTCTCAGATAAACTTTGACTAGATATATATTTTGTTCCTTAAACTAGTTGACTAAAATATGACCATAGACATTTTAAGATTATGTGTATTTCATTTTTGTCTCATCCTTTATATATCATAACAAACCTAAACACGCCTTCATCACTTGCTTAGGCGTTCTCATTTTTTCTGTCTATTTTAGAAAATATCCTCTACTAACGCTGAGATGTTTTTGCTACTAACACTGAGATGCTGTGTTCGTAGGAAAAACAATGAGTCTTTCTGTAAGGAACAATATATTCTAAAATGAAGTGGAGATCTTTTTTAAAGGTTAAAAACTCATTCAAGTTTATGTGTTACAGGGCTTATACCGAGTTCAATATTGTATAACTGCATTAATTCAACTGTGAACCTAGAAACTTACAGCCACTTGTGAAAGAGATGTACTCTTGCTCTGGAGTGCGTTACTGAATATGTTAAAGCTGTAATGAATTGCTTCTTCTAAACATGTAGTTATTAAATTTTTTAAATTTACTTCATGTTAAATAGTAGAGGTGATAAACATTACCAGTGAAATCTACGTGATGACTTTATATCCATACTCAGGTACTAAGGATCTGATTGTAACCAATTGTGACTACTAATAATCAGATACATAGAGATTAAAGACACATGTGCAAATGTGTTAGTAGCATTAAAAATGTAGAAAATAGCATATCTTAAAATGAAATGGAGGTCTTCTTTAAAGTGTAAAAACTCATTCAATTTTATGTCTTATAGGGTTTATACTGAGTTCAGTATTGTGTAACCGTGTTAATTCACTGCGGACCTAAAAATTTACAGCCACTTTTGAAAGAGATGTATCCTTGCTCTGGAATGTGTTGCTGAATATGTCAAAGATAAAAATTATTCAAATAAAGTTCTGTTCAGAATATTTTAAAATGAAATGGAGATCTTCTTTAAAGGTCAAAACCTTATTCAATTTCATGTCTTATAGGGTTTATACTGAGTTCGATATCATATGACTGTATTAATTCAACTGTGAACCTAAAAATTTACAGCCACCTTTGAAAGAGATGTATCCTTGCTCTGGAATGTGTTATTGAATATGTTAAAGCTGTAATGAAATACTTCTAATAAAAAAAGAAAATATCCTCATTCCCATATCCTTTTAACATCTTTTACATTCTCATTTTCTTCTTTTAAAAAAAAAAGAATAATTATGAGATACAGTAGCATTAACAAATAAATTTTCCATCTGTTGTGAGACTTCTTTTCCTGGGGCTGCTAAGCAATGCTTATTCCATTTCAAAGTTCTAGTGTTGAGCCAATGTTTGATTACAGTTTTACTTGGGAACCAATAAATTTATTGAGCTTACTTACTGAGATAACTGAGGAGTTGCTGAGGTGTACGTATGACGTGAGGATATGCACACTGGAAAGCCTTTACTCAGTATGGGTCATGCCTTCTCTTCCTAGCCTTTCACAGATTATATACATTAGCCTTCTCCAAATCCAGGAAGCCATGTGTGATTACAGTCAAATTACATTAAGTTGGCTGGGAAGAGTGGCTCGATAAGGTGTCGTGGTCCAATGTCCCTGTTTGGCACTCCTTTAATGAATGAGCACAACCGTCAACAAGCCCAGTTGTGACAATGTTTAGCGATCAGGCTCAGCTGAAGTCGTGATAATGGTAGTTATTTCAGGCAGAAGGAAATACTGTGGAATTTAAAAAGATTTGGTGCTAAGATCCACATATGAGGAAGAACGTATGTCATTTGTTTTTCTGAGTCTGTGTTATTTCACTTAGTATGACAGATCCATCCATTTACCTGCAAATTTCATCATTTCATCTTTCTTTACTGCTGAATAGAATTTCATTGTGTAAATATACCACATTTTTGTTAACCACTTCTCAGTTGAGTGGGACTTAGGTTGCTTTCATGTCTTAGCTGTTGTGAAAAGAGCAGCAACAAACATGGATGTACAAATGCCTCTATAATAGGATGAGTTCTTTGAGTATATACCAAGGAGTGGTATAACCACGTCATATGGTAGGTTCATTTTAGGTTTAAAGAGTTCTCCACACTGTTTTTCATAGGGGTTGCACAAGTTTGCAATCCCACCAGCAGTGAATGAGCATCACCCTTTCTCCATATCCTTGCCAGCATTTGGTATCATTTGTTCTCTTGATCCTAGCAAGTCTGGTTGGGGTAAGGTGATACCTTAGGGTAGTTTTAATTTGCATTTCCCTAATTATGAACAATGTTAAACACTTTTTGAGATGGTTCTTAGCCATCTTTATTTCTTCCTTTGAGAACTTTCTGTTTAGAACTTTATCCCATCTTTTAATTGGGTCATTTGTTTTCTTGATTCTTTGTTTTTTGAGTTCTTTATATATTCTGGATGTTAAACCTCTGTCAGGTTAAGATTTTTTTCCCATTCTATGGGTTTTCCTTTCAGATTTTTGATTATTTTGCTGTACATAAGCTTTTTAGTTTAATGAGGTCACAGTTGTTGATTTCTGACCTTAATTCCTGAGCAACTGCTGTCCGATTTAGAAAATCCTTTCCTACACCTATATCTTGTACGTTACTGCCAATATTTTCTACTAATAATTTCAGGGTTTCCAGTTTCACATTGATGTCTTTGATCCATTTGGAGTTGACTGTTGTGCAAGGTGAAAGATAAGGATCTAGTTTCATTCTTCTACAGGTGGAGATCCAGTTTTTCTTTGTCAGCACCATTTGTTGAAGATGCTGTCCTTTCTTCATTGTGTGTTCTTGGCACCTTTGTCAAGTATCAGGTGGCTGAAATTGTGTGTACTCAGGTTTGGATCTTCAATGATGTTCCATTGATCTATGTATCTCTTTTTGCACCAGTACCATGCTGTTTTTAAGACTGTAGTACACTTTTGTAGTATACTTTGTACCTCTGTAGTATACTTTGATATCGGGTAAAGTAATCCCCCCAGTGTTGCTCTTTGTGCTCAGGGTAGCTTTGTCTATCCGGGGTCTTTTGTGCTTCCATATGAATTTGAGGATATTTTTTTCTAATTCTGTGAATTATATCATGGGGATTTTGATTAGGATTGCATTGAATCTATATATTTCTTTTGGTAGGATGGTCATTTTCACAATATTAATTCTTCCAATCCATGTGCATGGGAGGTCCTTCCATCTTCTGATGTCTTCTGCAATCTCTTTCTTTAAGGATTTAAACTTTTCATTATAGAAGTCTTTAATGTCCTTGGTCAGGTTTTTCCCACAATATTTCTCACAGAATT
>NW_008345311.1:4372484-4396987 GCF_000622305.1 Nannospalax galili
TTGTAAATTGATTGCATAATCTGCCACTTTGCTGAAAGTGTTGATCGATTTTAGGACTTTTATGGTGGAATTTTTGGGATCTCTTAGGTACAGTATTACATCATCTGCAAAAAGTGATAGTTTGACCTCTTCTTTTCCAATTAGTAGTCATTTAATTTCCTTCTCCTGTCTTATTGCTCTAGCAAAAGTTTCAAGCACTATGTTGAAAAGGAGTGGAGATAGTGGAAATCCTTGTCTCATTCCTGATTTTAAAGGGAATGCTTCCAGTTTTTCTCCATTTACACTGATGTTAGCTGTGGGTTTGTTGTATATAGCTTTAATTATGCTGAGGCATGTTCCCTTCAGTCCAATTCCCTCTAGAACTTTGAACATAAATGCATGCTGAATTTTGTCAAAAGCCTTTTCTGTATCTGTTGAGATGACAATATGGTTTTTGTCTTTGAGTCAATTTATATGATTAATGACGTTAATTGACTTGCACATATGGAACCATCCCTGCATCTCTTGGATAAACCTTACTTGATCATGGAGAATGATCTTTTTGATGTGTGTTTGTATGTGGTTTGCAAGTATTTTGTTGGGAATTTTTGCTTCTATGTTCATCAAGGATATGGCTCTATAGTTTTCTTTTTGGTTGTGTCTTTATCTGGTTTGGGTATTAGAGTGATGCTGGCTTCATAGAAGGAATTTGGGAAGTCTCCCTCTGTTTCTACATTTTTGAATAATTTAAGTAGTATTGGTTGGAGGTCTTCTTTAAATGTCTGGTAGAATTCTGCTGCAAATCCATCTGGGCCTGGTTATTTTTTTTTAGTTGGGAGGCTTTGTATTACTATTTCAATTTCCTCATATGTTATGGGTCTGTTTAAACTGTTGATCTCTTCGTGATTTAACTTAGGTGGTTCCCATGATTTTAGATATCCATCCATTTGTTTTAGATTCTCAAATTTGGTAACGTATAGGTTTTTAAAATATTCCCTTATAATGGTCTGGATCTTCTGGGTGTCTGTTGTGATGTTTCGTCTTTCATCTCTGATTTTGTTGATTTGGATTTGTTCTTTCTTTCTTTCAGTTAACTGGGCTAAGGGTCTGACTATCTTGTTTAGCTTTTTAAAGAACCAGCTCTTAGATTCATTGATTCTTTGTATTTTTTCTTTGTTTCTATTTCATTAATTTCTGCTCTGATTTTTGTTATTTCTTCTCTTCTGCTGGGTTTGGGTTTCATTTGTTCTTGCCTTTCCAGGGTCTTGAGTTGCAGTGTTAGGTCATTTATTTGGGTTCTTTCTAATTTTTTAATGTAGGCACTTAGAGCTGTAAACTTCCCTCTTAGGACTGCTTTAAATGAGTCCCAGAGGTTGTGTTGTACTGTACTGTCCTTTTTGTTGAATTCCGGGAATTCTTTTATTTCTTTATTAATTCTTCCTTTGAACCACTCATTGTTTAGCAGCGTGTTGTTTAATCACCATGAGTTCTTGTAGTGACTAGGGCTTTGTCCAGTGTTGATTTGAACTTTATTGCATTGTGGTTTGATAGAGTGCATGGGATTATTTCAATTATTTTGTATTTGTTGAGGTTTGTTTTGTTGCCTAGTATGTGATCAATTTTTGATAAAGTTCCATGGGGTACTGAATAGAAAGTGTATTCTTTGGTTCTTGGGTGGAATATTCAAAAGATGTCTATTAGGTTCATTTCATGTATGGTACCATTTAATTCAGATTCTCTCTGTTTATTCTTTGTCCAGTTGACCTGTCTAATGAAGACAGTGGGGTATTGCAGTCCCCTACTATTGCTGAGTTGTGGTTAATTTGTGTCTTAAAGTTCTGTAGTGTTGTTTTTATGAAGTTGGGTGCACTAGAGTTTGGCGCATATATGTTAGGGACTGTGATATCTTCTTGGTTAACTGTTCCTTTGATCAGAATGAAGTGACTCTCCTTATCTCTTCTGACTAGTTTTACTTTGTCAGATATTAAAATTTCAGCCCCTGCTTGTTTCTTAGTGCCATTTGCTTGGACTATTCTTTTCCATCCTTTTACATCAAGGTAGTGTCTGTCCTTGAAGGCAAGATGGGTTTCTTGCAGACAGCAAACAGATGGATTTTGTTTCTTGATCAGTTCACTTAGCCTATGTCTTTTGACTGTGGAGTTCATTCCATTGATATTTACAGTTACTATTGAAAGATTTGTATTGGTTGCTGTCATTTTGGTTGTTATTTGTGTTCCCTAACTTTGTGTTTCCTAGATCATACCTTTATTTATTTTCTTTCATTGTCCCTGGGGTATAGTTGTTTCTCTCTGCATTATCTGTATTGTTTCAAGTATTCTTTGAAGGGCTGGTTTTGTGGACATGTATTCTTTCAGGCTTTTTGAGTCATGGAATATTTTTCTTTTCCCCTCAACTATAATACATATTTTTGCTGGATAAAGTATTCTGGGCTGACATCTGTTGTCATGTAGAGCTTGAAATATCTTGGTCCAGGCTGTTCTAGCTTTCATAGTTTGCATTGATAAGTCATCTGTAATTCTGATGGGCTTTCCTTTGTATGTGACTTGTTGTTTTTCTTTTGCTGCTTTCAGTATTCTCTCTTTGTTCTGTACATTTAGTGTTTTTACTGTGATATGTCATGGGGAGTTTCTTTTCTGATCCTGTCTATTTCGCGTTCTATTTGCTTCCTGAATTTGTATGGGGATGTCTTTCCTTAATTTTGGGAAATTCTCTTCTACAATCCTGTTTAAGATTTGGTCAACACCATTAACCTGAAATCTTTCTCCTTCCTATATTGCTATGATCCATAGATTTTGTCTTTTCATGGTGTCCCACATCTCTTGCATATTCCATTCCTGTGTTTTTTAATTTTTTCCTTAATCTTTGCTTGAGTGGTCTAATTCTTCAACTTCATCCTCCAAGTGTTGATATTCTGTTTTCCATTTCATTCATTCTAGAGGTGAGGCTTACCCCTGTTGTTTCAAGTTGGCTTATTGAGTTTTGCACTTCCTTCATTTCTTCCTGAGATTTCTTCAGTGTTTCTATCTCTTTTGTGAATTCATTCAGAAGTTTATCCCTAGAGTTTGGTGGGGACATGGTGTTTTGTCTTTCCATTTTATTATTTTTTCATTGTGATCTTGGCATGTGAATTTCTTTTGTTATTTATGATTCTGATGTGAGAATTAAGTTGAAGTATGCTTCTGTTTGTATTATTGGGGTGCTAGATCCTTTCTTTGTTGGTTAGTAAAGCTGGTTGGTACAGGGTTCAACTTCTCTCAGGTTTAATTTGGAGGGAACCGAAGGCTTCAGATCAGCTCTTCAGGAGTACCCACAGAAGCCTGATTCAGGTTCCCGTCAGGTACATTCAGGCTTCCTTCACCACGTGGAGGCAGCATCTAGGTGCTTTCAGGCAGTCCATCCTCTCAGGTTGTCTGGTAGGATCTCAACCTTAGCTTACCAAAGCCAGATCTGCCCTGGGACCTTGGGAGGGGCCTCAAAAAATCCCAGGGAGTGGGATAGGTATGGCACAATTAGGGAAAGCTCAGCACCACGTGGAGGCAAGATCCGGGGGCTCTCAGGCATTCCCCTGCATTCTCAGCCCCTCTGTCAGAGAGAGGCCAGAGGTAGGCCACAATTCGGCACTGAAGTACTAAGTATTAAACCTAGGGTCTCACATATGCTAGACAATTTCTCTATCACTGAGCTATATGCTCAACCACAAATTTATGTATTTATATATACTTATAAGTAATCATGTACTACTGTAGAAACATATTATATATATATATATATATGTAATATATTATAAAATGAACACAAAATTAACAGTATGCAATGAGGGTGGAGTCAATCATGTTTCAAAACAGTTTATAAATATATTAGTAATTCTAAAGTCCCTTTGCTTTCATGTAAAAAATTAGCATTAAAGTAATGTTATTTTTAATTGAATCAAAATATGTTGGAACGTATGAAAGAGTAATTTGTATGGTCACCCCCACCCTCTCTATATCCCTCCTTCCATCTTTCTTTCCCTTATTATATGATTAAGTATATAGCAGCAAAATTTTTACTTATTATATCAACTTTTTGTTTTGTGGCATTTTAAGATTTTTTTTCATTTCTGGTATATACTCATTGTACTTTAAAATAATGTCTTTAGATATAGAAATATTATTTAATAAGCTTCCTTTTAATTTATTTTATTTTGTTTGTTTATGTATATGTGTGTATGCACATGCATGTGTGTAAATGTAGGCATACTCATGTAGACGTCAGAGGGCAGGCTCAGGTGTCACTCTGCCATCTTCCTTGTTTGAGACAGCATCTCTTTGTTGTTTTTCTCTGCATACACCAGGTCAGCTGTCATACAAAGCCTCATTTTTTAAGTTTTATTTTAATTCTTCATGATAAAGCCATCTGAAGTCTTACATTCCACGTTCATTTATTTCAATTCTCTATATTAATGGCTGCCAAAACTCTAAATAAGACACCTCACATAGACTTCCAACAAATCTTCGTCTCACTTCTTACTAGCTTATCATTAGGTTATTAATGTTTTGACTTGGAAATATATCCAAGAAAGAGCTCATTTAAACCTTCTAGGTGCGAAATAGCACTACCTATACCATTTTATTATTATTGTCTTGTGTCTACACAAAATTTCTCTTCAATCTGTGATTTATTTACAGAAATATTAAGCATCTTGCTCATTCGTGGGGATTAGTTTAGTTAAAACTAGACAATATGATTCTCTGTTTTACTCACGCAAATGCAAACAGCAGAACATTTGAATATATGGCGAGTAAATAAAGGAGTGGAGATGGTATCATCAGCCTCTTTGTTCTGAAGCTTCCATGCTGCCCTTAGGATGCTTCTTCCTTCATAGGCTGATACTGGCTTAGTTATTCCGACCCTCTCCCTTTGGTATTCTCATACCCTGTCACACAGTAACCACTGGAGAGATTACAGCAGTTGGGAGAGATATGTGGTCCAGCAAGATCTTCTCAAGGGAAGCTGTGCCTCAGCCGGGCATTGAATAATAAGCAAAAATTTCAAGGAAGACGGGCATGGTGGCCCATAACTTTACTCCCCGCATTTGGGAGACAGACGTGGGAGGATCTCTGTGAGATCAAGACCAGCCTGGATTCCATATAGAGTTCCAGGCTACCTGTGGCTTTAGGGAGACTTTGTCTCAAAAAGACCAAAAATATTATTAATAATAACAATAATAATAATAATAATAATAATTTCAAGGAGATGGAGAGAAAGGGTTACCATGAAAAAGCAGTAATATGAGAAATGTCTTAAAGAGTTATATGTTCACGAACTTTGGAGACAGATAGAACTCTGGGTAGAGATCCCTAATTCTGACTATAATGCAAACCTTTCTTGCATATCAATATTAATACCCTATGCCCATCTCTCTCATACATAGCCTTTGAATCAAAGTTCTGGGGTAGCACCTGAACATAATTTTTAAATGAGGCCCAGGAATGATCTTGTATGTGATGATCAGTCATAGTTATAGAATGTGTTTGCCAACATCCTGCCACTCTCTATGATGTTATTTTATGGTGGTTTCTTGTTGCTTACTGAGTTAAATCTATGCACCTCAGTCTAACCTCCAGCACCCTCACCTTAACCACCTCGTCTTGGTATGCTAAGGTGATCTGACGGCCCTCTAAACACAACGTATTTTCTCCATAAGTTTTTAACATGTAACATTTCCCTCACTTAATAGTTACTCCCTTCCCATACCAGTCCATATCACTCTGCAAGGCCACGCTCAGAGTTTATTGCCCCCAGGACTCTCTATATTCTCCTCTGCCACTTCCTGCTTACTTTCTGATTGCATATAATATAAAACTATTGAAACCTCTGTGTTGCATAATTAAATCTGATCTATGTTAGCCCAGTTAACCAATCTAATGAATGAAGAAAAAACATTCTAGAAGAATATAGAGTTTGTGGGAGTTTTAAAAACATGTATCTGCCTAAACTAGTGGCTCACAAAATATTACTAAATAGCAGCCTGACAAAGTCTCATTTTTAAGATTTCTGTAAAATTGTGATCATTATACCAGTTAGTATATGTAAGACACATTTATTTTGGCTAATATGGTATATAGCAATTAACAGGTCACCTAAAAAGAGATATTTAAAATTTTTATTTTATTTTTGAGAATTTCATGCACAAGTATTATATTTACATTAATTCTGTTCCTTCCAGTCCTCCTCAAACTCCTCCCATATCCTCCCACTCCATCTCAATTTCTTGTCCTCTTCTTTGATTATTCTTGCTACATATACATAGATACATTTGCATATTATAATGCACTGGAATATGGTACTTGTGGGTACCTGTAATCAGGGGTAGGGAGAAATAAGGAGTTAGCTGATGGACACAGAGTTTGAGTTTTGCAAAATGAAAGGATTTCTAGAAATTTCCACATCAATGGCAATATATTTTTTAAATTTTTTATTGAGCTTTTATAATAATACAAAAGTTCCTAATCAAATTTAGGCCCCCATCCCCCGTCCATGTCCTTCCATTCCCCTTCAGGACCTCATATTTTCTGCCATACATGTTAAGTCCCACCCACTCAAGCATTTGAACCTAAATATCTCTCAGTGTAAATTAGTCAATTGGAGTGTAGTCGGTCCATCTAGAGGCCATATGTAAGGCATACTTTCCCTCATCCAGTATCAATCAGTATCCATTAGTTCTCAGTCTAGGGGTGGCCTGACACCGATTTCTCTCCACCTCTCTAGGCCTTTGTTTAATTGAGTTGCCATGGGCCCTGTGCTCGATGCCACCAATACCACATGTTCCACATGTGCAGTCTTTCCAGTGGCCTGAAAGTCTCTGCTTCCCTATGTTCATGAGTCAGCCCTGGCTCTTAACAAGTTTCTGGCCCCTCTTCCACAACGATACCTGGGTCATGCATGGATGAGGTTTAATATAGGATTCCCAATATATTTAATGCTGCTAAACTATACACCTAAAAGAATTAAGATGGTAAATTTTATCTTATGGATATTTTACCATAATTTTTTAAAGGCTGTCTACAAAAACTGGATCCAAAGTCAGATAGTGCAAATCAGAAAGAATGTATTTTTCTGATGATTTCTGGGTTACAATACCCACTTTTATATACTTTTGGAAAACTGATCTTTCTTTTGGAACTGCCTTGTAATCCTTACTCTGGCATTACTGAGGGAAGGTGCAGGAAAATCCAGTTGATATTGATACAGATACTGATACAGAGTTTCATAAGAAACAATTCAGCTGGCAGAAGGCTGGTGATATACACCTTTAATTCCAGCACTCAAGAGGCAGATACAGGCAGATCTCTGTGAGATCAAGGCCAGAATAATCTAAATAGTGAGTTTCAGGCCAGGTGAGACTAAAGGAAAACGCTGTCTCAAACAAACAAACAAGAAACAGAATTCATTCCATTGGGTCAGAGAAATTTTAACAAGACCAATGATCTGAGACAGAGAGACCTTTTGTCTTTTCCTCTAGTCATTCATATGTAACTTTCCTAAAACTATTTTTTGTTGTTTTCATTGAACTAATACTGTCATCCAAGTCTGACAGCTCAGGCCTGCCATGCCAACTACTAGAGAGATTGAAGCAGGAATACTGGCAAGTTCAAGGATTTTCTGAGCTACAAAGTAAGTTTAAGGCCAGCCCAGAAAACTTAGTCATATTTTGTCTTAAAATTTAAAAAGTGAGAAAAAAGGCAATGAGGATGTCACTGTGTTAAAATGTTTGTCTGGTTTGCACAAAGCCTTAGGTTCAATCTCAGCACTACAGAAAGAAAGAAGAAAGAACAAAGGAAGGAAGAAAGGAAGGAAGGAAGGAAGGAAGGAAGGAAGGAAGGAAGGAAGGAAGGAAGGGAGGGAGGGAGGGAAGGGAGGGAAGGAGGGAAGGAAAAGAGGAAGGAAGGAAGGAAGGAAGGAAGAAAAAAAGAAAAAAGAAAGAAAGAGAAAGAGAAAGGAAGAAAGAAAAGAAAGTGAGGGGAGGGGAAGAAATAAAGGAAAAGAAAAGAAAATGAAGACACAATGCCACCATCCATGAGAGCAGGAACTGGGAAATTAAATATTGTTCTGTCTTTAATGATATCCATAATAGGATAATCACCCACAACACCATTGCTCAGCAGGTGTTCCTCAAGAATGTTGGGGAGGGATTGTCAATTCAGCATGGGATAAGCAAAGAAAAACAGGCACATTTATTGCAAGGTAGTCAGAGTGTTTAAATATTAAACACTTTAAAGGCATAGTTCTTGTACATATCTGAGAGGGTAGTAAAGTCAGTTGTGGGATTTTATTTTCCATAGTTATTTGACTATGGGGTATTCCCCAGCCCTGCCCCTAGCACATCAAGTATTTTTTGAACAAACTAAATTACTGAACCCTGTCTTTACTCAAACAGCTTTTATGCACATTTTTACTTCAGCAACAAATATGCAATATTTACATATTAAAATATATTTTATCCCTTAACACATGCTGTATGTCTCATTTCCTGGACCAGTGGCCCCTGTAGTTGATGATGCTTCCAGATGAATGTGGAGGAGGGAGTGATATAAGAAGGCATCATTTCTTACCCAAATCAACAGCAAGACAATTCAAGATGCCTTTAGGACAAGGCAGCCTTATGCTAACTTGGCATTATTTAGGCAGGATGAAATGCAACTCTAATCATAACAATTGCTGAGAGCTTTCATACAAACCATCTTATTTCTTAATGATTAAGGTCAGTATGACCATTCCCATTTTATAGATAAAACCCTGTAAGATCACATTTTCCTCCTGTATTAGTTATTTTTTTGTTGCTGTGATAAACTATGACCAGTGGAACTTATAAAAAGAAGAGTTTACTTGAGCTTATGTTTCCAGGTTCCAGAGAGATTAGAATCCATCATGGCAGGAAGACATGGTGGCAGTAGGTTGCTTAAGGAGCGCTCACATCTTCAAGCAGACACAGTAAGCAGAGAGACACTGGAAATCTGGCGAAGCTTAAGAACACTCAAAGCCGGCCCCCAGTGACACACTTCCTCCAGCAAGGCCACACCTCCTTAAATCTCCCAAAATAGCGGCACCAGCTCAGGACAAAATGTACAAACACTTGGAGCCTATGGGGGACATTTTTATTCAAACAATAACATCTTCCAAAGATTCTCTCATTAAAAGCAAGACTCAAAAGCAGATCTACACACTCCAATTCCAGTGAACCTTTTTTAGTGGACTGAGGCTGAAAGAAAAGAAAAAAAAGATTTCTCATCTTTGTGATGAACCAAACTAATTGGACCCTAGTACTAAGCATTCCACTGCCAGACCAGGGCTGCAAGAATAAGGGTATCCTTTGACAACTGATTAGCCTACAGAGAGGGAGGAAAGCAGAGCAATTTAAAAATATTTTATTGATTCTTTGAGAATTTCATACAATGTAGTTTGATCATATTCAGACCCCCTTCCCTATCTCCACCACATCATACTCCAACCCCCCCAACTTCATGCCCTTTATTATTTTTTTCTTTCAGAAGTGGATGCTAGATATGAATTTTTAGATGTGTGTGTGTGTTTCAGCTGAAAGATCTGTAGAGATCAAGAAACTAGTAAGAGGCCATTGGAGTTAAATGGGAAGGGAGACAGAATGCAGTGACATAAAGGAAGAGAGGGGACTAATGGAACAGGAAGGGTTAATTGGGGTGGGGAAAGGGAGGACAGGGCAAAGAAGGGAGTAAGGAGAGGGACAACTGACTCTTAGAGGTCATTTGAAAAAGTTATATGGGAACATACTACTATAGAAGCTTCCTAAAATAGATACATCTACAGTGTAAGAAGATTTTAAATGGAGTTACCATATAAGAGGGCAACAGTTCCCCTAGCAAATACCACAGAGTAGTATATTTTTTATGGTTTCCTTTTATTTCTTCTCTAATCCCAAAAGTTAACTTTACTGCTCATTACAGAAAGATCAGAAACTGCAAATAAGCAAAAAAGAAAGAATTTAAAAAGCAATAAACACCGATGACTGTCTCTCCATAAACAACTACCTTTGACAATTTGGTGTATAATATTCAGAGCCTTTTCTGTATCTTAGATTCTAAACATATTTTATTCCCCATTCTAATGTTACTGGACTTGTACTGTGCTGTTCAATGATATTCAAGTTGATATGATAGTTTTCTCTTCATGAAGATGGTTAAGCTTATATTGATCTGTCTTAAAATTATACCATCTTAAAGCCAGTGAGAAATCTGATATTTTTCCTCCAAATTATACCAGACTGCTGGTTTGGAATTTGCTTTTATCATCCCTTCTCTTTCATAGCTTTTGTCATGGCTAGGTAGACATCTAAAAAACCGCATATTTAGTAGATAGAAAACTAATCCATCAATTGGATGCACTGCATTTTTTTAAAGAAATACCAATTTCTGGGCATTTAAAAATTCTTCCAGTTTTTCCTGCCTACAAATAACAATGTACAAACTGATTGTAAGTATTGAGACCAAACTACATTCCAGAGATGGTTCTGGGTGCTTAAGCTAGAACAAGGAACAAAGCAGATACAGCTCAAACTTACATGAGTTGTTAAAGTATAAACATTAAAAATTAAACAAGCAAACATGTTGATGCACATTTGTCGAGATTTATGTAACACCAAGAAGAATAAATAACAAGAAAACATCATTCTTAGACAATCAAGGAAAGTCTTTCCAAAGAAGTTAAAATCTGAAAGATGACAAAAACTAGGAAACTAGTTCCTTGCCAACATGGAACAGTCTTCTGTGTTTATTTTCTTTGAGACAGCGTCTTCCTATGACTTCAGCTGACCTGGAACTTGCTATGTATACGAGGCTGGCCTTGATCTCACAGAGATCCACCTGCCTCTCTGTCCCCTGAGCACTGGGATCTAAGACATGCACCACCATACCTGGCACTTTCTTTTATATTTTTTCACCAAGCTTTTAGGGTAGGGAGTAAACACCATTATTGTTTTCAAGAAATGACAATTTTAAAAATTATTTATAAAGGTAAGCCAGGTGTGATGGTTTATGGCTGTAAAACCAGAATCAGGAGTAGGGGGTAGGATGGAAGTAAGGTTGGAAACCACTTTCAAGAGGACACACAATGGCTATTTTTGGATACATGGAGATCATCCGACCTATACCTCCACCAAAGATTCAAAGTAGAGAACATGGGCCTCAACTGAAAAAAAAATAAAGCCTTAGAGTTCATTTATCTGTTCATGCAGCAAATGTTTTTGAGCATCTACTGTGCACCAAACACTTCACTAGATATTGATCATTCAATAAGGAAATAATACAAGGTCTGCCTTCGTAAAATTTTGTTAAAATGGTTTAGATGACCAAAAGAAGTTCCAGCATGCAGTATTTGTAATTCCTGAAGAGCAAGAATAATGGAATGATGTTAATGTAAGTACACTGGGGCCAGGAAAGAGCAGAAAAAAAGTGAGAGAAATGCACATGGGTATCACTGTATTTGATCCTGCTGAAACTATGCTATAGACTACCTCAGAGCAGAAGGAGATTCCACGTAGGAAAAATGCCAGTGTTTGAAATGATTCTCAACACCGCTGTTATTTCTCTGAATTGTATCTGTCTTTTCCCTTTTCCAGGCAGTACAGTCCTGACTTCCTTGGGCTCTTGAAGTATTCCCCAGAGATTTATAGTTAATATGATACATAAAATAGAGTCACCTTGACTTTGCATTTATATGGCTTATGTAAGCTCTAACCTTTTGCTGCAATGCAACAGAAATGCCAAACCCATTTTGTCTAAGCATGTAAACAAACACTTTTCTTCTAAATAATATGTCAGGAGACTTGGTGACTGCAAGAGCATGACAATCTGCAGGGAGGTGCGAATTAAACTACTGATCCAAGCCTTGGTGTACAGGGAAGCACCATGCTCTAGCTCTGTCCCTCTTCCCAAGAGAAGTAGTCACTGAAATAAGCTTTGGAAAGAGCTTCAGAACGTTTGCTTCCAGGGACAATTAACCAAGGAAGCTTTCCAGAGGAGGGATCTGATGAGCTCACTGTCCTACCAAGTTTCACAACCTGAACAAACTCTTTTGTCTTCTTTTCTAATACAGAAAAACAAATTACACAAAAAGTAACGGGTGGTTTACTTGCCTACGGTTTTCTGTCCTCCTGGAACAGGGTTTCTCAACCTCTACATTCATGCTCTAATAGGCTTTGTTGCCGGTCCTGGGTGTTATAAAATATCTAGGAATATCTATGGACTCTACATACTAGCAACTGTCAAAATGCCATATTTGTGACAACCAACAGTATATGCAGACATCACCAATATCCCATAGGGGAAGATGACAATATCAAGTTGAGAAACACTCCTCTAGAAATATGGGCATTTGGATATCCTAAACATTAACCGCTGGGGAATTACATACATAGGATTTTCAAATTTAATGGATCAAATCACTCATAAATATCAGGTGGAGGATAGCTTAGTTCCTGGATTGCTTGCCTAACATGAATGAGGCCCTGAGTTTGAATTCCAGCACCAAAATAACGATAATAACTTTAATAGTAAAATAGAAGACAGCACTTCAAAGTTCACACAAAGACTCCATCTTACAATAAACTCTTATCTGGCTTGTTTGACATAACAGCATTATCAGATCAATATTTTTAACCTCAGAAAATAAATTGCTAAAAGCTACCAATTAGGGATTCCCAAATCAAGTAATCATGACTACTCTTTATAAGTACAAGGCACTCTAGGTATCACATGGCTTCCCCTTCAGCTTACTGTTCCTCAAAGCATCCTTGCTGATGCTCTCTACCAGCTATATTGGTTTCTTGTGGCTACTCAAATGAACTACTACAAACTTGGTGACATAAAACAACAAAAGCTCATTCTTTCACAATTTTAAAGGCCAAAAGTTTGAAATTGGTATGACTGGGACAAAATCAAAGTGTTAATAAGGGCATATTTTCAGCAGAGTCTCTGAAGGAAAATTTGGTCTTTGCCTCCCCCAGCTTCTAGAAATTACTGACATTCCTTTATCTTGTGACCACACTGGGCCAATCTGCCTCCATAGTCGCATTTTTTTTTGTTCTTCTACTGTTTGTCAGTAAACCTTCTTCTGCTTTCCTTTAAAAAAGATGGTTATGATGGTGTTGTGATACACTGGATAATCTAGGATGGTCTTCTGTCTCAAAATTCTTCATTTAATTATGTTTATAAAATAAAGAAAGCCTTCATTTGTGTGTGTGTGTGTGTGTGTGTGTGTGTGTGTGTGTGTGTGTTGATATAACAGTCACTGATTCAGTGACATGATCACTTTAGGAGAGTTATCAACCCATCATCCTACCCTTTTGGATTACATAAAGAAAAAATTATTTCCACTTTATAGATGAGGAAACAATGGCTCAACCAATTTGAATAGCTCTAAGAAATCACCTGGTCAACTACCTTTCAATACTTCCTTTTTTCTCAGTCACTGATTTGCAAGCTCACATTGGAGTTTTCCCAACTTTGGGCTTGTACTCATTACTCATGCAGCATAATTTATTTTTGTGCCAAGCACTAGGGACAACACGGTAGGCAAGTCAGACTGCTGTTGAGCATCTTTTCACTCCATGCAAGTCTGGAATGCCTCTTTTCACACACCCACCCATTCTTTAAATGAGTCTACCCATCCCCTCAAGTTTCCATTAAAAAAAACAACAACTTTACTACAATCACCTCTGCAGAAATGGACCAGGAATCCAGGACTTCATACTTCCCTTTTGAATTAATCACGGCATAGCAGTATATAGCGCTACTCTCCTTCCTCTAAAAAACATAGGCACTGTGAAGTTAGTATATTCATGAGGAATTATGTTGGCCTTTTTAGGCTTGGGAAGGTTCTAGAAAGCTTCATATCACACTGAGAGGATTATGAATGAGAAACCATACACAGTTTCACAAACTATTTGAACGGCACCAGGGAAATGAAAGGAAACTTCATATAGTACCAGAAGAAAGCAAACTATTGCCTTTAGATATTTACTGAATCCATGAAAGAATGCTGTTTCACCTGCTATTCAACATTTCACATTGGCAGTACTGAATAATCATATGCTATGTAAAATTTTACAAATCTCATTCACAAAATAGTCTATAGATTGACTTCTCATAATATCTCTGTATAAAGAGCAGCTATTATCATCATTCTGGAAAACTGAAATTTGGGGGCTATTTCCTCTAGGTGGAATAAATTCTAGCTTTGCTTTGTAGTAATTGTCTCTTACAAATGTTACATATCATTTAATAATGACATAAAATGTTTCACAAAATTATGAGCGATGACTACTGATGTCAGTATATATGACAAATATCACTTTGTTATATTATTCAACCCTTCACTGGCTTTTCATGTAATTCAGATACATTAACAACAGGTTGCAGTTAAGTTCCTGGGATAAGCAACAAATTTGAATGATCAAATTTAAATTGCTATGCTTACCTTAGATTAGGAGAAAAAGTGTCGAGTCCAGGGTTTCTGGTTTTCATAGCATGTTATTCTTTGCTAATCTATTTTAAGTAATATATTCATATATGTTTAAATATCACGACCATAAAACCATTTCAAGAAAATAAAAATGTCTAATATGTTGCTTTTCCTTATTAAGCTAATCCTTTATTAGCTACAATTTCACCAAAGGTTGGTCTTATCCTCAAACTATAACTGAAATGCTTCTATTCCATTCTACATATTTTTTTTGTAAATACCTACCAGTGTAGTACATAACTTTAAGATTTCTATTTAACTTAGCAATAAAAAAAGCCATGCGCTCTATTCTCAAGGGACAATTTTTTTTTTCTCTCTAAGTTTCTCTTGGAAGTGTTTCCAAAAGACTACATAAGGGGCTGGAGCAATGGCTCAGCAGTAAACAGCACTTGCTGCTCTTGCAGAGAACCAGGGCTTGTTTCCCAGCATCAACATGGCTGATAACAACTGTCCCTAACTCCAGTTCCAGTGGATCTGATGCGCTCTTCTGACCTCCATGGTCATTGCACACACATGATACACTTACATACTTTCAGGCAAAACACTACTACACATTAAATAAACAAATGGATGAATAGATAAATAAGAGTACATAAGACCATTTCTCCTTTGGAGTTCTCTACCTCTAGTTTTTCTACTTTTCAACAGAGAAACTCTTTTACCACTGTAAGCAGAGACCTATATTTTTTGCTACTAATATGGAGTACATTTTTTTATTCTCAGTCCTAAAAAATAACACCATCCCTCCTCTTACCTGATAGTTCCAAAAGTAGCCTCTGGCTCATTGCAACATAAACTTTATATGTTATGAAGTTCTCTAGTAAATCCTTAATGACCTGAAACATTCAGAGTGCCTTTTGCCACAGATAGACTTTTTTGTCCAAGCTTAAGTTTATAAATCTAAGTTCACACCAAAATTATGTTTGTGTGTACTTTTATATTGAGATACGCAATTATTACATAAGAGGTAAACTGGCACATTGTAGTAAACAATGTCCATGTTGCCAGTGAATAAAGTTGATACTTTCTAGGCTTTGCATTGTGCTGGAGACAGTGATAACTCAGGACAAACATAAGCTGCAGCTCCTGCTTCAAGAGATTTACAAACCAATTGAAAAGATGGGATTCCTAAATGAAGTATTTCTATATCAGTATAATATGTACATAAGGACATATTCAAAAGAGTGAGTGCAGATTCTGGGAAGCAAAATGGATTATGCTAGACAGGAAGGTTTCGGGGGAAAGTGTTTGAAGGATGGGTATATAGTACATAGCCATATACAGAAGACAAGAACTGACTCACAAAGGTAGAGAGGTGAGAACAAACTTGGTAGGATTGTAGGCCAAATGAGGACTTGCTTGGTAGGGGCAGAAATCAGGGTGAAGAAATGTAGCTAAGTTATATTATGGATGGTCTTATAGGCAGAGAGTTTAGAAAGGATGATCAGACTCTACAAATTATCATCCGCCTTTTGTGGAGACTGAGTTTTTTTAAAAAGTATTTTATTTATTATTTTTATTTTATGTGTATGCGTGTATCGTCTGCATGTCAGTAAGTGCACCCATGTCATGCAATGCCTGCAGAGGACAGAGAGGCTGTTGGATCACCTGGAACTGGAGTTATGGACAGTTGTTAGCTGCCATGTGGGTGCTGAGATTTGAACCCGGGTCTTCTGCAAGAACACCCAGTATTCTTAGTGCTGAGCCATCTCTCCAGCTCCTGGAGACTGAGTTTTAACAATTATAAATAAAAGCTTTTCCGAGAGAACATCTGTAGGTAAGACTGGGAATAGAAAAGAAATAAGGTGTGGTGAACTGAAGATGGCCTATTCTTGGGATGAGAAGTGAAGGAGGAAAACAGGACCATGAGAAAGTATTCTAAGCATCCAGAGGACAAATCACCAGTATTGCTAGAAGTCAAAAAAAAGTTGGAGGATGGTAAAGAGCTCTGTTTGACATAGTGAACCTTGGAGGGTAATGGTATATGTCCTTAAGAGATGACAGAAGATGCAGTTCTAGATAGAAGAAAATTAAAGGATAAAACATTCTTGACCTTTAGATTCACTGAACATAGCCCATTAATAATATCAGGGTCCTTGTGCATCTTATGTGGCACCTTCCATTTTTCTTCGAAATGTTCAGCATCATTCATTTTCCCTTCCCATAGATTTTGCATTTAATGGCTGTCATGTGGCTCAAGAAACTTGACAACAGCATTGCCATTTCATGATTACCAGTCAGATGACTTATACTAAAGTCCTTGCAAAAAAACAATTTTCAGATAAGATATGCACTTGTCATATCTGCAAACAGCATCTGTCACCTTCACCATAGGCTGCACATAAAGAACTGGCTTCTAATCCTTAACACGCTGTCTTCCCCATGCTGCTTCTCCTGAGTAGATTGAGACATGCAAATTAAGTCTAGTTTATTTTATTTGCATTTGCATAATTACTGTCCTACTGCTCATAAAGTAATAGCAAAAAAAAAAAAAACCAACAAAAAAGTCTTTCTTTAAATTGGCCATCTTACCTAAGACTGTTGAGAACAGGACAGTCGATCTACAAAATGCCTTTCAGAAAATTAGAGAAAGCCACATATATAAAACATGTTGATGTATTGGAGCTCTGTGTAGTATAACCCATGGGGCTGAAGGTAGGGGAACAGATCAGGGATGTCTGTTGTTTTCAAGGCAACATTCCAGAAATCAGCAAACAAAACCTCAGCAAGATATTTCAAATCCTCTTTGCCAGCTGCGATAGTCAGTCATACATAAAAATTAAAAAGACGGGATCTTCAAAGTCACTAGGGAGATTAAGTGAGTTTCTTACCACAAGAGTTTTTAGTAGAATACAATAGTCTCCCCCTTATTCAAGATTTAACTTTCTGAGGTCACAGTTACCTATGGTCCCAAATGATAATGGAAAGATACTAGAAGTAGAGCATTCATGAGTTTTAAGTTCTTCATTGTTCTGAGCAATATAGTGAAATTTTGCAGTACCTCATTTTGTCACAATTGAGACATGACTCATCTATTTTTAACAGTGTATCCACACTATATGTAATGCCCACCTGTTAGTCACTTAATATCTTCCTCAGTAATCAGATTCAGTCTCATAATATCACAGCATTTGTGTCCAAGTAACTTCTATTTTACTTAATAATGGCCTCAAAGTACAAGAATAATAACATCACTATTTGGATATGCCACAGATAAGCCATAAATTGCCTCTTAGAACTGAAAAGGTAAAAGCACAATAAGATATTTTGGGAGAGACCACATTCACATAACTTTCTATAGTATATTGTCATTATTATTATATTTCAATGTTAATTTTAATCCTTTGCTGTACTTATCTATAAATTAAACTTTATCATTCTTATTCATGTAGAGGAAATATGCTGTATGCATATAGAGTTTAGTACTACTTCTGGTAAGGCATCCACTGGGAAGCTTGGAGCATTTATCCTGCTGACAATGGGGGGCTAGAATATAGAGGTTTAATGACTTTGGTTTCCAGGGTTCAGATCTCAAATCTGCCAAATAGGAGCTGTGTTACCTTAATCAAGTTATTTTTGCTCTCTAAGTCTCAGTTTTCTCCTCTGTAAGATGGAGATAATAGCAACATTTGGCTCACTAAGAGGATTGCATGAATCAATGTGTCAATGTATTTAATGCACATAAGATGGTATCTCGCACATAGTAAATATTCAGAAGATACTGTGAGCATAATTTTACTTTATATCCACGTGGCTATCTGACATCAGGTTTATAGATACTAGCAAGAAATGCTTAGAATTATTAAGAATTTTTATACAAATATATGTACTCATGTCTGTGTGAAATGTAGCAGACACTGTACAACCTACTCCTCTTCATCTCACTGCATTAGTGTAAATCACTCCAACTTTCTACTGTCAGCATCACCATTTCTTTTGATGATATTCTCTGAATACCAGAGCCCAGTTTGCCAATCCCTAGGTGGCATAACAGGCATACAAAGAAACTAATCATCTTCAAAGACTAGTAAGAGTCTCTGTACCCATAAGTAATGCAAGTACGAAGATGTCTTCCATTGCCTCCCAGATTGTCCACCAAAGACTTAAACCAACCCCAGTCACTCTCTGTGGTAACTATTTTGTAAATGTTCTCACTATAACTTGTTCACTTCCCTTTTATATATTTTTCACTACCCCATTCATCTACCACTATTTTCTTCAACTCACAAAGAAACTAGTTAGTAATTCCTTTAAGTAATTGCTTAAGTAATTATCTCACAGTCAATTTCTTGGGGAAACCAAACTAAAATATTTTCACAAATGTATGAGAAATGTAAGATTAAATATCATACTTTTACAGTAAGGCAACAGAGTTGTAGGTCACCTGAGTAACTGATAGACAATCTAGACTTAGAACCCCATCTCTTGATGACCTGAATTTGTTGTTGTTGAAAGAGCCTATCAGAAGCTTTTTCAAGGTATACACCAACTAATCATGTCAGGAATTCCCTGATATCCTGTTCTTCATTGCACATCAGTATATTTCTTTAGAGTCTTGTCTGGATCAGGCATGGAAGGGTCACACTCTAGCTGACATATATCATTAGACTTTCACATGTATGGCATGCATATTTATGAGATTGTTTTTTAAATGTCTGATCTTAACAAGGCATTTATCTAATGAACACTGAATTATCTGTCAGAGTCCGTAGATGGATTGTTCAAGTTCATCAGGACTGTAACAGAGACAATTTGAATCAACTGCAACTGGTTTTTTAAGTTAACACGGTAATGGTTACACCGAACACAAACTAAGGTCCCTTTGATAATTGGGCAGGAAATTGAGGATCCAAAGTCATGTGTATGCCATCAGTTCTTGTTAAGTCTGAAGGCCTAGAAAGTTGGATGATGATAGTTCCCTGATTAGTACCTACTCTGTAATAAGATTTTTTTTAAATATGATCATCATCATTTCATAGCCTTATATTCTTCATCCCCCACCCAAAAGGGAGGTACCCATTAGCCCTGGGTACCATAACTGAAAGGCTAGTTAGATTGAGCATCTGCTAAATGTAGATGCAACAAGGTTGTGTCCATTGGGGTCTTTCATTTCAAGAGACTCCTTAATTAGCAGCCATCTGGCCTCCTAGGAAACACTGTAATTAAGGTAGCCATGAAGAAAAAAACTAGAACAGTGAAAACCTTGTCTGCCTAAACCTTCCTTCCAGGGTACTCGGTACTCAGGTGAATGCCAAGGTCACATTCAGCTATTTTTATTTTTATTAAAATGATTTGGATCCGGAGGATGGGATTAAATAAATCACTGACTGAATTATGTGACAGACACTAGACTTGCTAGCACTTGAATGTCCCTCACCAAATCTGATTCAGCACAGATGTTTTCATTGTCCCCGTTTTTTCCAGTTGATTTCTGGCTCTGCATGACAGTAATAGAAGTTCCCTGAAGCTTTGGGCTAGATATAAAAACTGAGCAGGACCCATGGCTTTGTCAAATGTATGTGCAAATGTCTTTTCCCCTACAAATATAAGTGTAAATTCCTATCACAGTAACTCCTTAGGTGAATAATCAAAGGAGTGTCTTTCACTCAAACTCCCATTAAGAATCTGCTGAGTTTCAAGTAGTCTCTGATGCAATATTCAAACCTGGGGATGTGAGCAAAGCAAATATTTCTGTAAGAGTGTGAAAAATAATAAAAACAAGAGAGACTATGCCCTATTCCTTGCTCTCTTCAATACCTATAGGGAAATGCCTTAAGAATCTCATGCATTATATAGAGAATAGGATCAGGAACAGATCACTGGAAGGGATACCAGCTGATATGGTTAAACAAAAGAATTTAGCTATGGTTTTGACATATTTCTCTGAAAGAGACAAATTTAAGCGTATCATGTAAAAACAATAAGGTAAGATGAAGTATATCATATTCACGTACTTCCTGGCTTTATAGTAACTTGAATGTTACTATTAAAAAGACCCATCACCTTTCCCCACCTCACTTTTCAAAAGCAGCAACACTAAAGACCTGCAGAATAACTGAGGATCAGGAGCTAAACAAAACAGATGTCTTAGCGCCAACACCATGCATTTTAATTCATTGGATTCTTTCAAGGTGAGGTCCTTTAGAACATGACTCAGAATATACATTTTATACATAATTCTAATTAAGTTTTCATGTTTTGTTGACGGTCTTACAAGAGATTGGCAACATCATGTTTTAAAGCTAGAGTGTGGATGTTTTTAAAAAAAGATGAAAGAACATTTATAACAAGCGGAGAGAAAAAAAGCTACGAAAAAGCTGACAAAATAACTGCTGTTTTGGAACATTTAGTAGCAGAGCAAACATTCTTATAACCTATAATTGGTCCTGAGGGCATCACTAGATATAGTACATTAAGAAGCTGAAAATCATAACATGGGCCCTTAGTCATCAAGAGAAGATGAAATTATAGGCCATATATTCAGCCTAAAGAGGCAAGGAAATGTGCAGTACATGTTAGAAAATGTCCTAACCCAAGTGGTTAAATTAAAAATTATTGAATACAAAGAAACAAACTTAAATTCCAGAAAGTTATGCTACCCCCCCAAAATATTCCTTTTCCAGAGTTCCATCTGTTGCTGAGGTTTTACTGCACATCATTCTGACCTCATCCTTTACAGTCTTAGTCACCTCTTGGTTAAAAAGATGAATTTTCATTTGATACTTTTTGCTGTGGAAAGATACAAAAATAGTTTTTTTTCAAGTTCCTCTATTCTTGGAAGACAAAGGGGTCTTTATTTTAATTTTGATATTTTTATAATTTTATCAAGTCTTTGAAAATTTCATAAAATGTGTTTTGATTATATACACTCTACCTCCCCTAACAATTCCCAGATCCACTCCCACTCCCTCCCACTGAACTTCATGTTTTTTTAAATCCACCAACTGCTATTTGTGTTGACAAAATATTCTTTGATATGGAGCCTGCCTTGGAATGTGGTTGATCACCAAAAGCTGTCAAATGCCAATAGCTCCCCAGCTAGGTATGGGATTTAGTACCCATTTCCCCTTCCATTCTTGGATTTTGCCTGTCTTGAGCTTGTTCAGGTCTTGGGCATATTGTCACAATCACTGTGAGTACATATGTGCACCTGTCTTGCTGTGTCCCAAAACACTGTTTTATTGTAGTCATCTACTATCTCTAACTCTTACAATCTTTCCATTCCCTCTTCCTCTATGATCCCCGAGCCTTGGAGGGAGTAGTCTGATATAGATGTCCCATTGGCTGAGCAGTTCACAGTCTCTTATTTTCTGCCTGTTGACCAGTTATGGGTCTCTGTGTTATTTGCTTTCTACTAAAAGAAGAATCTTCTTTGATAAGGTTTGAGTGATGTATTAATCTATGGGTATAGCAATAACTCATTAGAAGTTGTTTTACTACTATATCCATTTGTCAGAATATTATTAGTAGGTTAGGGTCTACATTATTCTTATTCGTATATTAGCCATGAATTTCCAATAAAAATCTCATGCAAATTAAGACACCCTGAAAGGGAAGGATAGTTACATATAATACATATTTGTAGAAGAATGTTGGTCCAACTAGATTATGAGGCAATTGAGGGTGGTTGTACACTCAACACTTCATTTCCATTCCACCAGCAGCAAGTGCAGCTTTGAAAATTCTTCTGACGGGTCTGTAACCTACATTTTCTGAAAATGCCAAATAAACAGATTGTGTTTGTAAGGTGACGTTCTGAGATTTTAGTAAATGGTAACCAAAAGGGACACAGAATAAAGGAGAAAGTATTGAGATGAAAAGAAAATGGAGTAGCTTGGTTATAAGAACTAATATAAGAGCTGAAAAATCTATCTCTAAAGGATGGTCATAATATAAGAAAGATGGGGGATGATAAAGTCAAGCCAGAAAATTAAATTGTCATGAATTTCACAGTAACTATAATCAAATGTCAGAGAAAGTATCCAGTACGAATAACGTAAAACAAATCTGGTAAACACTAGAGATGGGGGAGTAGTTAGAGACTCAATCTTTGACTGGATCTTGGTCTTTCATTTTAGCAATGAAAGCTAGGAAAGGTAGATAAGCTGTGAAAAGCAGCAAGTGTACATGGAAAGAAGGAGCTTCATCAGGAAAACCTAGGTTGCCAGGAGAATTATCTAGGATGGTGGGAACATAATGTACGTACCTTACTTTAGAGTTGTTCTTGTAACAGAAGTAGGTCTTTCACTGAGTAAAGAATACTTATAAGTAACTGAGAAATGAGGGAGAAAGAGCTGTTATAAGGACAAGGAGGCCAAGGAAAGAACAAATGCATCAGCACAACTTAGCGGGGACATATTTTGAAGGAATATTGTTTTTTTTAATTTTTACAAAAACTTTATTGAGAATTTCATACATGCATATAAGGTGTTTTGATCAAATCCATGCCCACTCCCTCCCCTCCAACATTTCCCCCTCTGAGAAGGTAATCCTAAAATTTTTTTAGGATTAGATACAAGTTCCCAAATACTTTTGACATTTTGGGCCTTTGGAACAGAGTATGTTGCTAACAGGCCCAAGGACATTTTGTGTTTTAGCCAAGAAACTGGCTACATTTCTTTGGGGGCTTTTCACCCTAACTGCCTAGCCAATTCCTACCTCCTATTCTCATCACGCCATCCTCTGAAGGGGTTACCCAAATTGCCAATAGGGATGCACACTGATCTGGCTTCTTCCCTGCTGAACAGGGATGCAGGGTGAAGCAACTGGAGTACCCCTTCAGTGGGTCTATCTAAAAAACTCCCAAATTGCATAACTCTTGTCTCTAAGGGGAGAAGACTGGAGGAATATTGTAACTGATTCACTATACTTTCAAATTTTATCTGATTTACCTTCTCATTGCCTTGATCATTAAGAAAAGTCCCCCTACCACTCAACAACTCTCATATGCCCATGGATATAATGTAGACCTTAGAATTCCTATATGAAGAAGAAGATGATGGCCAGATTTCCTTTCCATGGTCTCTATGGCGAGAAAAGTTATAGTGGGGAGAAATTGTAGCCTTGCTTAGCCATGCCTTCCAGAATAAGGTCTGGATTCAGCATCTCAGACAAAACTTTAGTGGCGAGAATAGCATCAGTAGAATGGCAGGATAGACAGTTCCAAACTCCCATTCCTTCACAGACACTTTGAAAAATTAACAAAAAATATCAGAATGAACTTTGTCAGATATCTGGAAATCAAAGGATTATAGAAACACAGTAAGTGATGAATCAACCAAAGTGCATCTGCCAGGCGTGGTGGCACACGCCTTTAAGCCCAGTGTGCAGGAGGCAAAAACATGTAGATCACTTTGAGATCCAGACCACCAAGGTCTACATAGTGAGTTCTAGGCCACCTGGGCCTACACTGAGACCCTGTCTCAAAAAACTAAAATAAAAAGAAAAGCACAACTTTCTACCATGTGATTCAAAAGCTTTGTAGTATTTCTGCTCTCATCTCATCTTCTCTCCAGTTTGGCAGTGATCTGGAAGGCAGCAACTCATGTTCCCTCTATTGGAACCTGGCTCCTGGTTTCCAAGGAAGTAGCATAGACTATCAATAAGTTTTGTGTTGGTGTATTCTAAACTGTCTGGGGGATCCCTGAAGGACTGTAATGAACAATTCACTAGACACACAAAAATTGTATTAAATTGGGTAGGAGCAGTAAGGCTAAGGGGGGGAATCTGAATTCTATCAAATTACATCATATGAAAATCACAAAATTCAATATTTTTTTAAACTTTTTTTTATTTTAAATTTTTTTAACAATTAAAGTTACAGTTTTAACAATATGCAAAATATTACAGTAATTCATATTTTTTGGCATAATGATTACAGATTTGATAAATACATTTTATATCTCATAATAGCGATGAGGATTATACAAAAGCTATTAAAACAATTATGAGAATAAATTCTATCGTCA
>NW_008345311.1:4397677-4449647 GCF_000622305.1 Nannospalax galili
AAAACACAAACCCTAATTTAGAATGGGTACAGGACTTAAATATGCATTTCTCCATAAAAGACATAAATTGTCAACAACACATGAAAAGATCTTAACATTGTTGACCATTAGGAAATAAAAATGAAGATTACACAGATAGTATACATATCCAATATGCTTTCTTATAATTTAAAAACAGACAAAAACAAGTGTTGGTGAGTAGTAAAAAGTAGTAACTACTTAAATGCCCGTTTCACATGTATGGACATACACAGAGTTCTCAATTTTGATTTGTTTGGTGTTATTGTCATGTAAACATGCTGAATACAGACTGAATAAAAGTCACACTTTTAATTTAATATTTTGGTATTTTCCTATTCCAGCAAGAAATGCTGTAATACTCTAAAATTGCAAACCAGCAGCTATAAGCCATAACTCTCAGTCAGGCATTCAATCACAAGGGGAAACAATCCACACTATAGTGTACTATGCTGTTACGCTATACCATTCAATAGATTAGGTGTATTGAGTGCATTTTCAACTTAATTTTCATTGGATAATGAAACAAAGTGTATTAAAAAATTTACACAAACTTCTTGATGTTTTTTGATAATATACATGCAACAATTTATGAATTTTTGTTTTTATTTAATATTGGAAAAATACATAGTTGCTGACTTAAAGAAAATCATGGTAGTTCGCAGTAAAAAATATTTTCAGTGTGTACTATGTTACTATGACACAGCCCATCATAAATTTAGGAATATTGCTATATTCCAGTGGAGTAATGATACGTGCCTTAAAGCATTAACATTGTGCTAGGTGAATAAAAACAGATAGAAAAGATCATATATTACATAGTTCTATTCATATGAAACATCCAGAATAGATAAATTATACAGATACAGAATGTAGCTTGGTACTTGTCAGGAGCTGGGAGTCAAGAGAGGTGGGAAGGAATGAGGAGAAAGAGCTTAATGGGTTAGGGGTTTTGTTTTTTAATGATGGAAATGTCATAGAAAAAGATAGTGGTGATATTTGTGCACCACTCTTTAAATACTAAGTGCTGTGGAATTGTTCATTTTAAAAGGGTTAATTTTTTGTTTTGTAAATTGCATTTTGGTAAACTGTTTTTTTAAGTCTACAAGGGCTCAGGATGTGTTTAAATTTTTAATATTTTCATCTACTCCTATAAACGTAGTGAAGAATGCACAACCTGCAGCAAACTGAAAAAATAAGCTAGCCAATTTTCATGCATAGTAATTACAAACAGTAAGAAATACTCATAGTGAAAATCACAACAAAACAGTCTCAATATAACTAAGAAGTCTTTCCACTTACCTGTCCTTGACCTGACTAAAGGTAGGAAGTCAGGAGAGATACACTCAGATGTTTTATGCAAGGTGGGGACAGGAAAAAACATGGAATAATTCTTCAGCTGCATATATCAAGGAGCTGTATCTTTTACCTCTTTGCTTTCTATATTTGGTTTTGCTTTGTTATTTTGAGGTACTGGAGATTGTTTAGGGCAAGCACATGTTAGGAAACTGTTCTATCATGGAGCTCTGTCTTCAGCCTTCTTTTTATTTTTTTATTTGTGAAAAGTCCCAAGGTGTCCTTGAACTTGCTATATAGACAAAGCAGCCTTAAACTTACAATATTTCTCCCTCAGCCTCCTGAGTGGCTGGGATTACAAGCCTGTAAGAACAGGCCTGACTTTGCCTTAAGAATTCTGTTATAGGAGAATATCCAGAGACATGAATCCAGTATTTACAAACAACACTTCTTGGAAATGTCAGTCAGATTTCTCTTACTATAACAAAAAACTTGAAGTAATTAACTTTGTAAAAGAACAGATTTATTTTGGCTCACAGCTCTGGATGTTTTGATCCATGATTGAGTGTTTTCCATTGTTTCTGGGCCTGTGGGAGTGCATGGCCGAGGAACCTATGCTAGTTACTAATGGCAACTGAGTAGAAAACAGAGGAAGAGACCAATATTCCTCAGTGGCTAACTTCTTCTCAGTAGGCCCCACCTCTCAAAGATTACACAAGCTCCCAGGAGTTCCACAAGCTAAGGATCTAGTCTTCAACACATGACCCTTTAAGACATTCAAGGTACAAACCATACCATAAGCTTACTAATACTCTTAGGTAAGGTCCTAACTGCATTTTTAATGAAGGCTGGGTAATACAGTAGGACAGACCATGGGTTTTAGAGTCACGAAGGCCTGGGTTCAAATCTGACCTCTTCCCCTTAACTGTATGAGCTCTGTCTTCTTGCTTCACCTTCACAAACTTCATTTCCCCTTCCATTAAGTTTGACTATATAGCTAACTGTATGATTGTTATAAAGATTACAGTGATAAATACAAAATACCCAGCACATGCCTGGAATAGAGCAAGTACTCAACAGTAGCTATTTTTGCTTAGTCAATTTACAGAATCATTTCCTTCTTGTATATAAAAAAATATTAGAATTGATTGATAAGGAATGATGATAAATTGAAACTCCACTTACAAAAAAAATACCAAAACAATTACATGAGTGTTGGAAATAAAGACCCCAAAGCAATGCATTTTCCCCTGATAAAGTCTCCTGTGTGAGGAAGAGTGAGAGCAGATTGCTATATGAGAGATCAACAGAATTAGAGAAAGATGAGGGTCATGGATAATTCTACTCCAGGATCCCTTTCTTTTCTATTGAACCCACAAAAAAAAAACAAACATGTCCATGCTCCATAAGCAAAAGCAATCTTAGCCACTGGGTAAATCACAATGAAATAATTTGAGCAAGAAGAGTAATAGTTTTCTTTTCCTCCTTGGATGCTCTAGAATTCAGAGGGTTAGAAGGAGTAACAAGAATATGGGTGTAAATCTAGACAGATGTTGGTTCAAATCTCTGATCTCCCACTGCGTAGCTGTGACCTTTTGATTATTCATAGCTTCTTTCTTTGAACCTTAGAATTCTCATTTAAAAGTAACAATGCTTTCAAGGTAGTTATGTATGTCATACAAAATGAACATCAAAAGTGCTTAGCATGATGCAAGACAGTCAGTGACCAATGTCGTGTTCATCTACCCTGCTCCAAACCAAATTTGGGCCTGTTTTACTCAAAGGAATCCCATTTTAAAGATAAGGCTAATATGAAAATGAAAAATTATCCCTACCTTTCTTCTCACTGAAATTGCCATTTAAAGTCCCATATTTTCAATTATATAGGTACCTACTAATCTCTTTCTACTTAACAGCTGAGCGATAAGACTCATCTGTCACTGAAAAATAGAGCAAATGAAAGCTGGATGTAGTGAGTTCCACTCCAACATTTCTAGCAAGTAACACTATTACACACTATCTTTTTGGACTGACCTATATTTATATACATTGAATGAGGGGCTTGGACTTGAATTTCACTTCCAGGCTTCTAAAATAATTTCTTTTTAAGGTTTATTTTATTTTAATTGTGTGTGTGTGTGTGTGTGTGTGTGTGTGTGTGTGTGTGTGTGTGAGCACCTGCAGAGGCCAGAGGCATCAGATGTCCTGGAGTCACAGGCAAATGTGAGTTGCCTAACACAGGTGCTCAGAACAAAACTTGGGTCCCCTACAAGAGCAGACCACAATCTTAACTGCTGAGCTTTCTGTCTGTCCCCTCACTCCTAGTTTTAAATTAAGTCAAAGTGAGTAATTCAGGATGAGAGTGAAGGACAAGTCACTACTTTGCTGGCAAGTGGAAAAATCATAAATGTTTGGATATTTGAGGAACCTCCATAGATCAACCAGTTTTCTTAACGTTAGAATGATTTACACCAAGAACCTGACATGGAGAATGTATGCATTTGGGGGTGTTAGGGATAGAATCAGGATCTGTTGCTTTCTAGGCAGACACTGCAACTTAGCTACATTGCAACTTATACATGCCTTGTTTTATTATTATTATTTAAAGACAGCATATACAGTAACATGTTTCAGTGTACCATTAATACACATACTTTGCTCATATTTCCCCCTCACCCTCACTGTCCTCCACAGTACTTCTGCCACCATTTTAGTGGTCCTCTTCCCCAACAATAAGCCCCTTTTGCTTTTATGCCATATGTATCACATAACCTTTCTTTCAGCCCCATTCCTCAATCCCTTAAGATCTTTTCTTTCCCTCTTTGTGTTCCCTTTCTAGTTTCATATCTCTCTCTCTCTCTCTCTCTCTCTCTCTCTCTCTCTCTCTCTCACACACACACACACACACACACACACACACACACACATACTCCCCCCTCGTCCTTTAAGGAAATGGAATCTGTCTCTCGAATTATACCAATAAGATTATATTCCATAAACAATCACTCTATAGTTCAAACAATCTACCAAAGCTACCAAGACTAAAATCCAGAAGGTCAAAACTTAAGATTACTAAAATGGCAAATTAGTTGGTCTCAATATCAAGGCAGAAATATGGTAGCTTTTGCTGCCATCTCTCTAGTCTAGAAAGAAAGCAACATCTTCTCCAGAATATGAAACAGAAGACTAAAGGACTCCACAGAGAGATTGCTGTCCTCCTTGTCTTAATGTGGTAGCTTCTCCAGAAGCTCAATGCTATAAACAGTAATTGCTCTAATAACATGAAGTTCCTATAATTGGAATAATAAGCTATTTTTATCTACAATAGAAAGTTTGGACATATAATACCAAGTTTGATCTCATATGCCAAATACCATAATCTACATGGCTTTTTGCTTTTTTTGGCTAGGCTTTTTATCATAATGTCTGCATATTCAGTTCCTGCACATAATTCCCTTGAACTGTTAATGACCACAAAAGCTATTCTTTCTGGAAACTGCTACACCTTTATTTCTGTGCTAAAGAGATTAAAAGAAACAACAAATTCATGTTGACTTTGGTTCAAAATTCAGAGAAATATTAATAGCAAGTGAATGACTCCACAGCATCAGTCCACAGAGGAAGCTTACATAATTCCCTTCAAGGAGGTTTGTTATAATGTAAGCATCTCAAGACCATGATCAGACCTTGAGTTGGGAAGGAGAGAATTAGAAGAAATGCAGTATATGCAGTATCTGATCATAATACAGCTTTAAATGGAAGGGGAGGCTTCTCTTTAAAATCTGAGGAGGAACTTCATGAGAAGGAGAGCTAAGAAGAGAGTTGCCATGAGAGGGATAATGGAAGGAGTTCAGTGGAGCCTCTTTAAAGAGCAGCATTCCTCTCTGAACCAAATATCCAAATAGTTTCTGTGAAGAGTCTCAGACCATCCCCAGAAGAAACAAAAGGTCTTACTTTTTTATCCTTTGGGAGCTGGGGAAAAGTTTCACATCACGTGATTTAGTTCAGTATAGCTTATATGACAGGAAGCATGGAAGAACCAGGTATAAATTGAGAGCTATCACGTCACAAGGAAGACTGCTTCTTAACAGTCTGTCCCAGAGAGAGCTGCAGGGAGGCATAGTCTGATTCAGGATGTGGGATCAGGCCTAAAAGTGCAGGCATATGTTCTAACAAGAAAATGATCATAATGGATACTACTGCGTATTAGGTATAATTGAGCTACTTGAATTTGGAGTGTTTTTTGTTTTTCTGTTTTTTTGTTTTGTTTTGTTTTGTTTTGTTTTTTTGCTTGCTTCCTTGCTTGCTTGCTTGCTTTGAGTTAGGGAGTGAATCCAGGGCCTCACACAATCTAAGCACACATTCTACCAATGAGATATTAACCTCATGGTCCATACTTTACATTTTTGGCATCCCTACCAGAAAGGTAGAAAGTGAGTGCTCATTACAACCCCCATACAAAGGAGATGACTTGTCTAAAACCATGACACAAATAAATTGAGACAGTGTTACAAACTTAGTCTCTTAATTCTCACAAAACTTCCTGTCTCCAAAGTTACAATTTGAAATATTTTCTTAACTTTAATAAGACTGTTTAAAGACTTTTTTCCATCTTCTCACCTGCCCTTCAGAGAATAGCCAGGTTCCACTGTGGAAGGTTAAGTGGATCAGTCAGTGTTATTTAGAGATATAAGAAATTGATTCCTCACAGTTATAAAGGCTCAGAAATCCCAAACTCTACAATTTAGAGATCTAAGAATGCTGATGGTACAGTTCCAGTCTGACTTTGCAGGTCTAGGATCTATAAGGGTTGCCTGTAGAAGACCCAGCCTTTATCTCCAATAAGCTGGAGATGGCCGAGGGACACACATTTCATTGCCTGTCAGAGGCAAGTCAAGGCAAGAAGAAAGTAATGCCACATTAGATGGTGTCAAGCAGGAAGAGTCCCCTTTTACAGGAGACTTAGACTTTCTTCTATTTAAGCTTTCAATGAATTAGATGAAGTCCATTTGCATTAGCAAGGACAAAGTAATTTTTCTTTAACTCAACCTACCCCATTCAAATATCAATCATATCTAGAAACAGATACACAGGCACACCCAAAATAGTATTTGGCCAGCTATCTTGGTGTCTCATTTAGCAGACCTGTCAAATTGACACATAAAATCATTCATTGCAGCCAGAAGGGGGAAAACTCTCATCTTTTCTCAAAGGACATTGGACTTGAGGAATCATTGGTTCTACCCAAGCATGAGCCGGCATTTCCAAGAAGGGAGGGTTCATTTGTAAGATGAAACAGTTTAAATGAAGCTTACAAAACCAGACTTCCACAGAAGAGAATTTCAAAGACTGGGAAAAGGTAATAAATTACTACATAGAACTATTTCCACTCCCTTTGCAAATTTTATTTTCTTTGGATTAATACTACATGATACCTTACCCTCTTTGAGGGCAGGCTTTGGAGCAGTAAGCATGCAAGGATATGTTCTTATATTTGCATTTTTAATGAGAATATAGGAACATATTCCTATATTCTCAATATGTTCCTAGGGGAACATATTCCCCTAGCAAGGGGGCTACGAGAATCAGCAAAACATGGAACTGCTAGTATAGATAGAGGCAGATTATAAAATGAGAATATAGGAACATATTTAAAAGATAACTCAGATATAGAGAGTTCATAGAAAGTAGAAGCAATAACTTTTTAAATAAATAACTTATTGAGAATTTCATACATGAATATAAGCTGTTTTGATAAAACATAATGCCTATTCCTTCCCCTCCAACTCCTCCCATATCTCCCCATCACTTTTTTCTGATAACTTCATGTACTCTTTCTTCTTCTTTGATTTATTTATTTATTTTTATGAGGCTTTTGGCTACTCTAACATTCCCCCCTCTGAAGAGGTAACCCTAAAATCTTTTAAGGATTAGATACAAACTCCCAAATTCTTTCAACATTTTTGACCTTTGGAACAGAGTATGTTGCTAAGAGGCCCAAGGACATTTTGACTTTTAGCCAAGAAAATGGCTACGTTTTTTTGGGGGGGGTCTTTTTATCCTAACTGCCTAGCCAATTCTTACCTCCTATTCTTATCACACCATCCTCTAAAGAGGTTACCCAAATTCCCAATACGGAATTGGGACACAGACCGCTCTGGCTTCTTCCATGCTGAACAAGGATTCAGGGTGAGGCAATTGGAGTACCCCTTCAGGGGGTCTATCTAAAAGACTCCCAAATTGAATAGCTCTCATCTCTAAGGGGAAAAGAAAATCCTTGAATTGTGAGTAGGAGATGTGAAGACTTCAGGCTCAGCTGAAGTCGTGATGATAGTAGTTATTTCATGCAAAAGGGACGGCTGTATATCATCATCTTATTAAAAGGACCACCATGTGGAGGCAAGATCCAGGAACTCTCAGGCAGTCCCCTGTGTTCTCAGGCCCTCTGCCAGAGGGAAGCCAGAGGGAGACCAGAACTCGGCACTCTCTCACAGTCTGCTGAGATCAGAGCCACTACAGTGATCATGAAATGTAATAAAATAGTCAGTCGAAACCAGGCAAGCAAATTAAAAACTCTAGAAGATAGACAGCATCAGAAGTCCAAGGAAAGCATCAGAATAGCTGAGGCTCATGTGAGATTAAACTTGTGTCTTTGCAGGAGGCCTCTAGGACTTCTTCACATACTCTGAGATCTCCCCATCAGGATCTGGCCTGTTCAGGACAAACATGACTGCAAGTTCCAGAATCAGTATCTTTGTCAGAAAATTCTGCCAAGGACTAAGAGAAACTCACAAGAGGCTGGAGGTTAAGAACAGATTTCATTGACAGGTGGTAGAATTGCGAAGAGAAGCCCAAGATGAGGGAAGACAGAAAAAAAAATTAAAGCATCTAAGTCCTATTTGGGGAAAAAAAAAAACACTACTTCCCTCAATTCCCAAGGATAGGTCTAAGAAGAGAATTTCACTTTTAGAATTAGGCTATATAAAGGCTAAGTAATAACTAAGCAGAAAATGTTAGTATTTTCAATAAAATCAATAGTAGTTCATCTTTCCTCAATAAAATGTTACTTACAGTAAATCTCATCATGATTAACATATTTCTCTCTTCTTGAACTTGAGCCAAGCTGGAAGGCCTTGCAAATCTAATTTTCAGTTTGTGGTTATAATTTTGGAAACACCGTAAACTTCTACCCTTCTTAGTAGCTGTGCTTTGTCTAGATTCCATAGTTCCATTTCATGACAATTACAGTACAAAGCAATATACAAGTATTTGTTAAAATGTCCCGTCTCTAATGGTGAATAAAGACACTTATTCATTCTTTGTACATGTTTATCAACCTAATACTATGTACCAAGCATTGTTCTAAGCACTGTATATAAAGTGGGAAAGTCACACAAAACCCTCCTTTAAGAAGCGTTTGTTCTTGTGAACTTTCTAATGTCCTGTTTAGAGGACCTGAGAGCTACAATATTTGATCTATCTGAGCACACATGGGAAATACCAGTTTTTCATTCCAAACGGAAGTATCAATCTTCCCTGTAGCTGTGTCATCATGTTCCTTCTGTAGAAACTGATAACAGTTCGAATATGTTATGGTTTATATATGAAATAACTTCCACAGGCTCTTAAGTTTGGATGCATGGATTCCAGTCTCCATAAAAATAAATGGCAGAAGACTGGGATAAATAGAAGTCTGAGTGAAATTTAGAGCATCCAGGTCTCACAATACAAATGCTTTATCTTCACTCACTCATGTTTTGGACAGATATGTCTACCCACACCTGACTATCAAGCTCCTCATGAAGCCAGACTCTTTAAGGCCTCTTGTTCAAAATCTACAGACATTTGCTGGCTACTCATGAAGTGCCACCGTGTTGTCACTCAGTGCCGGTCACTCATATCATCATTCCATTTATTCTTCATATCAACTCTGTCAGGCATAAAAAGCAGGTATTTTTATCTTTTTTCATATTTTTATACTATATATGTGTTAATTGAACTTTGTGCATATCATAAATACATCTTAATCATATTTAGACATCCTTTCCTATTTGCACTCCATCCATGGCCCCCACTGCCAGATTTCACACATTCTGTCATATATGTTAAGGCCTGTCAAGACTGTGTCTTCAGATGCCCTTCAGTGAAAGTTCATTCACTGGAGTCTAGTCGGTCCACCTGGAGTCTTTCACTTAAAGGTGATCAGCTCTCCTGAACCCAGAAGTAATCACCTGCAAATAGTTCTTTGGCTAAGGTTGGGACTTGCTGCCCATCTCCCCACTTCTATGCTGAGTTTTTGGTCTAGTTTGAGTTTGCATGGATCTTGTGCATGCTGTCACTATTGCTGAAAGCTCATATGAGCAAGTTCAATAGCCACCTGGAAAATTCTGTTTCCTTGTGATCATCTACCACCCCTGACTCTTACAGCCTTCCCATACCTTCTTCTACAATGATCCCTGAGCCCTGGATGACAGAGGTTTAATATAGGACTACTATCCAGAGACATGCACTCTGCAGTCTCTTATTCTCTATATTTCGGCCAGTTCTGGACTTCTGTTAGTCACTTTCTGTTTCATAGCTGGTGAGAACTAAAGATGCATTAATATTCTCTCTTCTCCCTGTTCCACAAGCTGTAGGTGGAGAGGTTTCATTGTAGATGTGTCACTTAGGACTGAGCATATCATATACACGTAGTCTGAGTTTGACCAATTTGGAACTCTATAATAGTCTCCATCTGTTGTAAAAAGAAGCTTCTTTTATGAGTAGTGAGAAGTGTACTTGTCTTTGATAAATGGTGAAAGGTACACTTGTCTATAAATATAAGGATACATATTTAGCATACAGTAAGAAATTACATTCGTCTATGGACGTGACAGACAGATGTAGAGTTTTCTCTAGGCTCTAAGACCTCTCTAGCCATGTGTATTTGGCTGTTTACAGTGCCACACATGAGTTTCCTACCACTGAGCAGGCCTTAAGTAAAATTAAATAGCTGTCTATTACCCCCAAGAGAAAACTGCCACTATTATACCAATAGAGGCAGTTTGCTGTGCTGGTCATTGTTGTGGTTATTAGGCTTTACAACTGGGTTAACTGATTTTTCTCGCTTAGCAGCTTGCATAGTATCCTCTGATATTATGAGAGCCAGTCTTCAGGGAATATCTGTGCTGGGGATGGAAAGGAGGGTCTTGTGCATGCTAAGCAAGTGCTCTATCACTGAGTTCTAGTCCCAATTCTCATTAATTTATTGTGCTTGTGTGTTTGTTTGTTGAGACAAAGTCTTCCTATAAAGCCCAGGCTGAACTTGCATATATGATTCCTCCTGCATCAGGCTCCTGAGTGCTGAGATTCCAGGCTTGCATCACCAAAAGCATTCTTTAACCTTCCTAAACTTTTTATTTCACAGAAAAATATGCCAATGACATTTCCAAGGTCAATAAACTAATAAGTAGTCCACTTGCAATGTATAAACTGTTCTTTTACCTTCATAACCTTCGCCCTCTTGTGTCCTTTCAGGATACTACTTTTTCTTATGAGTCGTAAGTGCATGTGCTCTGTACTCCAGTAAAACACACACAGTAGCCTTGGACTTGGCAATGGGCAACTTCGATCATTTGTCCTGCTCAGTGATTACTCCACATTTGCATGGGCATACCTATAGTCAGGTAGATAGAGCTGGTAGTAAAAGGAACGTTTAGTAATGTGAGATAAAGTTTCTAAATTTATACCCCTAGTTTGGCACTGGGAAAGCTGATGTCTAAGCAGTTTTGTAATAGACATAAAATCCAAACAGTAGAGCAGTGTCAGATATTTGTATGAATGGGAAAATCAGTATTTTACTGAACACCTGGGTAGTATAGAAAACCTTCCAGTTTTGACTTGACTAAGGGAATAAGGCACATAGAATTACCTTGATCATCATTTCGAGGTTTTTTTTTTTATTAATTCTGTTTCTTTTATTTTCTTATTATTTGTTGCTTGCTTATTTCCTTCATTGTGTGGATTGGCACAGTAGGAATCATCTCATATTGCTAATCTGTACAATATCCTAGTCTCCAAATCAGTTTCAAATTATGTGAGGATGGAGTAGACAAGCAAAGCAAAAAAGGAGGAAAAATGACATGATTCTTCATGTCCAATTAGAATCAATCTTTTGTCTCTACCCCAGCTCCCGTCAGCCTTTTCTTCAAAATTTCTAACAGTAAGAAAGTAAACTGATTTTACATCAATTCCATCTAGTCTCTAGGGATGCTGTGGTGGAGGTAGTAATGAGGACAAAGACCTCAAAGGCCAGCAGTAAATGGAAGTTCTCGAGTGGCCTGAAGCATCAGGCAAGTAACTAAACATCCCCAGAAGAGTTGAAAATTGACTGCTCTTGTGAGTGGGAGAAGTCAGCTTCAGTCATGTTATTGATTATTTGGTCCTTAAAAAATTATCCTTTGTGCCTGAACCCATGGAACCATGAACAATGAAAGAGAAAACATTTTCAATAAATAACCTAAGCAGATTTGACAGGGATCTAAATTAGATGCCAGCCCAACTCCAAAGATAAAGAACACAGGAGGCAGCTGTGCCTTTAAACTCAGTCGTTGACAAAGTCAAATGTGATCCTTGCCAGTCGGGCCCCAGAGATTCATTCCATTTTTATTTTTTCTGCCTCTGCAAAAATAATACTTTCTCATCTCATCACATTGATAATGTTCTGTCAGCACTGGAGGAACAAACCGTGTGCTTTTCAAATTCAGGTCTAAGCATGTCATTCATGTTATGTTCTTTTGGTACCTCAGGACGTTACATTTTTTCTATATTGTAGTAATATGAGCCTTTGGGGCACTGGCCTCTAAACAAAACTCTCAGAAAATCAGAGGTTATTTTCCTGCAAAGTTCTCAAGACTCTTGGCCCATCTAGACCTCTAAGTTCCTACCCAAAGAAGTCTATTTTCAAATAATTTACCACTACTTTGTCCTGAAGGAGAAGACACATCTTTGCCCATATTTCTCTCTTCTTTATTGTTTTAAAGAAAAAAATATTATTCTAAAAATGAGGAATTCATCACAATTTATGATTTAACAGCAAGCACATTCAGGGTTAGCTATGTATGTGTGTGGGTCAATTCAATGTTAAATAAAAATTGTTTTTTTCTAAGTCTCAACGAATAGGTGCTTTGAGGGCATAACTCATTTCAGAGCACACATCAGAAATAGCATGGGTGAGAAAGTTCACTTGATGGGACATTTTAATCTCACCATATTTCAAATTCTTCACCTTCCAGCTATTTTGTGGTAGTTACTTTCTCATCACCAAATACAAGACATAAGCAAGTTGTGATTGGTAACAGGTTTTTTTTATTTTATTTAGTTTCTCATTTTATGTGTATAAGTTTTCCCTGCACACAGGCAAATGTACCCATGAAGGAAGCCAGAAGAAGCTGTCGGATTCCCTGGAACTGGAGCTGCAGATGGCTGTTAGGTACCATGTGGGTGCTGTGTACAGAACCCGGGTCCTCTAGAAGAGCAACCAGTGTTCCTAACCACTGAGTTGTCCCTCCAGTGTGATGTTTAGTTTGTTCAACTTGACAATCTAAAATTACCTGGGAAGAAAGTCTCAGTGGAGGAACTGCCTAAATAGGGTGGGGTTGTGGGTATGTCTTTGGGGGATTGTCTTGATTATGTTAATTGATATGGTAAGACCCAGCTCACTGTGGATAGCAACCTTCCCTAGATTTGGGTCTTGGACTGTATAAGAGTACAGAATGTGAGATGAGTAACGAGCATTCATGCACACAATCCTCTTTATGCTCTTGACTATAGATGTGCTCAGCTACTTCAAGTTCCTTCCACCTTGACTCCAATGCACTTAAAATTGTAATCCAAGTAAACCCCCTTTTCCCTTAAACTTGTTTTTGTCAGGATATTTATCACAGCAACAGGAAACTAAACTAAAATATAAGACAAGGAATGAAGAGGTTTACTTTAGCTCCTGGATTCAGAGGATACAGTCCACCATGGCATGGATGACATGCTGCTGGAATGGACCTTGCAGTATCAACTTCTCGTGTGGAGTGACCAAAAAGCAGAGAGAATTTGGGTGGGAAGCAGGGCCTGCCCATAACCATCAGAACTCCAATCCCCATTAATCACTTCCACCAACTAAGTCCCACTTTATAGAGGTGCAGTTTCCAAAAACAACACAACCAGATGGGAGCAAAGCATTCAAACACATGAGCCTGTGGGAGACATTTCACATCTAACCCATAGTGTATTCTGTCAACACATTCTACAGAAACCATGATGAGATGGTTACAGCAACTACTTCCAGAAGGCTTTCATTCTCTACACCTCAATTTCCCCCTCTGAAAAATGGGGGAGTTCTTTTATTAAATCTTTGACATGTCTTAATTCACAGATGCCTCTTCAGTTTCTGGGAACCTTTATCTCTAGGCCTTCTGACTCCTGTAGACTCAAAATTTCTGTTCATACTTGCATTCTCACTAAAAAGATGACTGACATTCTGTAAACAGAAAATTCAAAGAAAAAATGACCCAAATTTTCCATATTTCTTGATGTATACAGGTCTTTCCCAGGTATTTAATCCACATTAATCTAGATAGTGCTATAAAGGTATTTTACATATGTAATTAAGGACCCAAATTAATTGACCATACAATACAGTGATTACGGTGCAGGGACTAATTTAACTGTATAAGCATTTAAAATGTAAGGAGTTTTCTGTGGATGGTAAGATAGAAGTCAGAGGAGTATGCTCTACCTGGGTTAAAAGAAAGCAATGACGTATCTGAGAGCTGTTTTGGGGGGGAGGTGGGCACGAAGCAAGAAACTGCCAAAAACATGTATTACCTAAAAGTGATTCCTAGACCACAGAAAAAATCTAATTCTGTTCATAACCTACATGAAATTAGAAGAGGCCCTGATCCCAGCCAAGAAATACAGCCCTGGCCACATACCATGAGCTCAGCTTAGTGGGATCACAAACAGAAAATCAAGCCATACTGTATGCAAACTTTTCACCTACAGGAACTATAAAAACTAGCTAAATTTGTATTAGTTGAAGCCATTAAGAATGTAGTTATTTTTATGAAGCCATAAAATACTAATACGGATTCTTTTAGCCACCAAAGTCCAGGTCCTGATGGTCTTTTCTCTTTTCTTGCTCTAAATTTCCCTTAGCTTGATAATTATTTCCACTTGTTCACATCACTTCTCTGAACAGAAACAAGAAAAATTTACAGATCATAAATTTTTAAGTGAAACAGCATTATATTACTTAGCCACACTACAGCATCCTGTCATTAATGAAATTAAAGACATAAAATAAAGGAGCTGATGAGGTGACTCAATAGGTAAAGGGGCTTGCTGCCAAGCCTGATGACCTGAGTTTGATCCCTGGAACACACATAGTAAAATGTGAGAACCAACTCTCACAAGTCAACCTCCAACCCACAGAGGAGCCCTAGGACATTCACACAGAGAAAGCAGAGAAGAACATGTGCATGTTTCAGACATAGCTGGAATGTGGATGGGAAAGAACAGACCTGGCATCCTCCTGTGGAATTAGCCTCACTGTCTACTGATCCAGTCTATGGGCCTTGTCTCTTGCTACTTAAGACCCCTCATAAGCAAGTCCTACCCAGCTTTTCTTCTGTTTGGAAACATTACGCTTAAATTAGTACCTATTTCCAGAAGTATCTTACCCTTCAAATCCAGAACCAATGTAGATTTTTAAATCCTCTGAAATGTTAGTGACAATTATCCATTTGGAACCCAGAATAGTACTTTTTCAGGGCTCTGTAAACTTCATGTTGCCATCATGCTGGGTTTCTCAGCCTATACCAGAAGTCTCTCTCTTCCTTTTTAAGAGTAATGATAATAATAACAGCATGGATTCAAACCTTATGGCATGCCATGCTAGGTTCTTTTTGTGGATTATCATTTTAAAATTTATTTGCTCATTGATCTTTTTTTATTTTATGTGCATGACTCACCGACTTGCATGTAGGTAAGTATAGTTAGTATGTGTGTGCAAACCCACAGAAGCCAAAAGAGAGCATCAAATCCCCTAGAATTAGGAGTTACAGATGGTTGTTAACCACAATGTGGGTGCTGGAAAATGAACGCAGGTCCTCTGGAAGAGTAGCTAGTGCTCTTAAATGCTGATCTGTCCAACCCCGCATGTATTATCATTTTTAACCCTAACTACAGTCCCCTATTTTAGGGGTTTTTGTTACCCTTTGTGTACAGATGAAATTGAGGTTTCAAGTAGTGACATGATTTATTCACATAGTATGGCCAATGAGATGTGCAGGTGTCGACTAAACCCAAGCAGTCTAAATTAGATAGTTACCATTTTGTTATTATTGCACTGTTACCTCCTTCCACACATATTACACATGCATATACAAATGTGCACATAAGCACACATACATGGCAAACACTTACCCCTGAGAAATAGATAGGTAATTTTGACAAGTTCTAAGAAGGTGAGATGGTAGTTACTCTAGGGGAAGAACCCTGAGTAAAAGGTGATAAGGTACCAGTATCTAGGTCAAGGAAGAGGCATGTCACTGATCTGCCACTCCTGGTTTCTGAGAATCCTTATGTATACCATCATTTATACCATCTCATCCTTACTCTAGACTATCCAAAAGAAACATAAATAAAGTAAGAGAGTCTGAATAGCTAATGAATGTTGTATTACTAGGTTTGTCTTTCCTCCATACACAACACTTGCATACATAGGTCAGTCTTCTCAAAGTGGCCCTCTGTAAGGCATTTGGTGATTCAGGACTACTTGGCTCATTTATCACCTCTGTTCTTGCTTTGATCCTCTGGAGAAGAGAGGTTGCATAGCATATGAAAAAGCTGCATTGACAGGCATCCTGAACAAACAGAATTTTCCTCCCATTCTCAATATCTTTGACTAGTTGTCTTTTACCTGTATCTGTGTAGAGAATAATTAAGCTTTCGTGTACTGAACAGTGTTTTCTGCAGCTGAATGTGATATTCAAAACTTCCCTCTTCCTGATCTGTTCCTCCAGATTAAGGGTGCCTTTGATTTGTTTTCTTCTGTTTTCTTGGTGCCTGTGATCTCTAATTTGCCCTGTGTTTTAACAATAAACCCATTCCTCTTCAAATGATAGAAGACAGTTCTAAGCATTGCACATGGAGATTGAAAACAAAATCAGCCCAACCCTAAAGACACTCCATCAAGACAATCTAATTATTTAACTCTTTCCTCCACTGCTGCTTACCTTCTATTACATAGGACGACATTTGCATTACATAGTTCTCCTAATGTACTCTGCTTGGTTTTTGCTTGTCTTTGCCAATGTACACTTGGTAACTTTGAAACCATGTTCCCCAGAACACCTTCATGGATATGTGTACCCTTACAGTGCTGTCATGAGAATTGGGGTCACCCATCATACCTTTTTTAAGGAGTACTGGTTGAAGAGAAGAGTGCTTTTTTCTTCATAGCAATGTTTTACAAAGATCAGTCCTGTGAATGACAGCATACATACCACCTGGGAATTTACTAGAAATCCAAACTCATGTGACTCACCTCAGTACTCCTAAGTCAGAGTTTCTGGGGGTGAGAAAAGTTGTGTGATTCAGGAGATCCTGATTTGAGCTAATGATCTACTACCATTGCCTTACAGAATCCCTCCTATCATAAAGTTCAGCGATAGAGAGACCTTGGTTAAATGACAAGAAAAATGGTCTAAAAGAAAATAGCTTTGGTTTTAAGAGTTGTTCTCAACCTCAAATGCACATTAGAATCACCATGAGAGTTCTAAAAATGTATATACCTGGGCCCTATGCCTGGAGATAGATACTGATTTAATTGGTCTGACATGGGTCTAGGCATAGTACTTCTTAAAAGTTACCTTCATGATTCTGATATTCAACCAAGACTGAGAACTACTGTTTTAAGAAATACATAGTAGGATGTAATCTAGAGACCATTACCCTTTTGGTTATAAACTGGTATATGCCCTGATTTGGATTCAAGGATTACCAGACTAGCTCATAAGTAATTGGGAGGTATTATCAGCTAGAGAAAGGAGGTGACAGGCACGGAGTACCTGTTATGGTTCCAAGCTCTGTGCCAAGCATTATGGCCATATTTCCCTGAGTGGACAGATTCACCAGAAACAATCACTATGGAATATTTCATGGAAAGAATTAGGAAAAGATTTTTAGCTCACAGTAACAGACACAATCATTCAAGAAATGAAATGGAGGAAGAAGTGGGAGGAACCAGTCATATATTTGAAATGAATTAGGTATATCTGAGTTTAGATACAGAAGTCTTGAATAAACAATCTCAAATTTCTTACAAATTCCTTTTATGATGTTATGAAAAAGCATAATGACAGAAAACAATTAGAAGCTATTTCTGCACTTCAAAAAGATGGACAAAATGAGGCAATATCTCCAAAAATCATTCTCTCTGAGGCAACTTTAAGGAAAAGGAGTTTAAATTCCAGGTTCAGGGAGACACTCTGTTGCATGAAAATGAAGTAGAGAGTAATAAAGGAAGACACCTAATATCAACCTTTGGCCTCCACACATGTGAGAGAGAGAGAGGGAGAGGGAGGGGGAGAGGGAGAGGGAGAGGGAGAGGGAGAGAGAAACAACTAATATAATATCCAAGGGCTTTGGGGAATTCAAAATTGTTTTATTTCAAAATCTATCCTGTAATACAAAGAAAATTTTATTGGCCCAGTAAAACTCTAATGATGCCTCAGAATACATGCTATGATCAATTTCTAGTACTCAGAAAATAGCTACAACTGCTGTACAACTACTGCAGGAGGTAGTTTAATCATTAATGTGTGGCTAGAAACTATCTGAAACCACCTGATTAAACACCATGCTGACCCATTTAATAATTAGAGCTTTCTACTGTGCATGTAGTACACTGGAGTCTCTCTTCACGGGAGGAAGCTGTTTGGAGTAACTGGGAAACACTCTATACAGATGATTGGAGCAATCTTCTCATCCTTTTTAGGATTATAGGTGTGGGTGGAACCCCACCCCTCAACAACTCTTCAACATCAGAAAGTGAAAAATACAAAAAGGGTCATAGAAAACCCTAAATACAGATCATCGGGAAGAAATGTAAATAGTGAAAAGAGCTAGGGCAATGAAAAGAAACCAGACCTGCATTCAAATCCCTGTTGTGTAGTAGCTATGTGAACTGAAACACACCAATTAGCATCTCTGGGTGCATAATCATTTGTGAAGAGAAGGTAATAACACCTGCCTCTTAAGAGTTTGAGAATTAAATAGAATAATGAACTAGAGAATAGATCTGGCACACACACACACACACACACACACACACACACACACACGTGCGTGCGTGTGCGTGCATGTTCCCTCTCCCTCTCCACCTGGCAAACTTTTCTTCAAGATCTCTTCCTTTCGGCCACTCGTCTGACTCCATCCCTTCCTTCTTCACCTGCTGAGCGATATGAGAGTAGTGGTATGCCCAGACACCATTGCAGAAACCATAGCATGCTGAAGGCACCACGGAGGAGCTCCAATGTTGCATAGAGTAGAGCTCAGCACAAAATCAGCTGAAGTGATGACAGACTTTGATCCTTGAGATTCTGTGAGCCTCCCTCCAACGGGAACAGTCTGTTTTGTAAAGCCCATCTCAAGAGGCAGCAGACTCTTTCCAAGTTGCAGTTATTATGATGCCTGTAATCTTTCCATTATTAAAAACAAAACTATATGCACATCCTGAAGAGCACTGTTTACCTCCCCTTTCCTTAGATGGGTGCTGGGTTTCACATCTACCAAGATAGATAATACATTATGACTTATTCAAGTAATGCCAGTGTATGCCCCTGTCCTGGAAACAACAAAATCATCCATAGGGATTAAGTCCTTCTAAATCTGAGTAAGAAGAGGGAATGCTTTCACAGAGGAAGGTTTCTCAAAAAAAGAACCAAGTCCCGGTTGATGAGCCATTCTGCCATGTACATAGAATCTGGATAATTCTTCTTTTCTCCACAGAGCCTTCTCAGTCTTAGGCTGTCTTTCCTCCTAGTCACATTGGAAAGGACTGTATTTCTCTCCCATAGAGAACTAAAGTCACTTTATTTCCAGCCTGAATACTCCTGCTCTCCCTTTAGGCAAGCTGATAACTGTCTAGCTGGCCCTCTCACAGGCCAGATAGTTAGCCATGTATCTGTCACTATACATTTAAAATTTATGTAATATTTACTGTTATGGTTTGGCTGTCCCCCGAGGGTTCATGTGTTGGAAGTTAGTTGCAGTGTGAGAGGTGGTAGGACCTTTAATAGACAGAGCACAGTGCAAGCTAGTTAGGCCACTGGATCATGGCTCTTAAAGAGATTCATGTAGTTTTCATGAGATCCTTGTTAGTTCTTATGTGAGAATTGCTATTAAAAAAGAACAAGGCTGGCCCTTTCTCTAATTCTAGCTAACTGCCTTGTCATGTCATCCCTTCTCTCTTCATGTACTTCCATCATGATGCCATAGCCAAGTGAGGACTCACCAAAGGCCAGATACATAAAGCTACCCAAGTTTAAACCTTAAATTTCCAAAATTGGGCACTGAATAAACCTTTGTCTTCACAAGTACCTAGACTATCCTATTTCATTTCAGTAACAAAAAAGGACTCATGTACTTACCATATGCCAGGCACTATTCTAGGCACAACATAGAAAAACATGTCAATCGTCCTCATGACAATCTTGTGATATATGTACAATTATTAAGCCCATTTCAAGGATGAGGAAACATATGTAGAAAAGATAAAATAACGTGTCCACAGTCAAAAAGCTGATACATAGGACAGCTTGCGTTTGACCAAGCAGTATGACTCTACAGCCTGTTCTCAAAATAGCTAGACTATCTTGGCCTTTCCAGTACTGCAGCCCAATTTTCACCAGAGCTTCAGTTAAGAGGCATTAATAACTCCTACTGTAACATGGCTTAAAATACTGCTCAGAGTAACGAATGTCACTCTAAACATTGATGACACCACATAACCATTTCCAAGAATAAGAAGGCCTCTGAATTAAATGTCACCAGCTTGTTTACCCACATTTGAGTTCATTGAGGAAGCATGGTGACTGAGAACCTTCATGGAAAAATGCAAAATGGTATAGTTGGTAGCATGAGGTAGTCATGGAAGAAAATATTTAAAATTTTAATACATAATAAAAATGTCTCATAAACATAGACTCCAACTGTGAAACCTCTCTCCCTTGCTTTGCTGAGTCAAAGTTCACACTCTTCCCTCTTCTGAAGCACCTGAAGTCCTTCCTGATTGGTTAATAAAATTTGCAAGAATAGTACAATTGCCATTGGTCATAAATCCCCAGGCCAAAGCACATTATCATATTCAAGGCCATGTGGAGTCCCCACAAATTACAGTGTCGGTCCATAAACAGGCAAGTTGTGAAGATAAAAATAGAGTTTAGAAAAGGGGCATGGCTGGCAGAATTGCCTAGGTTAGAAGGGCTTCAGAATGATCATCCTGAGAATACCTATGTGGTAAAAGATTTCATGGAAATATACCAGGTATCTGGAAGGCAAGACCCAAAAAGGAGAACTAAAACTACACTGAAGACACATGTGATTCATTCCTCCAGTGACCGAAAAGTTATGTAATAAGATAATCCCATTTCAAACAAAATGGGTGACAAGAAAGTCCTCTTCTACAGTGGGAAAGTCTCCTAGACTAAGAAACAAGGATCCTAATGGCACACGTGATCAGGTCCTAACTCAGAGTCACCTTCTTGACTGTGAAAAAACTACCTCTCAGTGGAGCCTGCCCCAAGCTCACTCTGGGGCCGCCCGTAAGAGAACATGGTAATGTACAAAGTGTTCAGGCCCTTCCAGGGTCTGGAGAAGTCAAGTTATAGACAAAGTGATACTTTTTAGCACAGAATACCAGCTGGTGGTGGCCACAAAGGCCCCACCAGAACCAACTGACTTTGGATTTTGTCATTGTGGTGAAGATTATGGTTAGTCTGTTTATCACCCATTTGATATGCGCCAGACATTATTATACATATGTGTGTGTGTGTGTGTGTATGTATATTGTCTTTTTGAGGCAGGGTCTCCCTGTAGCCCCAGCTGTCCTGGAACTCACTCTGTAGACCAGGCTGACCTTGAACTCACAGATTCGCCTGCCTCTGCCTCCCGAGTGCTGGGACTAAAGGTGTGCACCACCATGCCCAGCCATTATACATATTATACATATTTTACCATCATGAACTCATTTAAAGCTAAGATAGGAAGACTGTGACTTCATGACTTGGCTACATAGTGAGTTTCAGGCCATCTTGTACTATATGAGACACTGTCTCAAAAATATACAAAACAAAACTCAAGCAAGTATTAACTTATTTAGTCTTCAAAATAGCTTTATGAAATAATTATTACTATGAAAATAAATGGGTTTTGAAGTGTTAAGTAATTGGTCAAAAGTTGTAAAGCTAATAAGTGGCAAATTGGGGACTTCTGTCTCCAAAGCCACTTTCTCTGTTTCTAAAACACAAAATACATAGCCAGAGATGGCTCAGTAGGTAAAGGCACCTGCTAAAAGCTTGATGACCTGAGTTCCACCCCAGGCCCAGGGTGGTAGAAGGAAAGAACTGACTCTTGTAAGTTGTCCTCTGACCTCCATGCATATGCCACAGTACATATGTGCCCATGTAACACACAAAAATAAGATAAATAAAATGTAAAAACTGATGTGAAATAAAATGCAAATGCAAAAGGATCTGACTTCTTCATGAGGCAATATCAATCTTTTATCTCTAATTTTGAAGTATAACGTATTCTGAGGTCTGTGGTATACAAAAGATTCAGTAGTTTGGGAATCAGGAAAGAGGTGGGCCAGTACCACTCACATGCACCAAGGTATCCATCACCTCACTTATGCCAATTCTTGCCCTCCTCACCAGGAGAACGAAATTATTGATATATGTTTGACGCATGTCACCATGAATGGAGTAGAGGGGCTATGTGTCCTGTAGACTGCCATTTAGTGCAGCGTGGGACACTTCATAAGCATAAGACGAACAAAGATTGAGTATCAGGATGTAGAGAAGCTATTGGATGAAAGTCTTCTCTCTTTAAATCTCTTTACCATGTACATGGTTGGGCCATGCTTGGTAAACTTGTGTTTTGGGGTCCTTACATACGAAAATGTAATAGTACTGGTGGACAAGTAGACCTTCCAAGTAGACCTTCCAAGATAAACTCAAACTAAAACCTCCCTGATTCCCATGAGTCCAATTGTCTCTTTCTTGGAGTGCTTTCTTGTGTCTCTTTCTTGCCTGCTTTGGAGCTATTCAAAGACACCTAGAATTCCTTTGTGCCTTTAGAGGTAGATAATGGAGAACGGGGTCAAGGAAGTGCTGAAAATATCTGGGAGACTGTAAGTCATGTTAATTAATCTCTTATGTCACCCTACTCTTTTGTACCTGGGATCGGTGGGATCCACACAGAGTCAGAGCATGAAGGATGAAGAACTTATTGCTATGCTTTCTAAACCAAACCCAGGTAAGAATTCTTTTCTAGTCTAAAGAGATGAGATTAGGACTGGAGAAATGGCTCAGTGGCTAAGAGCACTGAGTGCTCTTATAGAGGACCTGGGTTTGATTCCCAGCACACATATGTCAGCTAACAACCATCTGTAACTCCAGTTCCAGGGGATCTGACTCCCTCTTCTGACATCCACTGGTGTTGCATGACACAGGTGCACTTACATACATGCAGACATACACTCATATACAAATAAAAGTAATAAATTGAATATTTTTAAAAGAAAGAGATCTGGGGGCTGGAGAGATGGCTCAGCGGTTAAGAACACTGGTTTTTCTTGCAGAAGACTCAAGTTCGAATCCCAGTACCCACATGGCAGCTAACAACTGTCTGTAACTCCAGTACCAGGAGACTGACAGCCTCTTCTGATCTCCACGGCATTGCATGACATGGGTGCACTTACCTCTATGCAGGCAATTCATGCATACACATAAAATAAAAAATAATAAATAATAAATAAATAAAAGATGATCAAATTAGAAGAGAGTTCACTTTGTCTCTCTCTGGCACCTAGAAACAATCTTTAAATAAATCAGTCTCCTTATTGGGGGGGGGGATAAAACACAGCTTTATGACAAAGCTAGAGATTAGATTACTTAAGGGATAGTCTCCACTGTGATCTAATCACATTCATAATCATCTGAATACCAAGTATGCACATGGAACCATGTAAGTTTCCAAAGTAAAATTATGTGTCTCAAATTAGCTCCCTTTCTAGTCCTTCCATTCTGTCATGCAGATCTGACCTCAGAAAAGTTACTGAACATGGGAAATGAAAGACACAGGAACATTCAGAAAATCCTGTTTCTTCTACTTTTGCATCCTCTTCTTTGTAGCATGTCTCCAACACCCCAACCCCAGATTTTGTCCATTTGCCTCCTGTACTCTATACGATCTCCATAGGCTTCCTCTCAGTGGTGATTGGAATGAGAACTATGTCCTATGGATTCAGTATTTGGACACTTGGTCCTCAGTTGGTGGCACTATTTGAGGAGGTTATATGAACTTTACAAGGTGGAACTTGCTGTAGGAAATGTGTCACTGGAGGCAGCCTTTAAGATTTATTGCCTCACCCCACTTCCTATTCTTACTCTCTACTTCTTGTGTGCCTATGAAATGAAACCAGCCAGCTTCCTGTTCCCACAGGCTTACCATACCTTCCCCTACATTATGGAGTAGTCTAGCCATCTGGAGCCATAGCCAAAAAGACTCATCTTCCTTAAATTTCCTTTAGTCATGGTATTTTATCGTAGCAACAAAAAAGTGAATACACTGTCCCTCGGACTGGCTTCATAGCATTCTCATGGAACAGCTTCATGAGAGGTCTACTGGTATCACCTTGAAAGTCTGAATAATTTTTGAATATGGATCCCTAAATTTTCATTTTTCACTGGGTCCTATAAATTATGTAGGACCCCTGACTCTCCCCATGTTATTGTCAGCACTTGTTTTCTAATAATGATAATAACATCCTCACTTGCATATGGTCTCCTCAGTGCCTCTAAAAGAGAACTCCAATTCCAGAACTAGGCCTTCAGTGCTTTCTGTTACCTGGCCTCTATGTAATCCTCTATACATTCCACATGGATTCTACCCATTCTAGAATTGTGGATGGTTTTTACTATAACTAACTACAGCAAAATGGTAATAGCTGACAATTTAACGTAAAATTTGTTTAGAGTCCTGGTTTTATGATTTCTGGATATATAGCTTATAATAAATTCCCTGACTTCTTTGAACCCATTATCTTGAAAAGTAAATAACAATAGGACCTATCTCATAAGGTTAAATGAGATGACTAACACAAAATATTCAAAATATGATGTATGGCCCCCAATAAATATTCCCTAATATTGTTTCTGTTATCATTGTTACAAAGCTGCGTCATTCTCAATGTCACTATGTCTTTATTCCAATCTATGTCACCATGTTGCTGGCTAGATTCATGTACCACATAGTGCCCTGTCATGTTCCTGTACTTCCCTCTCATGCACAGCTCATGTAACCTCCAGTGGTTGTGGATGAGCATAATTTGCAGACTGTTGAGCTGTGCTCACCACCTCCCTCTTTTCTCCCTCTATTAGTGTGGGAGGAGCCTGATGGGCCAGCAAAAGCCGCAGAGGCAGCCATGAAGAGGAAGCGGCACACTTGCCAAGTAGGTCATCTGAGGAAAGCAGCACTAGAAACTCGCATTCAAGTTTATCCACTCTCCTGCTGTGCCTCCTAGTGGGCTTTGGGGCTATACAGAAATTTCAGATGAGTGTGGTCCAGACGTTTTTGTAAAAAGACTCTGAGATGACTTCCTTAGTCATATCAAATCAACTCTAATCTTGCAGCAAAGCTTTATCCTGAGCTGCTGAAATCATTTGCAAAGTAGTCAGGGGAGAAGTGGCTCACAGTATATGAAGTAGAAACAGCCCCAGAGCTTGAGCTTTCTGCTTGAATTCTTTGCCATACCCAGTGGCAGTGAGAACAGCAGCCAGCATACTGACTTGAATGCTTGTCCCTTCCCCAGCTCATGCAGTTTAATTCTCAAAGTCATTGTTAGTATTTATTTGACTGGGTGTTTACAAGTGGGGTCTTACAGAAGTGATGATTAGATACATCAGGGTGGATGCCTCCATGAATGACTTATGGTGGCATTCTAAGAAAAGGAAGAAAAAGTAGAATACATATGTGTTCCTTCTCTCACCATAGGGATATGGATATCTGTGCCATCTTAGAACTCTGCAAACAAGAAGGTCAGTGCCACATAAGGCCCCTACAACTTGCACCTTTAGAACTATGAGCCAAAAATAAACTTTTCTTTATGAAGAACCCTGTCTCCCATAAAACAGGCTCAAGTTTACCCTGCTTCTTCCATCCTTTTATACAGATGTTTTATCCTTCTCTTAGAAAAGCAAGGCTCCACTCAGGTTGAATCACCTGTGAAAATCTGAATTACACCATTGTTGAGGCACCTTCAAGACCGATTAAAGCTGAATGGCCAAAGTTGGATAGATGATCCCTAGAACTGGTAATACTGACAGGTCTTTGTAATGTATAATGTGTAGCTAGGACAAAGAACCACTGGAATAGATGGGAATAATAGCTTCTTAACCAACTTCTTGGTCTCCGTGTTAATGCCTTCCTTGAATACCTCTATGTGACCTATTACTTGAAATATAAAGATCGAAAGCCACCAATAGGACATTTGCCTTTATTTTAATCTCCCCTTTACCCATACACCCTACTTCTCTCACAGTTATGGATATTCAGCAGTCCAAAAACTATGTCCCCTATATTAATCTCATAGAAAGTTTATTCACACTGTTCACCTAGAATTGATCATCCTCTTTGCTGAAAGCAACACATATGAAACTCACTTCTACCCCAGGTTTCCTGAGTGAGTGTGGTTAAAGTGGACCTGAAATTTTATTTACTAATAAATTGCCAAGTTCTGCTGGTGATGGTGATGGTGAAAACACTACATGTCGACAAACCAGTAGCCTTCAGGAATCTTATAAATCCCCCATAACCTGTCTGATCTTCCCTTTTCTGAACAAAACCTTCCTTTACTCCCCAACTCTTTTCCCCAGGAGTAAGGGAGCATTCGTACTCTGCATCCCCATGGAGTTTTATGTGTGCCTCTGTTGATTATAGTTGACTCTATTCTCTCTTCTTCTAGACTATAAGGCCATAGAAGCCATTTATGTTGTAGTCACTTTTGCATTCTGTATAACTCTCAGTGCTATACTTCAGAGGGAAAGAGCCCTATAATTGAATTTCAAATGAAACAGTTACTCTAGCATCCAGGGAAAGCACAAAGTATGGGCGGACTCTGTTAACTGAATTTTAGAAACATGGGATGGCAGGCACCTTTCTTCTTTTCTTTATTGGTGTTCTATTATTAGTAGTCCTTTAAAAATATTTTGTTATTTTTATTTCTATGTGTATGAGTGCATTTTCTGAATGTATATTAGTGCACCCATGTCATGCATTGCCCATGGAGATCAGAAGAAGGTGTCAGATCCCCTGAAACCAGAGTTACAAGTGTTTGTTAGCTGCCGTGTGGGTGCTGGGAACTGAACCCAAGTCCTGTGCAAGAACAGTGTTCTTACTGGTGAGCCATCTCTCCAGCCCCAATTTTATCAGTAGTCCTTTTTATATTTAAAGGATAATGTAGCAATAATGTCACTATGGTAACATCATTTATTACCTTCACTTTGTAGAAAATGTATCAAATTTTTGAAGAATTTCCAAGTATACTAATAAATACCCCCATAGCCATCACTCAGAGAACTTGTCCATGCTCCACCAATTTTCCTTGCAAAGGTCTTTATGTTAAGAGTCCAAGGGTTGGGGATGAAGCACGACAGTACAGCACTCACTTCATGTGCACAAAGCCCTGTGCCCAAGTCTCAGGAGTACATATAAAATCAGGGAAAGAAAAAGAGAGGGAGGGAGAAAGAGAGAGGGAGGAAGGAATGGAGAAAGGGTGAGGGAGAGAGTCAAATTCCAGATCACAAATTGCACTTATTGGTCACACTTCTACGACCTTCAATCAAAAACATTCCTTGTTTTGAGGGACTGTATTGACTGAGGCCTTGGTGAAGATTAAAAGCCAGTCATGTTGGAGAATGCCTCTTAATTTGGTTTACTTAAACATTTCGTATTGTGAGACTCAGGTTACAAAACTGAATTCATGGAATAAGCAAGCCTATAGGTTTCGCTTCAGCTTTGCCTTCTGTTTCACCAGAAGCTGCTCTCTCCTCTTTGTAACTGATAGCAAAATTGAGGAAGTAATGATTCCAGCAGTAGCTGCTCTTGGTGAGTTTGGGGTTTTGTTTTTGCAGCAGCAGAGATTGAACTTAAGAGCCTTGCACATAATGGATGAATCTTCTATCACTGAGCTATAACCCTAGGATATTTTTAAAGTACAGTTTTCATTAGCATACAAAGTAACAGGTTTCATTGTGATGTTTTCCTTCTTTATTTTTATGCATATGAGAGAATTGCCTGCATGTATGTGAGTGCACCTGTGCCATGCAGTGCCTGTGGAGATCAGAAGAGAACGTCGGACTCCCCTGGAACTGGATGGTTGACAGTTGTCAGCTGCCATGTGGGTGCTGGGACTCAAATGGGTCCTCTACAAGAGCAGACAGTGCTCTTAACCACTGAGCCATCTCACCAACCCCTCGTTGTGATATCTTCACACATATATTTTTTGTTCTTTATTTTTGTTTTAATTTCGTATTATTTTTTTGAGACAGGCTTTCTGTATGTAATCCAGGCTGGCCTTAAACTCATGACCTTCGTGCTTTAACCTCCCAAGTACTGGTTTTATAGGCATATACCACCACACGTCTTTGGAAACTTTTTAATGAATAAACTTTAATTAAATAAATTATTAATTTTTCAGTGTATATGTTCATTGAATTTTGGGGTATTTCATACAATATATCTTAATCATATTTAGACCCCTTCCCTCACCCGCACCCCACATACCACTCCCCACTGGATTCCATGCATTCTGTCATATGTTAAGGCCTGTGAAGTCAAGATTCTGACTTCAGACATCCCTTGTTGCAAGTTCATTCATTGGAGTCTAGCCAGCCTATTTGGAGACTCTCCCTTAAAGAAGATGTACTCTCCCTCACTCAGCAGTAATCAGCTGCAAATAGTTTTTTGGCTAAGGTTGAGGCCTGCTGCCCATTTCCCCTGTTCTATGCTGGGTTTTTGTCTGATTGAATTTTCATGGGTCTTGTGCATGGTATCACCATTGCTCTAAGTTCCTATGACCAAGGTCCCAGATGCCTGGAAACTCTGTTTCCTTATGATCGTATACCAAATCTGTCTCTTAAAATCTTTCTACTGCTTCTTTAGAAAAATTTTAAGACAATGAGTTCATCTTCAGCATCCTTTCATCTCTTTCCACAGTCTTCTAATTCCTACCCTCCTATTTCCAAGCACTAAGGATTTTTAAAATAATTTTATTTATTTATTTATCTATCTATCTATTTATTTATTTATTTATTTATTTATTTATTTATTTGGGGGAGGTGCCACATGCCACAATACATATGCGGAAGTCAGAGGACAAATTCTGCGAGTGTGTTCTCTCTTTTCATTCTGTAGGTTTGGGGATAGAACTTAAGTATCGGGCTTTGTGGCAAGTACCTTATCTGCTAAGCCATCCTGCTGGCCTGAGGTTTTGTGTGTGTGTGTGTGTGTATGTGTGTGTGTGTGTGTGTGTGTGCGTGCGTGTGTGTGTGTGTTGTATGTACACGTGTGTGTGCAGGTGGTTCTGAGTGTGCACATGTATAGAGGCCAGAAGAAGAAGTCTGGTATCATTGAAACAGGAACCAGACCGGTGTTAACAAGCCCCAAACATCATCCTGTCTCTTCTCCCCAGCAATGCTGAAGTTACAGGTACTCTTGCTGCCATGCATGGCTTTCTTTTTATATAGGTACTGGGATCTTGTCGCAGGTCCTTATGCTTGTACAACAGGTGCTCTTCCCTACTTTACCATGTCTCCAACCCTTCAAAAAGGATTTTTATACTGATCATTGGCTGTTCAAATGTTTCACAACAAAGAGTCCTGTACTCCAACCAGACTTTTCTACTCTCCTTGTATATCTCCAACCTCTGCCCTCTATTAATATGCTCAGTGGATAGTATAGCAATTAAAGATACCCCATGGTTATTGATAGTGTGAGTTATGGAATCAAACCAGTCTGATAGACTCATGGATCCAGCACTGATCTGCTGCACAGCAGTAGGAATTTACTAAGCTTCTCTAGTAATGCATTTACTTATCTGTTCTGTAGGGATATTTCACAGAGTTATTATGAAGGTTAAAAGTAATATCTTATATAAAACACATACCACACATCTGGCATGTATGAAACGCTCAATAAATAGTTGCCAGTAAAAATGTTTTACTGTAATATTAATGTTTGGTGGGAGTTTGTCCAATTACCATATATCTTGCGTTTGTGATGTTTTTATTTTGTCAGGGTCTCATTATGTAGCCCATAGTTACAACTCATTGTCCTTCTCCATCTCTTGAATGCTGAGATTGCAGGCATGAACCATTCATTATATAAAAGGATCTCTGAGGAAAGATCCTTTCAGATTATGAACTGGATCGCTGTCTTCTTCCACTTGAACTATTTCTTGTTGTTTCCCTCTTGCTTCTAAGACAACACCGTAAATCCTTTTGTCTTCTTGGCTGGTTACTTGCATTCAGTAACCCTTACTTGAAAATGCTTGGAAATTTAGGAACTTGTGGATTGTGATAAATAGCAAAGGGTGTTTAGTGGGCCAAAGCCTGCAACTGTGCCTATGAAAACTAGCACTCTCTACCCACAAGTCATACACCAAAACCAATGTCATTCCTACTGAGAAACACCTTTGCCAAACTCCACACCGTTCATCTCTCCTTGGCGCTTTATGCTCCAGCAGCCCTGGCCTTGTTTCTACTGCTCCACAGCAGCTTGAACCCGTGATTCTTTCTTCTTAGACCACAGTTCCTTCTAATAACTCCCGTTAGTCTTCCTGGATCCCACAAATCTGACATCTCAGCTTCAGCAATATTTCTTTCTAGAGTTTCATTAATTCCCAAATTGTGGTGGTTAAACTTGGTTGTTAGCTTCATGGAATTTAGAAACACTATGGAAAGAAACTTGAGGCATGACTGTGAAGGATTATCAGGATTAGGTTAATTGAGAACCAGCGTGGGAAGAGTCACCCTAAATATGGTTCCATGGGCTGAGGTTATGGTCCTGGATCCTGAACTGAATAAAACAGGGAATGAAAGCTGAGTGCATGTATTCATCTTCCTCTGCTTTCTGATGGTGGACGCAATGTGACCAGCTCCCACAAGCTCCTGACGCCATGATTTCCCTGCCATGATAGACTGAACCCTTGAACTGTGAGCTAAAATAACCCTTTATCCCTTAAATTGCTTTTGTCAGGTTATTCTGTCATAGCAACAAGGCAAGCAACTAATACTATTATAGTATACACTTCCTTAGCATTGCTCATTTAAGGAAACCTAATTGTGTTTATCTCACTACATATTATATATACTTTTGTGAAATTATTTAGTTGATGTCAGTCTCACCCATGAAATTACAGTCTCTGAGAAAACAGGAAACACAACTGCTCATTGTTGGCTGGTAGTAGGCCTTCAGTCTTTCTTGAAATTAATGTCCACATGTGCAATGAGTACCTAGTCTTACCAAGTGCCAAATGATAGGAAATAGCTATCAACTTTCCTGATTTTTAGGACTCCCATTAAACTCATTGAGGCAAGAAGGAGAATTGGATAGAGCAGAAAGATGCTTCCCTTTAATTATTCCACTTGCATTCAAGCATACTAGAATTCAGGGGGTGGTCACCATGGTTATGATTCCAATTTCTTCTTGATTCCAAAATGCTATACAGAGACACTCAGATTGATTGCCTACTCCCAATTTTAATTGCATTTAAACAAATGAAGAATTGCTTAAAGCATGTTGTCTATTCATTTTTTATGTTTCTAAGACATTCAGGATAACTGTCCAATTTTTGGAAAATGTGAAAAATACACTGTCAAGTATCTAACGGTCTTGCAACATGGCACTACATGTGGTGGAGCTCATTAAATTTCAGCTCTCATGAGTTCTGCCTGAAAAATCAAGCCAATAAACTGCTCTAAGTGGTTTGGAATTATGCTGCCTTTTTAATGCCATAGTCTAGGTAATCAGAAAGAATGAGAAAAGGAAAGAATGGGAGAGGAACTGCTGAGATGAACAGAAACACACTTCATAGGAGACAATGGAGCCACTGAGTGGTGAATATGGTGTCACACAGCACAGAGGATCCTACCCTGATGTTCTAACTGGGGCAAATGGTGGGAAGATGCATTTGTGTGATGGTGTTGCTACTGAGGTGTCTGCCATTTGAGGACATTTTCTGGACTTCTAGGAAGTAGCTTTAGATGAATTTAGGAATCAAAAACAGTTGCCCTTCACTTACTTTCTTCTCTCTCACCCCCAGACCTGAGTTCTGGGTGACTACATTGCTCATCCTCCCCAGTTATTTGTTAAGATTTTGACTAGAAGTGAGGAGATTGGTGCCTCTTTCTTAGCTATTTCACCCAGGTACTTTATCACTGTTCCTGGATTGGTAGCTACAGTGTGTTCAACTTAGGAGGAATCTTCAGGAAGTATAGAGAGCCTGTGCTTTGTAAATGTAGAGAGTTTTTCCCTCCACTAAAACTCATTGTGACTCATATGATTATATGGATTTAACACAGATGGGAAAACCAGAGACTTCCTAGTTTCTAAATCCTCTCCCCTCTGTTCCATAAAATTTTATCCCCAAGCAAATATCTGTAAATCATATTTTATTTGGAGCTGGAAGTTCACAAACTTAAATAATCCAAAGTTACAACAACCTTTCCAATAGTTTTTAGAGTTTTCATTTTCTTGCTACATGTCTACAATGAAAAAAATTTTAATGCCAGAGTATCCTGAATTTCTTTAATTAGGAAGAGTTTTCATCAGTTGTTATCTTTCAATGCTTCTTAAAAGGAAGAAAAGATACAATAAAGTATTGTATTTAAAAGATAATATTCCATGTATATACAAATTAATAGCATAGAAACACTGTGAAAATCTTTTTCTTTTCTCTTGCTTCTATCACCCCACCCACAAAACACATTCCTCAGAGGAATATGAGCAATCTGAGTCTTTGTGAAAATGCTTTTTCAATGAATATAATAGAATAGACTCTAATAGAATAATAAATGTTAGAATTATTTTTAAATATACCCAGAGAGAGATGACCCTCAGTACCAAACACCTCAGACTGGCAAAATTTGGACTGGGCCCACAGCATAAAAGGGTCATGCTACCCTGAAAGACTGTCAGCCCTCCATCTTTTCATATCCTGAAGCTTTTCTCATTTTTCCCCCACAAATCCTTTACTTTCCCATAAAATGATTCCATGTGGAAAAAAATCGTTTCCCGCTCTCAAGTTTTCAGTGCTAAATATATCCATTCTTGAAATGGGACTGTCTTAGAATACATGCTGTTTCTTAATAGTGAAAGACACTAGACTTTTTCATACTTGGGATCCAACCCACAGATTCAGGCATGCTAAACAGGTACTCTACCACTGAACTATATCCCAAGACCTTGGGTTTTTTTGTTTGCTTTTGCTTTTGTTTTTCAACTAACTTTTAGACTAACATACAAAGTAATGAGTTTCATTATAGCATTTTCATACTTCTCTGCCATTATACTTTGTTATCCTTTTCCCTTCCCCCATAACCCTTCCCTATTCCCTTTCCCCCCCTCTGGCTATTTCCCTTACTTCTCCTCAGTAGTTACCCCATCCGCTCTCATGTCACAGTGTACCATTACTCTTAATTTATGCCCCTCCCTTAAGATCTCTTCCTCCCCTCTCATGATCCCCTTTAATTTAAAAAAAAAATATTTTATTAAAGGGATGCTATGCCCACAAATTGCAATATGTCCTAGCAATAGTTTTCATTTTTCTTCCCATGAACACATTGCAAATTTCAGATTGTTCTCTTGTCTATCTTGTTACATAACAGACTACCAAAAATACTTCTATAGATACTTATTTATATTCATACATTATGCCTACATAATATTATGCCACAATTCTCTTTGTAGTTTCATGATATACAAATAAATATATAAATACACATATAAATAAATATATCATTTTAAATCTAGGTTCTGTATATGAGAGAAAACAGGATAATATTCATTTTTCTGAGTCTGGCTGATTTAATTTAACATATTGATTACAGTTCCGTCCATATTCCTGTGAATACTATGATTTCATTTCTCTTTACAGCTACATAAAATTCTGCTGTGAACATGTAACACGTTTTCTTCATCCATTCATCTGTCGATGAGTGTCTAGGCTGTTGGTTTCCATTTCCTGGTTCTTGGAAATAATGCAGCAATAAACATGAATGTGTATTTTCTGTGGTATGTTAACTTAAAGTCCTTCAGATGTATACTCAAGAGTAGTCATATGGAAGTTCTATTTTTACTTTTTTTGAGAAAAGTCCATACTGATTTTCAAAGATCAGTCCTTGTCTTTTGATACAGTTTTACTGTGTAGATTACATAGCCCTTGAATTTGGGATCCTCCTGTTTCGGTCTCCCAGATGCTGGGATTTACAGGCATGCAACACCAAGCTCAGCTAGGGACACTATTTAAAAAGAAACTCATTCATTCAACAAATATTTTTTTAAAAAATCAAAATATTCCAGACACCATTCTAGATCCTGGGGATACCAATAATGAGAACCACCAAAATCCCTGTCTTGTAGAGATGGCATTTTGGTAAGGCAAGACAAGAGAATAAATGAGAAGTCATGAATGCATTGGGTGGTCATAAATGATTTGGAGAAAATTTAAACAGAGTAGAGTTGCAAGGAAACTTTAGGAATTGGGGGGCTATTTTGTATAGGATGAAGGTATTTTTGAGCAAATATCTAGACAAGTGAGAAAAAAATTAAGAGCATAACCAAGAGGGCAGTCTAGGCAAAGGAAAAAGAAGGTTCAAAGACCATGAGGTATGGAATGTGTGTTTATATGTTACAGATACACTGAGGAGATGGAGAGATGGCTCAGTTGACAAAGTGCTTGCAGCTCAAGTGTGAAAATCTGAGTTTGGATTCTAGGCACCTACATAAAAGCAGTTTGAGGCAGTTCATACTTATCCCAACACTGAGGAGGAAGAGATGGGTGGAGCATCATAGCTCACTGGCTAACCAGTCTATTCAATTAGTGAGCTCTGGGTTCAATGAGAGACCAGATATGAAAAAAAAGGTGGCGAGCAGTAGATAAAGATGCCAAATGTTGATCTTTAGCTTCCACACACATGCACATACAAGTGCATACAAATCATCATGCACTTGTCTACACACATACAAACACATGCACATAATACACCATGCAAAAATTTAAAATATATGCCTGCTTCTGCACCAGTGTGATGAGCACACAATAAGCAAAGACAAATGCAATAGAAAATGTGATCAGGGAGATAGCTAAAAGCAGATTAAAAAAAAATCTTACTCCCATGAGGGAAATGGAGAGCCAGGGAAGGGTTATGAACACATGGACAGCATGGTCTAACTTATGTCCTTAAAAGATCACATTGAATTTTGTTTGAAGAAAAGAGGGAATGGGCATGTGTGCAGGTTACTAGGGATAAAGGACAGGTGCAACAAGGGAAGTTAGGAGGCTATTGTGATGTTTCAGATGAAATTAGATGGAGACTACGGATCAGATAGTAGCAGAGAAGGCAATAAAAGCTGTTCAGATTCTAGGGTATATTTTGAAATATAGCTACTGAGTACTTGGTATATACCAGGAACTTATTTGTTTGCTTGGGATACAGCAGTGGGCAAACAAACAAAAGTCCATACATTCACAGAGCTTGTTTTCTTGTACACAATAACAGCTAACTTAACTTCTTTTTTCTTATTTGAAATAGGATCTCCCAGTGATACCAGCTGGCTGGGAACTAACTGTGTAGACCAGGTGTTGACCTCAATCTAACAGAGGTCCCCTTGCCTCTGTCTCTCACACACTGGAATTAAAGGCTTGTGCCACCATGCCTGGAGCCCATAGCTAACATTTTTATGAACACTAACTGTGTTCTAAGCATTTTTCTTTTTTTATTAATTTATTTTTATTTATTGTGTATGAGTATTATGCCTGCATGTATGTAAGTACACCCATGTCATGAAGTGCCTACAAAGGACAGAAGAGGGCACTGGATCCCCTCAAACTGGAGTTATGGATGGTTGTTAGCCACCATGTGGATGCTGGGATTCAAACCTAGGTCTTCTGCAAGAACAGCCAGTCCTCTAAAATGCTGAGCTTTTGCTCCAGCACCACACTATGCTTTTTTAACTCACTTGATCCTCACTACAATTCACCAAGATAACTGTGTATGAGTATCTCTAGCAATTGATGAAGTAAGGCACACAGATAGAAGGTAATTAGTTCTTTGAGGTCTTAGAGCTTGATAAGTATCAAAACCCTACTTCAAACACAAAAAGTTCTACTTGAGAGCCTGAAAGCAAGCCACTCCACCGCACTGCCTCTTCACCATGCCCATATCACTGAAGTAGAGCCCACCTGGGGGTTCTTTTTCTTTCTTGTTCCACGTGTTTCTTTTTGCAGTATGATGTAGATTTTCACACAGAATCCCAGGACAATTTTACTGACCAAAGTGTGCAGATTTGTCTAGAAGTATGTCAAGTTTTCAGCAGGCCCAATAAACTTGCACATTTTTTATACCCACTTCATCATTTTTGTGAATAATTATAGCTAATCTGAGCATGGTGCTATGACACAAAAAATGCAACACATTTTAGAAAGTACTTAAAGATTCAAATATGTATTGAGTCTGCCAATTTATATGATCAGAATCAAGTGCTTTTCAACGGTGTTATGGTTGTCCTTCAGAGTCTGAGGAGGACTGGTTCCAGAATCCCCCCAAAAAAACAAACATGGAAGATATTCAGTTCTCTTCTACAAAATTGTAGTGTTTGCTTAAAACAGAACACACTTTCCTATATACTTTCAGTCATCTCTAGATTACTTATAATATCCATACAATATAAGTGCTATACTAACAGTTGCTAAACTTCATTGATTAAAGAATAATGACAAGGAAAGGTCGATACAGGTTTAGTATAGATGCAATTTTCAAATATTTTCCTCTCCAAGGACTAAAGGAAGAAATGTTTATATCTTTAAGTCCATCTAGCTTGAAATCAGTTGGTTTATTTTAAGAAACACATGTATAAACAAAAATCCTCATTGCCAATTACTTCAAAGAACAAACTTTTCTGTGTCCCTTCAGTGTAGCATCTCTTTGCCACTGACGATATCAAAACCCTTAGATTTTTCAGGCACATAATGTCTTATGGTATATTAAATGTCATAGTATTGTTCTAAAGATCATTTATTTATTTATATTTGTGATGGGGGTGATTAAACTAATGGCTTTGCACATGTCGAGAAAATGATCTTAACACTGAGCTATATCCCTAACATAATCCTACAAATTTTAAATCATCTCTAGATATAAATTTTGAGATTTTCAGTATTGAACTTCAATTTTACATTGACATCTAAGCTAAGTACAGTAAAAAGAATGACGATAAATCACTTTATCTCTCTCAGTTAGAAAGGCAATATAAGAAGTGTATGGTACTGATTGATTTCTTCTCTTTAGAAATAAAATACGCATGTGGGTTATTTATCAGATAAAATGAAATCTTAGTTATTGTTTGAGGCTGTTATGTATGGGGAAAATGGGTTGGTATTTATAAACTTTGGAAAAAAACTTTATATTACCTAGTAAGATTTCTAGTCTATGCTAAAGGTAGCAGAGCCAGACAGCAGCTAAAGTCATTTAGAAAAAAAAAAAAACCTAGCCAGCTGTTTATTTGATGAATGTACCTAGCAGTGATAGATTGCCACCAACTTCTTAGAAAATGATACACAGGTCCCTAAAGGGGTTTTCTTTATCAAACTGATTTATCTATCAGCTTTGCTCAAGTGCATCCTCCACCCCACACATTGCTGTAACATTTTCATTCTAAATGAGGAGGAAAACTGAGGGTGAAGAAGGATTGCATGAACATCTGGACCTTAACAAACCACTTCCCTGGGTCACTTTTATCCATACATCTGATTTATGGACTTGTTTATAAAATTGGATGGTAGGGAAAAGTATTAACATCATTCAAGGCAGTATAACATTAGGATGAAAAGAGTGATCACTGTGTACTAACATGGACAGGGATGCCTTCTTGCAGAGGATCTGGATACAGAACCAGAGAATAAGGGAGGTGCATTGAGAATACATGGCGCTACTGGGCATAGAGAAAGGAATGAGTATAGCAAATACAGTGAGTTTTAACGGAAAAGGAGCCTTTCCAGCATTGGAAGTGTCTAACAGCTGTCAGTTAGTTCTTCTGTGTCTCTACTGCATCCAATGGCAATCAAATGTTTGCAACTTTTAGTCTTTTGTCGACCCATCAGAGATACAGCTTAGAGCAACTTTTATTATCAGCAGAAGCTAGAACCAAAAATAATTATCAGGGTGAAGAAATTCTACAGATAAAACATGTTCTCCTGATTTCCTTGTGAAAAGGGAGAAGTATTCCATAGTGGGAATTATGAGAGGCGATCTAACTTTTCTGTAGTAGGCTATCCGGTACCCAAGTACTTCTAATCCCCGATGTCTCCATGGAAGGTAGGATGTAACTCATGTAGGAGTCCAGAAAGTAGTGAATCATTTAAGAAAACTAAATATAACAATGTTTACTTACTTTCCACCCATAGGAAGGGATTGGCTCCTGAATTTTAAAACACAGATATGTGGAAAACATTGTTGAAGCTGCATAGAAATAGACAATAAATTCTGTTGAATCTTTGATGTTGGAAAATGCCTTCCCACTCACAGTGGGAATGGCCTCTCTATTCCTGTTTAAGATTTACTTTGCAGGTCCCAAGGAAACTATAATGGCCTCCCTTGTGGCAGTTGCTGTACAGGATGACCATACTAAGTGTTCTCAGCACCCACCTCCATAAGCCCTCTTGCTTCTCAACTAGTAAGTAGAGTCAGAAATACAGGAAACATGTATGGGAATGCACATTAAAGGTGTAGGATAAGGAATAAAGGATCAAACAGTGGGATCATACTGGATATCAGTCTGCTAAAGCAGATTTTCCATTAAATGTTATAGCTTGTGGAGCTATAAAATATTCTAAAACTTTGATTTATTGGTGAGGATAGGCAAGGACCACAAGGCTCCTAGTGAAAAAATTAGCAATGCCAGATCTATGTTAGTTTAATGTAGAAGCGGAATTTGAAAGTGTAATAATGCCTGGAGAAATGGCTCAGTGGTTAAGAGCACTGGCTGGTCTTGCAGAGGACCCAGGTTCAGTTGTCAGCACCCCTGTGGTGACTAACAACCATCCATAACTACAGTTCCAGGGGATCCGACATCCTTTTCTGGCCTCCATGGACATTGAATGCACATGGTACACTTACACATATGCAGGCAATAAATGTAAAAATGAAAATAAATGAATCCAAAAACAAATGTTTTAAGGTGTAGTGAGATTGTAATTTTTTGAGTGCATTTGTCATTTAAGACCCTACACCCATTCTTCAAAAGTCCAGAAAACACACAATTCTCCATTATAGTAAAATAAATATGTAAAGGGATCCTCAGTATCACTGACAAGGTCTGTGATTGCTTTTCTGTGTAGGACAAACTTAGAATAGGAATTGCAGTCACTGATGGGAAACCTCAGTGCAATGAACATAATTGGATCCCAGAGTGGCAGGGACAAGTACAGCACGAAACCACCACTAAACACAGCATGGCTGTGGTTAACATAAAGGACAGCAGAGCCAAAGCAGCAATCATAGTAGTCTGACTTACATCCTTAGTTTGTGAGACTGTCAGGAAGTCACAAGATCTATATTTGAGTGTGAACTATCCAGCATAGCCATAAATGAGGGGCACCCACACTTCTGTAAATAGACCCCCACCCAATGCTCTGTTAGCAAGCCCAATAAACTCATTAGGATTCCCTCCCCCCAAAAAATAATAACAGAGCTAATGGAAACCTTCATTACTCCACCAAAATTGACCCCTTGTTGACAAATTCTTTGCTCTTTGATTTTTTTATTCTTATATTACCCCCTTAAACTTCATTGCATATATAATTTTATGTAACCTGCTTCAAGTTATTTCTGGAAAAATGTGTTAAAAATTGCCTCTGTTTGGAATAAAAAAAATAAAAATAAAAAATAGTATGAATTATGCAAATGTATGGCATAAGATCGCAAAAATAAAATGGATAAGAAACACAACCAATTTTTTGATTTGCATAAGTGGAAAAGTCCTACACCAAGGAAGCAATAAAATTTAATCTGAATCATTAAAACAGTCAATGAATTCCTTGGCTTCCATCATTTTACAAACCCAGCACACCTTGAATGAAGAGGAGGCAAGATCCCCTTGAAAAAGGATCTCTATCCAGGCATGCTGGCTCCTGCTTTTACTCCCAGCATTTGGGAGGCAGAGGCAAGTGGATCTCTATGAAATCAGGGAGTCAACGTGGTCTACATAGCAAGTTCCAGATCAGTTGAGGCTACAGGGATACCCTGTCTCAAAACAAAAAATGAAAACAAATAAGTATCTCAGTCTAATAACAAATTCTATACTGTTAATCTTTCTTCCAACTTTCTCATAGCTTTGTGTCATTTTAACTGTATACTGTGGCAAAGGAACTATTCAGACCTGGCTCTGAAGGGACAATATGGTCCATCAGTCAGAGTAGTAGCTTATGTAAGTCATGTGATCAGTGGAGTTTTAGCTGAAGACTACTTCACAGTGGACATAATGGATTACTCCATACCTTTCTTGTGGTTATTTCCCCAACTTCAGGATACATAATTGAAATATAAGAAGAAAACACATTCCTTCCTTGACCTGTACACTGAGATGGGAAAGACTAACTAGATGCCACTAGAATTATCTCTTCCTCAGAAAATAGTGAGCCAAAAGTGAAACCCTATTCCTAGGATTGCAGAGATTAGTGCTATCCTAAATGACTTAAAAGTTACTCTGATAGTGATTCTTACCACATTACCATTCAAATTGTCCCCTTAAGAATATACAGAAGACAACTGGCTCTTGGAGAGAGAATGACAGTGGATTATCATTAGTTGAAACAGGTATTGACTTCAGTTCCAGCTGCTATACTTTGATGTGGCTTCCTTGCTTAAACAAATTAATGTGTCCCTCTATCCTGCTTCTCCTGATGCTGTGATAAAATACTTTGACAAAAGAAACTTAAGAGGAAAGGACTGATTCTGGCTCACAGCTCAAGGGCACAGTCCATCATGGAGAGTAAGTCAAGAAAGCAGGAGCTTGATGCAGCTGGTCACATTGCAACTACAGCCAGGAAGCAGAGAATAATTGTTGCATGCTGATGCTCAGGTCCCTTTCTCCATTTCTACAGTCCAGGATTCCACCCAGGGAATGATATTCTACATAGTGAGCAGGCCCTCCCACCTCAATTAAGATAATCAAGATGATCCCCCATAGGCATGCCTAGAGGCCCTTATCCCAAGTGATTCCAGATTCTGTCAAGTTGACAACACTAACCATCCTTGTACCTGGTACATAGCTACTGATTTGGTAAGTGTATACTCTACTTCTGTGTCAATAAACGATAGCCAGAACACTTTTCATCTTCTTGGTTCTGTTTTTCTGGACAAATACTGAGTGTGTGAAAATTATTATAAATTCAATGATATACTGCACAAATAATTAATATGCAAGACTTTATTATAAGTTTTGTACACCTTTGAAATTTTCTCTTGAGATAAGTGAAACAACAAAGCTGAATACTGGAATTGTGTTTGTCTATCACTGACAAAGGATGATTTGATCAATCAGGAATATTTTCCATGTATTAAAGAATATTTTCTTAGTTTGTATAAATTAAATTCTACACTTTTAATGAGTTATAGAAGATATAAAATATTATACATATTTAAATCATAACACTTTGTAAGCTTTTGGAAAACTTTTGTCCAGCAGACTTACTGCTATGAATTTCCTCCTAATAATGTTTAGCAGCAGCCCCAAATTTTTGATACATTGTTCATTCAGCTCAAATTAATTTTAATTGATTTAATTAATTTAAGTTTCTCCTTTGACACATGGATTTTTAAGAAGAGTGTAAGGTTCCAACTATTTGGGTTCATTAAAGATTTATGACATTTATAACTTCTTTATGGTAAGAAAACATATACCTTGTTTAATACAAACCTTTTATAGCCTAGAATGCATTTGTAAATGTTCCATGGGAACTTTCAAAAACTGTATGCTATGCTTTAGTTGAATGGAGCATCCTATAAATGTCAGTTAGGTCAAGATGACTGATGGTGTTGTTAGAGATTGTTATGACTTCTAGATGCATTAAGACCTTTATCATCATGAAATGAACTTCTTTACCCCTGGTTATGTCCATGTTCTGAAATCTACTTTATATTATATTAATATACTCATTCTACCTTCCTTTTGATTAATATTAGTATGGTACATCTCAACTATCCCCATATTTTTAGCCAATTCTATTTTTATTTTTTAAGTAACTTTACTGTAAGCAGCATAAAGTCAGGTCTTCTTTTTATAGCTAATCTGAAAATGGTTATCAGTGGAATTACTTTGCATGTGGTTACTAAGATTATTGAGTTTGTGTCTGTCCTCTTCATACTTTTTCTATTTGTCTTAGCTATTCTTTGTTGCCTTTTCCATTTTTCTGTTTCCTTTGAATGAAATATTTTTCATAATTTCTATTTATCTTTTGTTACTTCATTTTCTCTATTTGTTATTTTTTGTTTAATTTATGGCTTATAGTATGTATTTTAACTCACCACACTCTGTCTTGTATTGAAATTTTACCCCTTCATGTGCACCATGTAAAATACATTATACTTGCCTTTTTCCAATGACAGTCTTTTTTAATATTAATGCCACATGTTTTACTTAAATATACTACAGCTCTATAATGCATTGTTGGAGTTTTGCTTAAAAATTCATTAAATTTGAAGAGACTTAGATAGAAAAACTACTTATGTATATAGAGTATTAGTTACTTTTCCCCTTGCTGTAAAAAAAAAACAAAAGGATATTTTCTATTCTGCATTCTGCTATGAGGATTTCAATTACAGATTAAATGTCTTTTGTGATGTTGTCCCTTGGTTTTGTGATGCCCATTTTCATTTGTTTCTGTGTGTAATTTAAAGTAGATTTATTGCTATGTGTTGATGTTTTGTTCTTGGTACATAATTGCCATTGATTTCCTTAGTACCTTTCATCTAAAATCCTCAACATGAGACTTTTGTTTTTAATGTGTCCACTTAACTTATGTCTTATAGCTGTTATACAGATGTGTGATTCACATATGGCGTATGCACAAAGTATCCACTTAATGCATGTAGTTAGTGTCTTTTAGTATATTCTTAGATCTGTGCAGCAATAAAAAGTAGTACAAATGGAACAAAACATGAAATAATGTGGCGTTACTATTTCACATTACAGTTATACCTTAATAAATAATCAGTCTCACCCTTAGCATTAGTTTTAATAAGCCAAGAGTGGACCCAAATCCTGACACTTTGTTCTTTCAGCCGCTTATGGAATTGGGTTCCTGAGCCAGGCTTCACCCATATTTTTATTCCATCTGTATTTCCATCATGAATTGCAGAACTACAAGTTGGATAATCTTGCCCTTTGATCTCTAGGCCTGAAATATCTTATACAAAATATGGGGCACTGTTCTCAATTCTGGATGCTTCCAATGAGGATTTGAATATGAATACATTGCTTCCAGCACTTAGATATGCTAACTCAAGCATACCCACATTCATTCACTATCTTAAAGCAGGGTCCAGAGGGATCAAGGTCAGTTTTCCTGGTCACAAGAGCACATGGCTCAGTGAGCTTACATTATAGTTTTTACATAATGTAAAAATTACATTACATGTAGTTTTTTGGTGCAAGATTCAGTAAAGCTCATTAGTCCATATTCTGTTCATACTTTATGTCATTCATACAAAATAATGTTAAACATTTTAGCTATCAAATAAATGAAAATCACAACTGCATTGAGACTTCACAGCATCCTAGTCAGAATGGCCAGCATCAAGAGAATAAACAAGTATTAATAAGAGTTGTGGGAAAAGGATCCCTTAGACACTGCTTTAGAAGAGCAAATTTCTAAAACTACTGTGGAAATCAGTATAAAAGGTACTCAAAAATCTAAAACTACATTTTAGAATAATCTATGTAAACCATTCGTGTGTATATATCCAAAGGAATGAAACTTGGCATATAGTAAAGATACTTTCATGCTGTGTTTATTGTGATTTTATTCACAATAGTGAAGTTATAAAATCATCCTAAGATCATAGCAAGAAATGAATGCATAAAGAAAATATGGTAGAGATATACACTGGAGTATTATCTAGCCCTAAAGATGAATGAAATCACTTTGTTTTCAAGGAAATGTTTGGAAATGGAAATCACATTAGTGAAACAAACCAGACTCACAAAAACAAATTTGACAAGTAATCTAGTACATGCCAAGCCTAGACTTTAACAAAGAGATGTGAATATAGATGAGAACCAGGGGGAAGGGAGAGAGGGGTCAAGAAATAACAATAGGTGTGATTGTAAAATGTGTGCTATATGAAAGCATGAAAATGTCACAATGAAACCCATTGTTTTAAACAATTATTTTATTCTGTGAAAATATATTCAAAAATCACTACAGGTAATTTTAGAACATTTTCTTCAACTCAAAAAACGACATACCCTTTACCTATTTCTTGCCAACCCCTGTCTTCCTTATTCCCAAGCAAATAGTAATCTACTTTTTAGCCCTATAGAACTGCCTATTCTAAAACATTTCATCAAAATGAAGAAATATATTGTGTGATCTTTGTGTGATCTTTCACTTAGCGTGTTGTTTTCAAAATTAATCCGTGTTGTTACATACATATGTACATAATTTCTTCTGTAGTCAAGTAATTTTTCATGTTATGGATATGCCACATTTTGTTTATATTTTCATCGGTTGATGGACATGTGGGTCATTTATAATATTTAGTTATTACAAAAATACTGTGAACAGTTGTGTAATAGATTTTGCATAGAAGTATGATTTTATCTCTCTTGGGAATATGCGCAAAAGTAGATTTTCTAGATCATATGATAACTCTATTAAGAAACTAGCAGTCTATTTTCCCAGGTGGATACTCGATTTTATATTACTGATAGCAGTGTATGAGGACTCTTATTTCTCCACATTCTCAACAACACCTGTTATTTTCTTTTTTATTACAGTCATCTTAGTGTATGTGAAGTAGCTTTAATTAGTGCTATGATTTCCATTTGCCTAAAGATAAATGATGCAAGCCATTATTCTATCTTCTATGGAGAAATTAAGAATTCAAGTTCTCTGCCCATTTTTTCAAAATTTATTTTTTATTCTTTGACAGTCTCATACATGTATACAATGAGGTTTAGTACTGTTCACCCCTTACTCCCATGTCTCATCACCCCTCAGGCTCCCACTGAAGCCTTTTTGCTTCCCAAGCTCCTCCTCATATTTTCATGCCTTTTTGTTTATGTATAACCCACTGAACTTAATCAGGATTGCCTAAGCTGCCTGCTCTTGCAGAGGACCCAGTTTCGGTTCCCAATACCCAGATGGCAGTTACCAACCATTCATAGCTTGAGTTCCAGTGGAACCAACACCTCTTCTGTCCTCCATCGGCATTATACAACATGAAAGTACTTACATACATGCAGGCAAAACACTCATACGCATAGAATAAAAATAAATAAATAAAGTTTTTTTAAGTATCTTTCTACTTTATCACTTTCTAATGAGAATTTTAATGTAAGATGAAACTTGTAAGTAGGTTTTTAAATATGCAAGGTATTGTTAACTCTATGCCTGGTGTTGCATACTAGATTTTAGGATCCATTCATTTTATGTATCTCAGACATTGTAGCCTACTACAGTCTGCCTACTCCCCCACCTTAGTCCTCAGCATCCATCTCTTTAACATGTTTCAGTCAGTTTGACTAGTTTAGATTCCTTGTATTAGTACATGTATTTGTCCTTCTGCATATTACCGACATCATTTAGTGTAATATCCTTCAAGTTCATCTTGCTTACACATAAGTAAGTTCCTTTCATTTTTAGCCTGAATACTAAGTTGTATATATCGCCTTTTCTTTATTCATTTCTCTTTCAATGGACAGTAAATAGTCTTCATGTTTAGGGTATTATCAATAATGCTGAAATGAATGTGGGAGTACATTCATGTCTCCACAATCCTGTTTCAACTCCTGATAGACCATATTGTCCTGTTGCTTAGTATGTCTAGCAATTTCTTTGAAGCTAAGTATTTTAAGTAATAAAATGTGATACCCAAAAAGCTGGAGAGACGGCTCAGCAGTTAAGAGCACTGGCTGCTCTTGCAGAGGACCTAGGCTTGATTCCCAGCACCCACATGGTGGGTACCAACTGTCTGTAATTCCAGCTCCAGGGGATCTGACACCCTCTTCTGACCTCTGTGGGCATTGTGCAATACAAGTACACTTTAATACATGCAGCAGTACACTCATACACAAAATTTTAAAAATAATAGTAAATAACTTTTTAAATGGGATATCCAGTGTTACTTGCTGTTATAATTTGTTGTTTGTTTGTTGCTATTGTTTATTTCATGAATTTTCAGGCTAGCTCCATAATGCCAGTATTCTTTATCATTTGTCATTTATAGCTACAAATGTCTTCTCAGTTACCCCACTGGACAAAGGTTAAGCAGAGATTTCTTTAAATGTCTTGAATTAATAATTCTTCTGTAAATAAATCTTTTAAAAAATCATCCTCAGGCCAGCCAGAGCTACTCTGTCTCAAAGAACAAAATCAAACAAACGAAAAATTACATCCATGTCTTTTGAAAGTTTCCTCCTGGGGCTAGTGAGATGGCTCAGTGGTTAAGGTTACTGGTTGCTCTTGCAGAGGTCTTGCAGCAGAGTCTGAGTGGCTCTAAATATGTTTTAGAGCAAGCCTTCAAAGCAAACAGTTAACATTTATGTATTAACTTTCATTTCCTGCTTGTGTAGCCTTGTGGTCATTCTTACATGAGCCAGTAAGGCTTTCTCAGGCTATTTTTGGGCAAACATAGAATGATGCATATGTGCATCACCTTTTAGAATCCCAGGAAAATTTCAAATCTCTTCAGTCTTCTGTACATATCTTATTACCATACAGTCCTTTTAGTTTTTTGTCATCCTCTTCTTTTCCCATACTGATAATATTTCCTCAGGGAATTCAACGATTGCCATTGATATTTTTTGGCCTTTTTTTTTTTTTTGAAACAGGGTCTTCCTGTAGCCCCAGCTGGCCTGGAACTCACTATGTAGACCAGGTTGACCTTAAACTAACAGAGATCTGCCTGCCTCTGCCTTCTGAGTGCTAGGAATAAAGGCGCCCAGCACCATGCCTGGCTGCCATTGATATTTTTTAGTGCTTGACAGAAAAAAAAAATGTTTTTGGAATATTGTTCAAAATTAATTCTTCGAAAGAGTGATCAAACTATTTTATATATGTATGTGAAAATGTCCTGATAAAATCGATTATTTTGAACAAATAATATATACTAACAATCAAAATTCTGCATGTGAATAAAATATTTTATTAGGCTCACTGAAAAGTATAGTTAACAACAAAAATTACATTTTTATAGTAATCAAACAAATCTTATAAATTAATTCTTGGCTTTGTGGGTCTAGCAGAAAGTACTGATCCAATGCAAATGTACATATTTAGTTACCGAGCATACATACTGAGATAGCTTTGCATATATATACATATATATATATATATATATTCACTGTACCTGTGTTTAAAATATAAAAATATATTTGGGCTGAGGCTGGTGGCACAGGCTTGTAATCTAAGCTCTTCAGGAGGCTGAGATAGGAGCTTGCAAGGTCAAGGTCTGCTTGAGCTACAGAATGAGTTCAAAGCCTGGGCAATTGAGTGAGACCGTGTCCCAAAGTAAAATGAAAAGAGGGTTGAGGACGTAGCTCAATAGTAAAGCAACTGACTAGCACGAACAAGACGCTGGGTTCTGTCCACCAAACCGTGATTTTAAAAAATGCTGGTACTCTTACATTGCAAAAATGAATTATCTATACAAGTATATGTCTTTTGATAAAATTTATTTCACATTTGACTAATTTTTATGCCCTAGTCATAAGCTGATACAGAATAGAAGCTTAGCATTTTCCTAAATGCCATAGTTTTTTAACAGACAACTTAGCAATAAGATTTTGCTAATTCAAAATTCTCTGGAGGAAGGATTAAAATGAAGACAAGTCGTGGAAATGAGGAGCTTTCCTAGGCTCATTCCAGGTAGAAGAATTAGTCACAATTGTCTGGACTGGGTCTTTGGAGAGATCAAAACCCATCATGTTCTCTCCAGTGCCTCCAAAGATGCTGAACTTTTCTGTTATTGTATTTGTAGAACTGCAGCTTTTCAAACCAACCATGAATCTGGAGAGTGAGTTATGGGATTAGGGAATGAAAAACTGTCACTTTTTTAATCTTCCTATCAAGATTTAGCTATTTTTCTTAAATGTTTCTTGGAGTGTTACAAAATTTTGCTTTGTTTTCAGATTCCTTCAAAAGATTTTTAACAATTTCTTGACAATTTTCTTAGAGTTTTTACTGCTTTGGGGGAAGGTCAGATTTGGGAGGCTTGTTATATACCATTATTCCATAAATGAGTCCCATATGCTGAGTACTGTCACATTCTTATAATCTTAGTTTGACACAAAGGTTAGATACTTGGAAAACTATTTTCAAATGAGCCAGATGTGGTGGTGCACATTTTTAATCCCAGCACTTGGGATGCAGAGGCAGGCAGAGCTCCAGAGATCGAGTCCAGCCTGGTCAGCATAGTGAAATCCAGGCCAGTTGAGGGTACAGGAAGACTCTGTCTCAAAAAATTCAAATGACACCAGAGACTGATTTATTTGGGGCTAGTTTCAGCCACTACTAAAGCAAGACATCAATCAACTCAATGTCCAATATTCATTCATTTCCAATCTGACCAGTGGTGATAGGATCTACTCCTTGTTCTGATTGAGCACCACATAATACTCCTTCTAATCTCTAAGCTGGTTTTTTTTTTTCCTTCAGTCTTGAGTTGTGTCCTCACATGCATGTAGTGGTCAATGCTCTCATTAACACCTATAGAGAATCCTATACAGATATCCTGGGTTTGCTTTTCCCAACTCTTTCATGCCAATAATCTATCCTATAATCTTTCTAGGTGCTTTCGTTTCCACTTCATCCCTCTGTCTTTTCATCACAGAGAGGACACTAGGCCCTGCCTCAGTTCCTTTTCCGAGAGCCCAGGACTAGAAATTCTCAAGTGGCAAGTTTGGAAAATTACAGAATTTTCCTCACTGCTTTCTATCTCTCAGTAGCCGCTGTCTTTCACTGATATCCAGAGTCTTGAAAATTCACTGCTATGTGTTTTAACTCATTCTTTTTTGTCTATTTCAAGTAAAAGGGTAGATTTACTTCTTGTTATTTCATTTGGACCAGAAGCATAAATCTCTTCTATGACACACTCTTAAATTTAATCTGCATTGTTAACATTCCATCACTTCTTCAATTCTAGACGATCAACCAAATAATAAATCAAGCTCTGATTTGAAGTATTTGCCAAATCACAATGTATAAAAGAACCCCAAATATCCTTCACCACGACCAATTTTAAGCTACCAAAATATGTAATATTTCTACAGCAGAGATATGATAAAAAAATAACTTTGGGTGGAGATAAATAACAGTAATATATACTGAAAAGAAATAGGAACTGATTTAAGGTACTTTTTTAACATATTTAAGTATAAGTTGATACAATTAAATTCAATATTGAAAAAAATCAGCTTTACAAATTTAGAACCCAACTATTTAGCCATCTGTTTTTGCACAACTGCCTCTATGCCTAGCAATTCAAATCACTGCAGAAGTTACTATAAGCCAATACACACAGAACAGAATTCATGTATCCCTGCTCCCTCCACACCAGGGTGTTGAATGATCTTAACAAACACGCAAAACAAGAAGTTAACTACCTTTCTCTCTAGAAAAAAAATCCAAACTAAAATTTTGGGATTAAAAGTGGATTAATACTGATCTTGGTGTCATTTTGATTTTCAAGAATTGCCTTAAAAATGGCACGTTATTTCCCGTGAGCAGTTATACTTTAAACCTTTTATTCAGCTAATAACTTTGTAGATACCAAGCAGCTAAATAAGAACAAAGCCTTGTATTATTAGCTCATCACTTCTATGCTTGGAAGAGATAATGGAGACAGATATAGAAAAGTTCAAAAAGAAAAGTAGAAATGTTCCAATTAAAAATATCTTTTACATTTTATTTCAGAAAGTCAGTTCTGGAATATTCACATACAGTAATATCCTGGAGAATACAAGACTATTACTGTATGCTCTATCTTGGCCTGACTACCCACTAGTAGGGAAGTTTGCATGAGCTTCTCAGCATCTATCTTACCTATCTTCTTGATAATATTCCAATTTTATGGAGAAAATTTGAAGGAATAAAAGAATAGCAAGGCTACCATAAGCTTTCTAAGTTTAAGATACCTTTATAAGAATAACTGAGCTAAAATATTAAAAAGTGAAGGTTCTTGGGGCTGGAGAGATGGTTCAGCAGTTAAGAGCACTGACTACTCTTGCAGAGGACCTGGGTTTGAGTCATAGTGCTGGAAGGTGTTACCAGAAATGAAAAGTAATCATCAATCTTACCCAGCTATGAATCCTGTGCCCTACAATAACAACTGGCCTGGCAAGATAAGCCCAGTAGTGCAATAGTGGCACAAATGTCACAGAAGTAACAAAATACTTTCTAATTGGCTATAAGGCCCACTTCACAAGATGGAGTCCACACTCAGCACTGTTTTCAGAGTAAAGAACCTGTAGCTAGACAGGTATCGAGACATAGGAGAGAAACTACTACAATTATTATGCTAAGTAGATGTAATATTAAACTGACTCCTAAGGACTTCTCATTATACCCATATATTATCGCATGTCTCAACTTTCACCAGAGAAACTTCTTCTTGAAGCAGATGGTGATTAACACAGGGACCCAGTGGTGAATATACAGAGAATAAGAGACTGTGGAGTGCTCATCCCTGAATGGACCACCTGTATTGCACCCTCTCTTCCCAAGGTCCAGGGATTATTGTAGAACTGTAGGGGCCAAAGATATATGGATATAAGGAAACTATTTTCTGGACACAACAGGGAAGTTGCACATATGAACCCGCAGTGCTTGTGACAGCATCAATAACACCAGTACAAGCCAGAAAAAAATCCCAGCAGGGAGGGGTGAGTTTAACACAAAGTCCCATCCCTAACTAAAGAACTATTGACAATTGATAACTGCTGGGAGAAGAGTCAGTTTGCATTATGGAAATGCTGGTTAGGTTCACCACACTCTAAGGGATTACTTGTAAGCATGATTATCAGGGAAAACAAATTAGACTCAATAACTACAAAAAAGTGAAGGCAGAGACAGTAGTGGAAGTGGATCTGAGAGGAGACAGGAAAAGAAGTCTGAATATGATCAAAATACATTGTATAAAATTTTCGAAGAATCAATAAAAATATTTTTAAAGAAAATTTATTTCTAGTTGGTACAAAAATATAAATATGGAAGAGCCTTTGAGATGGCTCAGTGGGTAAAAGTGTATACTGCAATTCTGATGCCCTAAACTTAATCACTACGACCCTTGTGTTGGAAGGAATCAGCTGCCATGAATTATCTTCTGACTGACACACATGTTACCATGACACACATCACATAAGCACTCTAAAATATAATTTTTATGTTAGTATATGAGTGTATTCTTTGCATGTGTGTAAGTGCATCCATCTCGTGCAATGCCCACGGAGGTCAGAAGGTGTTGGATTCCCCTGGAATTGAAGTTACAGATGTTTTGTAGCCTTCATGTGGGTGCTGGGAATCAAACTGGTCATTTGCAAGAGGAGCCAGAGTTCTTAACTGCGGAGTCATCTATCCAGCCCCCTGTAATATTTTTTAATCATATGGAAGTATAGAAGGCCTTAGATAGTCAAAGCTGTCCTGAGCAAAAGGAACAATGCTAGAATTATCACCATACCTCATATCAAGTTATACAACAGAAACACAGTAACTGAAACAGCATGATATTGGCATAAAAACAGACATATAGATTTATGGAATATAATAGAGGATCCAGATTTAAGCCCATGCACCTTCAGGATTGAGATTATTTTACAAAGATACCAAATACATACATATATA
>NW_008345311.1:4449706-4458412 GCF_000622305.1 Nannospalax galili
AATCCTGTTCTTTTCAATAACAGCTGGTCTGGCCAGATATGTCCAGTAGTGCAATAATACCATTAATATGTTTCTCTAATACACACACGCACATATATAAGTATATATGAGAAGAGCGAGCCTCTTCAGCAAATGATGGAAAAATGAATATCTACATTAACAAGGATAAAACTAGAGCTTTACCCTGTACATAAATCAACTTCAAATGGATCAAAAACCTTAATGTCAGACCTGAAGCTCTGAAATTATTAGAGGGAAAAGTAGGGGAAACATTTTAAGATATGTGGCATGGATAAGGACTCTCTGAATAAGACTGCAACCACTCATGAACTAATGCTAACAATTGACAAATGGGATTTCATGAAAAATGTTTCTGTACAGCAAATGATTAATTCAGTAAAATCACAACCGACAGTATGGGAGAAAATCTTTGCTAGGTATGTATCTGACCATGGATTTATATCTATAAGGTTGAGATGAATCAAAAAACTAAACAATAAGAAAACAAAATCCCAATCAATAAATGAGCTAAAGAAATGGACAGTTCTCAAAAGATGAAGTACAAATATCTGGTAAACATATAGACACTGTTCTGTCTCACTGGCCATCACATAAATATAAAATAAAAAGTACATCGAGATTCCATTTCATCCCAGTAAAAATGGCAGCCATTAAGAAAACAAATAGCAAGACTGGAGATATGGTTCAGCAGTTAAAACCACTTGCTGATTTTGCCAGGTGTGGTGACACACACCTTTGATACCAGCACTCAGTAGGCAAAGGCAGGCAGATCTCTGTGAGATTGAGAGGTCAACCTGGAGTACATATTCTGTAGTTCCAGGCCAGTTTTGACTACAGTGAAACCCTGTCTCAAAAAAAACGAAAACAAAAAAGAACATTTAATGTTTTTTCAGAGGACATGGATTCAGTTCAGCTTACTAACATGGCAGCTAACAACCATCAGTAACTCCAGTTCCAAGGACTTTTATACCTTCTTCAGCCTCTGCAGGTATTGTATGTAAATAATGCATTTATATACACATAAGAAAAATGTTCATATACATGAAAAACAAAAAATAGCAATAATTAAAGAAATAAATAAGAAAAAACAATATGGCCTTGTAACATAGCTTAGTAATTAAGAATGTTCGCTGCTCTTCCACGGGACCTGACTTTGTTTTCCAGCACTTACATTGGGAAGCTAAAGCTGGATTCAGTTCAGCTTACTAACATGGCAGCTAACAACCATCAGTAACTCCAGTTCCAAGGACTTTTATACCTTCTTCAGCTCTTCCACGGGACCTGACTTTGTTTTCCAGCACTTACATTGGGAAGCTAAAAATGACCTGCAACTTACTCGAAGGAATCGGATACTCTATTCTAATCTCAGCAGGCGTGTGTATATATGTACACAAGCACACACACACACACACACACACACACACACAAACACATGTTTAAAAAGGAAACAAATAACAAATACCATCAAAGGCATCCACAAGAGGAAACACTTAAACACACACTTCTGTTTGGAATGTAAAATTAGTCCAGCTACTATGGAAATCAATATAGATAGCTCTCAAAAAGCTAAAAGTAAATCTACTACATGACCCAGCTATAGCATTGCTGGGTATTTATAAAAAGTACTCCAAGTCAACATAGCACAGAAATACATGCATATCAGTGTTTATTACAGCTCTATAACAGCTAAGGTATAGAACCAACCTAGGTTTCCAACAACAGAGGACTAAATACTTGAGTTAAAAGATAATGGTTTCACTCAGGATTAACTAAATGAAGTTATAAATAGGTGATGAATAATAGTCCATTAACAAATATGCATAATGTGTATAAACTTTTTAATACCTTTGAGAAAGGAAAATACTAAGAACTAAACCAAATTCCTTTAATCATGCTCGACAATTTCTGCAAAAAGCTGTTAGACGCACCTGCCAAGCAAGCAGTGACAATTCTCTAGTAAGTGACACTAGCTTCTGGAGACAGAACATAGCTGACCCTGTGTGTGTCTGTGTGTGTGTCTGTGTGTGTGTGTGTGTGTGTGTATGTGTCTGTGTGTGTCTGTGTGTGTCTGTGTCTGTGTTGTGGGGATGGGGATGTACATATGCATATACATGCATGTATATTTTAGGATTCTTACATTTCCTTGTAACCCCAAACCTGGGGAAACCTCTCACTGCCTACCACAAGGAAAGCTTAGTTTCTTCGATTCTATCACTGCAGAAAGAAAAAGATGACATTGACGCATTCCCATCTGCACAGCTATTATCATATGAATGATAACGTCTTCAGATTTCTGAATTTTTCTAAGCTGTGAAGAAAACTAAAATGGGGTAGGTCTCTATCTCTGTCTCTCTGTCTCTGTATGTCACTCCCCGCCACACACACACAGTGTAAGCATGGTGCAACTTGGTCAAAATCCACAAGGGCAAAATCCTCTCTTGGAGCTTAAATGGATCATAGTGGCTCTGTCTCAAAACAGAACATGAAGTAGAACCCTGGAATGGCAGCAGAGAAAACACACAAAGGCTTTTGCTTCAATCACTGCATTTCATCAAAATAGTCCAACTATTCACTGAAGAGTCCAGCAAAGGGGAAAAGCCTGAAATATGGAATTCAGAAATGTGGATAGTAATCCTGATTCTGCCACTTGGGTCTTCAAACAAATCATTCATTTCTGTGATGCTAAAAATATTCAAGGCAGATGATGATTCTGTGAGGTAGGCAAGAATATGGGAAAAAAATGAGACACTATGTAAAAAGAAATTTGGTAACTATAGTGCTCTAAGTATCAGGGACCATTAAACTAAAACGAGAATTAAAAGGTGGCTGACTGTAGAGACATTTCATCTGGGAGAGACAATGGTCAAGAGGAATTTTTCTAATGAGAGGCACAAAATCCTAAGATATTAGTATTTAAGACAATCTGAAAATAAATAGAAGTTCCACGCTGCCAAGAGCATTACACAACTTATTTACAGAACTTAATTTTCTGAGGTACTTACTATAAAAAGTAGTACATCCTGTCATGGTAGTGCATGCCTGCCTTTAGTTCCAGCATTAGGGAGGCAGATGAAAGTGGATCTCTGTGAGCTCAAGACCAGCCTGGTCTGCATAGTAAGTGCCAAGGTAGCACAGCATGACTAACTAAATGCTACTTCAGAAAGATTAAGGTTAACTGACAGTTGTCAAATTATGATTCTATAACTCACTGGCATTCTTGAAACTGCAAAGAAGTGTTGTTCTACAAAAAGTAAACAATTTGAGGAAGTCAATATTTTATTTACAGAAACTGAAAATCATTTTACTTCATGAGTAGAATTTTGTCTATTTCAGGTTTTTAGTCACAAATTCCTTAAAACTTTAGCAACTGCTAGCAGGCATCCATGACATCATTGATGGTTTGCTCTTTATTGTAGTCTCATATTTGTGCTTGCACATGAAATTGCTAGTAAAATGCTAGTAAAAATTCCCTATAGTCATATCACGGTCCATAGCATAACATCTCAATCTCACCTGTAAAAGCCACTTCTCTACTAGTAAAGTAAGTGGTGGGATAAAGGACAGGAGATTCAGGAAAGAACAACTGTAACCTGAGACAGTCTGTAAGAAAGAAGACTGAAAAGAAGCCAAAGTTTGCAGCCAAGAGCAACAGACTACATTCTCATCAAATGCAGAGAACAGAATGTGGACATGATAGGTTGCTAGGAAAATAGCATGAGAGGAAGAAAAGGAGGAGTCAGGATATGAACCACTTGCTGAGTAGACTTTTGTGCATGTTAGTATTTTCCATTTACATAGGACTCAGTGCATATTGAGGAACTAGGAGAAATACTTAAAATTTGCAATAAGCCTGCAATAATAATTATAAGGGTTTATAAAGAGCATTTTTGAATAACAAGTAATCTGTCATCCAGATGTGAGTGAAAAGTCTGAGGTTATTCTTGGATGACAGATATGTGGGGATCATTAACAGGCAAAAGAAATACTAGGCATGATCTTTATTCTTGAAAGGGACAATGGAAGAAAATGTCTCTTCTAACAATTCAATTCTTAGTCTCCATTAGAAGAAAGAACTTTTCTGGTTTCCGTCATGATGCAAATCAAAGATCACAATGATCCATTAAGATGGCTTGGAGTAGAATGACTGCTATTTCTGGAAGTCAGCATTGAGGAAGCCACAGTCACAAACCTCAGAAAATCAGAGCAACCCTGTCTTTGCTGCTATCTCTGTTCTTCCTTTGCAGTAGGCTTAGAATGCTGAACTGAGCTCATTGTTGGAGAATGGAGATTCTGTCTATATTATCTGGTATACTTAATCAATAAGAAAAGCATAGGCTGATAACTGGGTCATCAAATTTCATTTCCTTGGACTTGAATTACTCTGTTTTTCAATCTTCACAAAACAAATAAATGACATGATAGCTGTGAGCTCACTTGGTGCTGTAACAAACTCAGTGGTTTCTGAGTACTATAAGAGTTGCTAATGCTTTGAAAATATTTTTATATTAGTAGTTGATTTTATGCCTGGCATTAATCTTAACAATCATTTTACTTATCTTCCTCAATCTATATAGTAAAGGGAATGGAGACATAAGAAAAATAGTAATTCATGACTGAATTTGTGTTTCAAGTAAGTGGAAAGATGGGACTAGAATCCAAGTCTTATCATTTCTGGAAAGCTCTGTAAGATGCACCATTTTACATGTCGAGGTATATTTTAATACTTTCATGTAAGTCCCCATGACAGATTTTTTCTTTTTCGCTTTGAAGCTGCACTATTGCAACATTCCAAATCCAAATGTCGCACGTTGGGCCAAGCAAAGGAGAGAATTAGGCAACTTTGCAAGAAACATGACCTTGTATAAAAGTAAGACTGTCTGGGTAATAACAAGGGTGACCTGGTTTTAGAAAACCTAATATGCAAAATAAGAAAGTTACAAAAACAGTCACATTAAAGGTGATTGCATTTATAAGGGAATACACAGCAGAACTTCCTGAGTGCATTTAAGCATTTAAGATCATTACTTGGCAGAACCCTCTGGGACAGAGAAACAAAGTTAAATATAAAGAGCCACTGCCTAATGAAGACCAAAAAGACAAAATAAGCATCTTTGAAGTCAAGAAGAAATAGAATCTCTTCAACAGAAGCTCAGTTTACCATGAGCCCCAACAACTAGCCTAGTGTGTGGCTTCCTTGGTTACTCAGAAAGCAGCACTCCCAATCCTAAGCACAGACCTGAATACTAGCTTATTCTCTCTGTGTCTCATGTCCTCTAGTCTATCACTAAGTCCTGCCTTATTCCTCCTTGAATGTAACTCCTAAATTCTCCTCTTTTCCATTAGAGGGGGTTCCATTCATTTACAACATAAATCCCATTCTGCCATACCCTAGTTCACCACTGGCACAGTTGCAGAAGTTCCCTTATACATCTTTCTTGATCACCATTTCTTTAAGAAGCTAAGGTGGTTCTCCAATGCCGAGGCTCTCAGCTATATTTTTAATATGTTCCAACAAATGGCTGCACCTTCCCTTTCTTTCCAATAGAGTGTTACCAAGATAGCCGCAATTCCCACTTTTGACTTTAACCTTCACATAGCATGTGTTTGCCAAACTTCTACATCTGCCTCTCTAAATCCTACCGACCCTAAAAATTGGACTCAAGTATCAGTCGTCTACATACTTTTCTCTCTAACTCAAGTTAATCTTAACTTTTAAGATCTTAGTTAGTTCATGCATAACCATGGCTTTTAGAATCTTTCTGCCCCCTGTTGCAAAATGGTCCCTGAGCCATGGGAGGATGAGTTTTAATATAGGAGTCCTATCCAGGGAAATACACTCTGCAGTTTCTTATTCTTTATAACTTAGCCAGTTGTGGCCTTCTGTGTGCACCACCGTTGCATGAGGAAGCTTTCCTGGTAAGAGTCGAGGGATGCACTAGTATTCTCTCTACCCCCATTCCTTTATGTTTCATGAGCCCTAGGTACAAAGGTTCCACTCTAGCAGTGTCACTTAGGGCTGGGTAAATCTCAGACAAATTCTGTGTGTATGACCAGTTGTGAAACTCTGGAATAGCCTCCATCTATTGCAAAAAGAAGCTTCTTTAATGAGTAGTGACTGGTATACTTGTCTGTAAACATAAGGATCCATACTTAGCATACAATAATAAATTACATTTGTCTAGAGAGTCGACAGAGATAGCGTTTTCTCTAGGTTTTATGACCTCTCCAGCCATGCGTATTTGGCTATATTTACAGTAACACCCATGAGTTCCTTCCCATTGAGAGGGCTTTAAGTTGATTACTTCCTAGATAAAGGTGTATCAATAGTGATAGTTTGCTCTGCCAGTCATTATGGTTATTAGGCTTTACAGCTGGGCTGGACCATTGATTGATTTTCTCCCTTAGCAATTTACGTAGCATCCTCTGGAACTATGAGGCCTAGTCTTCAGGGAAGAAGCTTCCAGGTCAGTTCTAGTTCCATTGCTCCAAATCCTGTGTCTGAATATGTGGTGTCTTCAGCAATAGGGTCTTATGTTCAAGTTCATGGATGTAATCAAGGGTTGTGGCAAAAGCTGCGTTATTTGGGAATCTCTTGGACTACCCTGACCAACAGCTTAAGAGGAGGTTTCTCTTGTCTATCACTGCATTTCTTGTTATATAGCCTTCAACTATACACATGTACTCATGCTCAGATATTGTACATGTATTTTTCAGGTGTGGGACTGCAAAGACATTTAGCTCTGGGTCTTAAAACCACCTAAGCTTTATTTATCTCTCCTCTAGGGAAACAAAGGCTTTCAGGCCTCTGGAAACTTGCTCATATTAACTTGCAACAATGGTGACAGCATGCACAACACCCATGATTACTCAATCAGAAAAAAATCAGCATAGAACTGGGGAAATGTGCAACATGCCCCCAACTTTAACCAAGGAATATTGGCAGCCAATTTCTTCTCAGTATGGGACAGTAATCTTCTTTAAGAGAGAGAGAGTCTAGATAGGCTGACTAGACCCCTGTGGATAAACTTGCACTGAAGGATATCTGTGTATACTACCTTGACTCATTAAGCCTTAACATATATGAGAAAATGCATGAAAACCAGTGGGAGGTTATGGGGACGTGCACATGGAGGGGGGGTTCTAAAAATACACAAAAGCTCAATAAAAATATACAAAAAATTTTTAAAATAAACAAGAAAAATATTTTTAGTGCAGCGTTCCTCGAGACACTGACCTCTTCCTTGCTTTTTTAGAAATGGACGAAATTTCTGGGCATGGTAGCATATATGTATAATCCAAACCACAGGAAAATGGATGCAGGAGAATCAGAAGTTCCGACCATTCTTAGCAACACAGCAATTCAAGGACAGCCTGGGCTATGTGAGACCCTGTCTTAAAACAACAACAGAAATGAAAAACCCTGTTAACATTTGTAATCCATTTCATAAAATCTTGCTCTTAAATAGAGGTGAGCAAAAGTCCACATAGTTCTTGATTCTCTTTTTACTATGGGGAATGGTAGGCCATCAGTTGAAGGGCTCCCAATCCTTCATCTTCACAAGATGAAAGTGACATTTGTTAGAAAATCTTAAATGTATTTCATGCATGACAAATTGTAAATTTGCTAAAACAGCACAGCGTCTTAGAATATATGAGGAAAAAGGAGTTTATTTGGAGGCAGGGTCTCCCTAAAGCTGGCCTAGAACTTGCTATGCAAACCAAGCTGGCCTTGAGCTCAGAGGAGCGCAGAGCCCACTAGCCTCTGCCTTCCAAGTGCTAGTATTAAAGCCTGTGCCATCACACCTAGCAAGGAAAAGGGAACTTTGAATTATCAACCATACACTGCACATGAAAAAAAAAAAAAAAAACAAGGTTCACTTCTGTTTCCCAGGATTTCTTGATTCCTTTCTCCTTAGAAGCTGCTGTTGGTAAATGAAAGCAGTATGTATTAGGAGCATTCAAAATGCTCCTGGTAATTTGACTTCTGGGATTCCATACTGGGAAATTTTCTCTGAATATATGTAAAGATTATATATATATATAATGCTTATTTTATGAAAATGGACATAACTGGATGCAGCCTTAAGTGTTCCCAAACAAGAAAACAGTCAAGTACATCAAGACTAATGAAATATTATGTAGCCGTTTGGCATGATGTATTAGCATGTGATAATAGGAAGCATTTTCTCCCAATCTTAACTCCAGAGCCGCTCTCCTGAAAGGCAAATTTGGTATGAGAGTGAAGGAGGTACAGAGAGTGTTGTTATGGGAAATGATGTATAAAATTTCCTGCAAAATATTAAGTAAACTGGATGGGAAAATGTGTATTAAGAATGGGCACATTTGACAGTGCACAGAGGGAAGGATGAGTAGTTATTGTAAATTATGTCATTTGATTTTATGAGAATATTCATCATTTGGTCATATGAGTAAATTTTTTAATTTTCATTTTGCAAGGTTTTCATAAACATAGGGAAGTTTCAAAAAAAATCTAAAGAATTCCCATGAACCCTTCATCCAGATACTCTAATTGTTACATTTTTTGAAGAAGTCCCTCTGCTCCCTTAAAGAGATTTTTTTCAATAAACTCCTCTGTGAACATTGTCACTTCAGATTTTAAAGTTAAGGAGCAACAGAAAAAAGACAGGCAATGATTTGCCATGACCTATAAAATGAAAATTAAAA
>NW_008345311.1:4458455-4552422 GCF_000622305.1 Nannospalax galili
CTGTGAACATTGTCACTTCAGATTTTAAAGTTAAGGAGCAACAGAAAAAAGACAGGCAATGATTTGCCATGACCTATAAAATCAAGGATAAAAGCCCCTCTGAGACTAATAATCAGTTGCAAGATTTTTAACCAATTACACTGCCTTTTATTTGCTATAATCAGTGTCATTCCATTCTGCCTTTCCTTTGACTGCTTCAAGGAACAGCATGCAGACAAAGTGATAATGAGTGTTGAGCAACAGATTTAAACTCCCTCATGCAACTGAGTGACTTGAGAGAGAAAAATACATAGTTTTGCTCATGTTTTCACTCTAGTGAAAGTGAAGAGTATTGATTTAATCCAGCTGCCAATAGTTCTCCAAAACTCCTCTGTATGTCAAAAAAGAAAGAACATGCAAGAGTGAATATACTACATACACATCGATTGCCATAAAAATTTATTATACAAATGACAGGACCAAAACTTGAATATATATTCTATATTTTCCCTAGAATTGGAAGCATCCACTTTAGTCACTTTAGAGATGAAACAGACATTTATGTCATCAAGCATGCAAATATTCTATGCCTCTAGTATCTAACATCATAACCATGAGCTACATGTGGCTAACAAGTGTTTAAAATGTGGCTGGTACAAGTGGGGAACTGAATTTATTTCATTTAATTTTAATTAATTTATATTTAAATAGTCACACATAGTTACTGTACTTGACAATGGAGATCTAGGCCCTTCTCCAAACTATGTAGACAATTTCACTCCAGTTCCCCTAATCTATTTTTGTTCTTTTTGATGACCACATCCACTAACAACAGCTTTAGTTACCATTTATATTAATAGTAATAAATCTCAGGCGTATATTAGTTTCACTTGGAGATCCACTTTAAAATGTCAGTTTATGGAGAATATGTAACCCAGGCGTGGATATTTTTAACAGCTCTTCAAGTGACTGTAATATGCAACCAAGGCTGAGAATCTTTGATCAATATATTGACTACTCTGAACTCCATATCCATAGTTCTCACTGCTTAGTTCTACATGCTGACTACATTACTCCTCCTAATACCCCAATAAAAACCTCAAATACCAGCATATCTAAATGCATGCACTCAACTTTCATTTCCCTCAACCACATCCTTCAAATTGTAACTACTCGACTTCTGCAGTTTTGATATTTGTTTTCTATTTGTCTTACATATTCTCTGTTCCTCAATTCCCTCATCACTGCCTGCTTTGTGTTTAATCAACTTTTGGAGTGTATCATTTTTATTCACTTCTCATTTCCTTTTCCAAGTATTCTAAGTTATTTTCTTAATGGATACCTTGGAAGTTATAATTAGTATCTTTGGACTTTCTGAATGTGTAGCTTCATATAATTTATCCAATGTTGGAAATTTCGGGCTACTATTTCTTCAAATATATGCTGTACTCCTTTTTCTTTCCTCATTTCATTCTAGAGTTCCCACTATGTATCTTTTGATGTGCTTTATGTTATCTCACACATCTCTAACACACTGCTTATTTCTCTTCACTCTTTTTTACTTTCTGTTCCTCATACTCCATACCTGATCAAATAAGCTATTACAATTTGACAAACACTGCTTGTGAAACTACTTCAACCCAAGGCTGTTCCAGAGGCAGAGGAAAAAATAAAGACAACATTCTAAGCCAATCCCCTATCTTCCAGTAATGTATACACATTCATGTATAGTTATATATTGGCCAATCAAAATTTCTTTACAACAAAGTCCTATTGCCCTCTGAGGCAAGTTACACTAGGAATGTGAGTCATTCTCCTAATGGCCACTTCTAAGCTGTAAAGAAAACCACAGCAGATGGCTTAATAAAAATGCAACCAAGTTCTTATCAAAATTGTATACCTTTTTTCTTCATCAAGAACTGCCCTAGGGGCTGGAGAGATGGCTCAGAAGTTAAGAGCAATGGGTGCTCTTGCAGAAGACCTAGATTTGGTTCTCAGCACCCACATGACACATGACAACAGTCCTTAACTCCAGTTCCAGGGTATCCAACACCCTCTTCTGGCCTCCACAGGCATTACATGACACAAGTGTGCTAATATACATACAGGCAAAGTGTTCATGCATATAAAATAAAATAATTTTTTTTTAAATTAAAAATAACTACCCTTGATATTGTAAGTTCTTTATATTAGATTCCAGAGACCAGAGAAATTTAATAGTGGCAGTTTCTTCTAGATTAATTGTCATTTTAGCCGAGTGATAATTGGAATTCCTTATTGTACCATTTGTGACAGTAACTTTTTTCATTTTACTCAAAATTTTCATGAATTTTTTTGTACATTATCCTTCTATTTAAACTTCAAGTTTTCCCAGATCTATATAAAACCTGGATATCTTTACCTTATAAATTGTATAACCTGGCTGCATCTTGATTCCCCTTCAGCCTGAGAAGCTCCACTCTCTCCCCACATTCTGTCTCCCTCATAGTCTTGGGCCCAGGCCCACTCCTGCTCATCTACCTCAGATCTCTGGACTAGCTTCCCAATCCAGACTAGGTTAATCATCTAAGGTAGTTTGTTAGACCTGCCACAGGCTGTCCCCACACCCACCTTGCCCCTGGCCTCCTGATCTGCCTGCCACAGACCAGCTTACCACCCTGGAAAGTCAGATCCCATCCACTGTGTCCTGATTCCCCTGCAACCTAGGCAACTTCGCTCTCTCCTTGAAATCTGTCCCCCTTCTATCCAGCCTTAGTCTCAGGCTTATTCTTGCTCTTCCATCTCAGATCTTTGGACTATAGCTTCCTAATCCAAACTAGCTTAATCCTCCAGCATAGTTTGTTAAACTCTCCACAGGCTGTCCCCAACCCCTCTTTGTCCTTGGCCTACTGATCTGCTTGCCTTTGACCTTCCAACCTCAGACCTTTTTTTTCCTGGAAAGTCAAATCATACCCACTGCTCCTTGATTTCCTAGCAGCCTAAACAGCCCTACTTTCTCTCTGCATGGATTCTCCTTCTAACCTTGATCCCAGGCCTGCTCCTGCTCTTTCTGCCACAGATCCCTGTACTACACTCTTAGTCCAGACCTGCCCACTGTATCGCAATCCCTGTGATCCCTTGTGCCCAAACAAGGCCAATTTTCCAGCTTCGTTTTTTAGACCCTTCACAGGCTGCCCCCACCCCTGTCTTGCCCTTGGGCCCTCCTCCTAATCTGCATACTACAAACCCACCTACTACTCAGACCAGCCTACTACCCTGCCAGAACCTGAAGCACACACCAAATAACTTTTCATACCTGAGCAAAAAGCAGCAAGCTACATCAACAATATAAAAGAACCAAAGTTCAACTATACAAAGGCAGAATAGAATTTCCTATCAGACACAACCAACAAAAGACATCCATATGCCCAAATGGCAACATAGAAACACAAATAATATGAAAAACCAAGAGAATATGTCTCCAACAAAACCCACAAGTCCCACAGAAGTGTACTACTGTGAGAATCACCCAGAGGAATCTCACTATGCAGAATTTAAAAGAACAACCATAAACATGATCAAGGAATTTAAGAACACACAAACAACTAAAAAATCTAATAGGATAGGCATAAACTTGTGACTGCATCTCAAGAAAATATGCAGCTGAACAAAATGATAAAAACAATGCAGGACTTGAAAAGTTAATTCACAAAGAAATAGAAATATTGAAGAACGCCCAAGCTTAAATGAAGATGGAATCGAAAACCTCAGTAAGTCAATTTGAAACAACAGGAGAAAGCCTCACAATTAGAATGAATGAGACAGAAAACAGACTATCAAGACTGGACGATAAAGTTGAAGAAAGAACTGGATTCGTCAAGCAGAAATTATAAAAAATGTAAAAACACACAGGAATGGAATATGAAGGAAATGTAGGACACCATGAAAAGACCCATCATATGCATACAGGAAGGAGAAAAATTTCAGGCCAATAACTGACCAGTTCTTCAACAGTATTATAGAAGAAAACGTCCCTAAATTGGAGAAAGATATATCTATACTGATACAAGAAGCACATAGAGCACCCATTAGACAGGAACAGAAGAGAACCCCCACACACAGCATGGCATATCATACAGAACAAAGAGAGGGTACTGAAGGTTGCAAGAGAAAAACAACTCACATATAAAGGAAAACCCCTCAGAATTACAGCTGACTACTCAGTGCAAACTATGAAAGCCAAAAGAACATGGACCAAAGTATTCCCAGTTCTAAATGACCATGGATGCCAACCTGGAATACTTTACACAACAAAACTATCAATAATAGTTGAAGGGAAACAGAAAATTTTCCATGGCATAAATAGTCTGGAAGAATGCCTGTCCACCAAACAAGCCCTACACAGAATGCTGGAAGCACCACAAAGGACCAAAGACAGAAATGACTATACCCAAGATGTTACAGAAAGAAAACATTCAACGAGATCTATACCCAATACTTCTTATATTATTCAAAAAGCTAGAAACAGAGGGAGCACTCCCAAACCCCTTCTATGAAGCCACTATCACACTAATACCCAAAACAGGTAAAGACAAAACAAATAAAGAAAACTATAGGTCCATATCCTTAATAAACAGAATCAAAGATTCTCATTAAAATGCTCACAAACTGCATACATACAGACACACATCAAAAAGATCATCCACCATGATCAAGTCAGATTTATTCCAAAGATACAAGTATGGTTCAATACACAAAAGTCAAATGTAATAAATAATATAAATGGACTTAAAGTAAAAAATCACATGGTCATCTGGAAAGATGCAGAAAAGGCCTTTGACAAAATCCAACATGCATTCATGTAAAAAGTTCTATAGGGAATTGGGCTTGAACAAACATAATTAAAGCTATAAAACAAACCCACAGCCAACATCATTCTAAATGGAAGCATTCCCATTAAAATCAGGAACCAAACAAGGTTGTACACTGTCTCCACTCCTTTTCAATATGACACTTGAAACTTTTGCTAGAGCAGTACCACGAGCAAAAGAAATTAAAGAAGTACTAATTGGAAAAGAAGGGGTCAAATTCTCACAATTTGTAGATGAGATATGCATAAGATATCCCAAAAATTCCACCAAAAACTACAATAAATGATCAATACTTTCATCAAAGTGGCAGTTTACAAAGTCAACTTACAAAAACCAGTAACCTTTATTTATACCAATAACAAGCAATCAGAGAAAAAATATGTAGAAACTCTCACCTTCACAAGAGCCTCAAAAAATAAAATAGGAATAAACCTAACCAAAGACATTTAAAAAATCTCTGCAATAAAATTTTAAAGTTTTTAAAGAAAGAAATAGAGGAAGACACCTAAAAATGGAAAGACCTACTGTACTCATGTATTGGTAGAATTAATATTGTAAAAATGTCAATCTTACCAAAAGCAATCTATAGATTCAATGCAATGCCAATCAAAATCCTATGACATTCTTCACAGAGCTAGAAAAAAAATCCTAGAAAAAAAATCCTAAAATTCATATGGAACCACAAAAACCGTGGCTAGCCAAAGCAACCTTGGGCAAAAAGAGCTATGCTGGGGGGATCGCTATACCAGATCTCAAACTATATTACAGAGCTACTGGCACAAAAATAGAAATTTAGATCAATGGGACAGAATAGAAGACCCAAACATGAGTGCATACAATTTCAGCCACATGATATTTGACAAAGGTGTCAAGAATACACAACTGAGGAAAGACAGCTTCTTCAACAAATGGTGCTGGAAAAATTTGATCTCCACCTAAAGAAGAAATAAATTGGACTCTCATATGAATATTTGAAGATTGCCCTGTTCTGACTTTTTTCTACTTCCCTGTCTAGAACTTTTAATGTTAATTACTCTTGCCTTTACTTCTCCTTTACATCTCCTATTCACAATTCAAGGACTTTCTTTTCCACTTAGAGATAAGAGTTATGCAAATTGGGAGTCTTTTAGATAGACCCAAGGAACAGGTACCCCAACTGCCTCACCCTGGGTCCCTGTTCAGCATGGAAGAAGCCAGAGTGATCTGTGTCTTGATTCCCTATCAACAATTTGGGTAACTTCTTCAGAGGATGGTGTGATAAGAATAGGAGGTAGAAACTGGTTAGGCAGTTAGGGTAAAAAGACACCAAAGAAAAGTAGCCAGTTTCTTGGCTAAAAGTCAAAATGTCCTTGGGCCTTTTAGCAAAATGCTCCGTTCCAAAGGCCAAAAATATCAAAAGTATTTTGAAGCTTGTATCTAACCCTTAAAAGATTTTAGGGTTACCTCTTTGGGGGGGTGGAATGCTAGAGTAACCAAAAGCCCAATAAAAATAAATAAATGAAAGAAGAAAAAAAAAGAACATTTATCATCCTGGCCCCTAGCTCCTTGGGGTGCCTCAGAATTGGTTACATAGCTCCTGAGCTTTGTTGATCTTCCCCAGCTTCCTTCTGTGTGCATGCCATGGAATTTGACAGAAAGGTATGGCAGGGAAATAAAATCTGCCCCATGGAGGGAAGCCACAGTCCCCACACTGTGCTGGATACATAAGATATGTCACATCATTTTTCTTCTCCTTTTATGTTTGCAATAATTATGTTGACTCAGTATTTGAAAAAAAAAAGGAAAGAAAAAAAAAGAAAAGAGTAATAAACACCTTTAAAAATCCTAAGCAGACTTAGTAATTAAAGAAATACAGATCAAAACCAATTTAAGACTGGCTAAGATCAAAAGAAAAGACACCAACTGCTTGCAAGGATATGGAGAAAATGGAACTCTCATTCACTGCTGCTGGGAATGCAAACTCATGCAACAACTATGAAAAACAATGTGGAGAACCCTTACAAAACTAAACATGACTCTACCATATGATCTAGTTATACCACTTTTTGAAATATACCCCTAAAGCTCATCCTACTGTACAGATACCTAAACATCCATGTTTATTGCTGTGTTTTTCACAATAACTAAGAAAGACAGACAATCTAAATGTCCCTCAACTGATGAATGGATAACAAAAATGTGGTGCATTTACACAATGGAGTTCTACTCAGTGGTAAGGAAAGATGAAATTTGAGGGGTTAAAGGATGGAACTAAAAACGTTTATACCATGAAGTAACAGACTCAGAAAGGTAAGTGATATAACGTTCTCCTTCATTTGCCGATCTTAGCACCAATTCCTTATATGTGAGTATATATCCTAATTTAACAGCAAGAGTCAGAAAAATAGGAAGGAAGCACAGAAGTAAAGGGAAAGAAAGAGTTCAAGAGAGGGGGATAGTAGGAAACAGACATTACCAAGGGGGAAATGGGGAAAATCATGGTACTCAACTGAGAAAGTAGGAGGAAAGGACATACAAGGAACCATGGGTTTAAAGGGGAAGAAGGAACTCAAGAGAGGGGGGAATAATAGAAGACAGGTATTATCAAGGGGAAAATGGGGGCACTTAAACTGGGGAGGAAAGGGGGAAGTTAAACAGGAGAGAGAAAAGAGTGGTAAAGCTTAGGTGATATAAAAAAAACAGGGGGAAATGTATTAACTCAAAAACCCCCAGAAAAATACACATACAATATCTGAACATGGGTGCATGTGTATACCTGAAGGCTATATAATAAGAAACACAGTGACAGACAGGAGAAACCTCCTTTCAAGTTGTTGGTCAAGGTAGTCCAAGAGACTCCCAAAATTACACAGAATATTGCCACAGCCCTTAATTACCTCTTAGAACTTGAAGGTAAAACTCTATTGCTGAAGACAGGCCATACTCTGGACACAGGAATTGGAGCAAGGGAGCTGGAACTGACCTGGAAACCTCTTCGCTGAAGACTAGCTCTCATAGTTCTGGAAGATAATCCGCAAGCTGCTAAGGGAGAAAATCAATCAATGGTATAACCCAGCCCCAAAGTCTAATAACCACAAAGGCTGGCACAGCAAACTATTGCTATTGGTGCAATAGTGGCACTTTATCTAGTGGGTAATCAACAGCTGTCTAATTGGACTTAATGCCCTCTCAATGGGAGGGATCTCATAGATGGCACTGTAAACACAGCGAAATACACATGACTGGAGAAGTCATAGATCCTAGAGAAAACCCTATCTCTTTCACATCTCTAGACAAATTAAGTTTCTTACCGTATGTCAAATATGGATCCATACAGTTACAGAAATGTACACTATACACCACTCATCAAAGGAGGTTCCCTTTGTAATAGATGGGCCTATTACAGAGTTACACAACTGGTCATACACAGAGAATATATGTCTAAGAGATGTCCAGCCCTATGTGAGAGATCTACAGTGGAAACTCTACACCTAAGGCTCATGGAACATAGTGGAACAAGGAGTAGAGAGAATACCAATACATCTCTCAATGCTCACCAACGGAGTTTCCTCATACAACCAAGTGTGATGTACACAGAAAGCCACAACTGGCTATGTTTTAGAGAACAAGAGACTGAAGAGTGTGTGTCCCTGGATAGGACTCCTATATTAAATCTCACCCACCCACAGCTCAGGGACCATTGCAGAAGAGATGGCAGAAAGATTATATGTTCATGAACATAAGAAAACACTGGCTTTCAGGCCACTGGGAACTTGCTCATATGAACTTGGAACAATGGTGACAGCATGTACAAGACCCATGCTGAGTCAGTCAGATAAAAACCCAGCATAGAACAAGGGAAGTGAGCAGTATGCTCCAACCCTAGTGGAAGAACTATTGGTAACTGATTACTGCTGGGTGAGGGAGAGTAGATATTGTTTAAGGGAGTGACTCTAGTGATGCTGAATAGACTCAAGTGGCTGAACTTGTACCAGGGGACATCTGGGTACAAATGCTTGACCAAACAAGACTTAACGTGTATGACAGAATGCATGAAATTCAGTTGGGTGGTAAGGTGGGGTACACATGGAGAAGGGGTCTAAATTTGATTAAGATCTATTATATGAAATGCACAAAAACTCAATAAAAATATTTTTTAATTTATATCCTGATACAGAAAAAATAATTTATAGATGTCTCTCTCTATTCAGTGTCATGCTTTCCTGTTCCATTTGATCTTGTTTCATACTCTCCAATAACTTTTTACATAAATAGCATTCCTTTCTTGTCAAGTTTATTCTTAAGCATCTGAAAATGATATCCCTATTATGAACTGGATATTTTTCATTTCCATTTCTAAATTATGATGATAATTGCACGTGAAGGTGAAAATTTTTGTATGTTTGTTTTCAGAGAAGGTCTCCATGAAGCCTCAGCAGACCTGGAACTTTCTATATAGGCCAGGCTGACCTTGATCTCACAGAGTTCCTCTTGCCTCTGCCTCCCAAATGGTGGGATTAAAAGTGTGCACCATCACACACAGCTGATTATTTTTTTACTTTACTTAATTGGATTTTTGTGAATTTCATACAATATATTTTGATGGTATTTAGATCTTCTCCCCTATCTGCAACCCCTTACTACCCCTGCCCAATTTCATCTATTCTAGTATATATAAAGGTCTATAGAGTCAAATTTGTGTCCTCAAATGTCCCTCAGTTTGAATCCATCCACTGGAGCCTGGTTAAACTACCAAGAGTCACATCCTTGAAAGAGACTGACTCTCCCCTTCCCAGCAACCATTGGTCTTTAACAGTTCCTCAGGTAAGGTTTGAGTTTCTTACACACTTCCCCATGTCTATGCTGGGAATTTGTCTGACTTGAGCTTCAGTGGGACTTATCCATGTTGTCACCATTGCTCTGAATTCATGTGACTTGTCCAGTTGTCTAGAAAACTTTCCTTGTGATCATCCACTACCTCTGGCTCTTACAATCTTTCTGACCCTCTTCTGAAATGATCCCTGAGCTCTTGGAGGCAGAAGTTTGATACAGACGTCCAATTCAGGGATAATCATTCTACATTCTCTTATTTTCGGCGCATTGGCAAGTTGTGGGTTTCTTTGTTGATCACCATTTGCTGCATAAGGAAACGTCTCTGCTGAGAGTTGAGAGATGCATTCATGTCACTATTGCACCAGACATCATATCTTGCTAGGCCAATTGTTATTGAAGTACTCGTGATTGACAGCTGGATAAGGATAATGACAAATTTTGTCTTTCAGTAGTGTGAATAACACATCCCAGCACTGTGAAATCTAACCAGTCAGTAGAGATGAAGCTTTGAACTCAGTACCATCTTGGTTTCTTCTTGTTAGTTCTACCGCTTATGAATGTAATATCTTCAGCAATAATGTCTTGCCATCAGATTCTGGTGGGTAACCAAGATCAGGGTCATTACTGGTACTGTTTGGGGGGTCTATGGGAACCCTGGTCAACAGCTTCAAAAGAAGGAATCCATTCCTAGCATTGGGCTTTTAGTTTGATAACCTATGGTGTCTAGTAGTGGCAATGCCTCCGTTATAAGGTAACTGCTTTTAATCTCCTTTTACAATCTCTCTCTCTCTCTCTCTCTCTCTATCTATCTCTCTCTCTTTTACGAGTAGCCTGGATCAGGTATTTTGTTATTGTGACAAAATATGAGTAATGCAATGGGCTGTCTCATTTCTTTTCTATTCGTAATTAGACATGTGTTATTTCCTGCCTTGTATATTAGCTTATATAGTGGTAGGTGTTTTCCATAGAGGTTTATCTAAAGGCCTGGAGTGTTAGTTACCCCTTCCCATACTCCTTCTTCTGTCCTTCCCTCCCATTCTTCATCCCAATTAACCCTTCCTACTCCATTATTCTCCCACATGTCCATTTTGTTTCTGCTCAAATAGTCGTAATATTTTCATGTACTTCTTGCTACATTATTCAGAATTTTAAAGTTGAATGATAATAACACCATCTTTATCTTTTGTTCTTCATTTTAATGACAATGGGTTTAGCAGTTTATCATTTATTGTATTAATTTTTATTGAATTTTTGTGATTCGTATACAAATCTAGTTTGATGGCCTTTAGATCCTTAACCCTATCTGCACCTCCCCCTCTGCCTCCCACCCAATTTAATATGCTCTCTTATCTATATAATATGACCTATAGAATCTGATTTATGCTCCAAATGTCCTTAAGTGTGGGTCCATTATTCATTTGAGGCAATAATTATTTGTATTTGAGGTAATCATTTTTATTTTACTTCATTTATACTTTTACTTAGGTTTTTTAGGTAAATGGTTGCTGAATTGCTAATATTATATTCAGAATTCTTGCAGTTATCGTCATGATTGAAATTGATATATAGTTTTCATTTTGCAGCATTTTTATTCGGTGTTGACATGATATTCTAGCTATGAAGAATTCATTTGAATGTGCATACATTTTGTGATCTGAAAAATTTTTAATATCAAGAAAATTGGGTGTATTTTAAACTTCTACTTATAGCAATAAAGGCATCTGAGTTGAATGACTTGCAATTGGTAGGTATTTCAGACTATTTTAATATGACTATTCAGATTTTCTATCTCTCAGTGGTCTAATTTTGGTAATTTATATTTTAGAAAATGCTATGATTTAAGATTTCTTCAGTTCTTGTAACAAAAAATGACAGTGACTAAAAGTAGATTAACCAAAGGTAACTATCTCTTGCACAAATAGAAGCATGCAAGTTGAACAGGACTCGTGGTGGATATCTCAATGACTCAACCACATAAAGGACCCAGTTTATGTCATCCTTACCATGCAGGCTGTATCTCTTAGGTTGGCTTTCCTCATGTAATCACCACTATGCATGCAAATGACAACATTTGGGAGTTAGAGAGAAGGACAGAAGCCCTGCGGTACATCTCTCACTAGTCAGAATTACATCAACTCCCCAAATCTAGTTTCATCACTCTCAAAAGAAGTAGAATTATGAATATTTGTTTAGTTTTTTTACTAATTGATACTTTACCTATGGTGAGGGGGGTTCTTCTTGCATGAAGACACGGTGTTATGGTGGGGTGTATACATGAAGCAAAGCATTGCAAATCCCCCACCTTTATTCCCAACACTATTTCATATAATATCTCAATATATATTTACTGAGAACCTATTACATACAGGTTCTGAGAATACTTTAGTACACATGACTTATTGCTAATATGGGGTTTTTATTTGTGTTGAAAGAGCTAATGTTGAAACAGTAAACAAACAATATGTAGTCAGTTCAAGTAAGGATAATTTATTGAAAAACTTAACGTGAAGAAAATTAAGTCAGAATAATAAGTGATATGTGGGGAGTTTGAAAGAGAAGTCTTGGAGGCTTCACTGGGGAGGTGACATTCAGTCTGAAAACTTGCATAATAAAAAAGAAATGGAAGGCCTAAAGAAAAGCATCGCAGGCAGCAAACCACACGTGTAAAGGCCCTGAAGTGATCATACGCTTGACAGGTTTGAAGAATAGAAAGTTAGCATTCTCTTTTGTTGTTGTTCTCTTAATATCATTGTGTTTTAAATCCTTACATCTGAGTAAATGCTAGTCCATTGTCCTGAATGGCCATCCCTGCATAGCTACGGAGCAAGTTCCCATCTAACTCTAAGACAGGCCTCAAACATCTCTCCCTTTGTTAATACCTTCATTTACTTCCCCAGGGAGAGTTGAACACTTGTTCTCTTTAGATTAGAACCTCTATCCCACACATAATATATTTACATTTTTTTCAAAATAACCTTTGGCTTTTAAGGGTTTTTATTATTTTATTTTTAATTATGTGTTAATGTGTGAGTTTGGGCATATAATTGCAGTTGCCCAAAGAGTCCAGAAGATGGTGGCAAATCCCCTGGAGCTCAAGTTCCAGGCTGTTTAAAGATGCCTAACATGGATGCTTGGAACAAAACATGCTCTTAACTGCTGAGCCATTTCTCCAGGCCCGGTGTTTACATTTTTTATCTCTCCGTCTGGAGAGTTTCATAAAAGTTCATAAAAACAAAGGGCTATGTCATTTGTATATGTATATTTGTGTTCTCTTATTACCAAGTGTTCTGTACCTGACAAAGAGTTGGTGCATAACAAGTATCTAAGTAAAACACTAAATATCTACTATTGTTGATAGCGGTATGTAGTAGTACACATTATAGTGTCATAGGTTCTATTGAGTACACAAAAAGAAAACTACCTTCATTGAAGTGGTTAAGAATGTAGACTGTGGGCTTTAAGTCCAATTAGGTTGATTACCCCCAAGATAAAAGTGCCATTATGGCATCCATATAGTTTGTTATGCCAGTCATTGTGGTTATTAGGCTTTAAAGCTGCGTTTGGACTGTCGGTTGATGTTCTCTCTTAGCAGCTTGCATAGTCTCCTCCGAGAGCTAGCTCTCAGGGAGGTGGCTTCCAGATCAGTTCTAGCTCCTTTACTCCAAATCCTGTGTCTGAAGTGTCCTGTCTTCAGCATAGGGTCTTACCTTCAAGTAAGTACATGAATGTGCATTGAGGGAAACCTGAGTATACTAACTTGACTCAATATGCTTAACATACATGACAAAATGTGTGAAATCTGGTGGGGAGCTCTGGGGGTGTGGATGTGGGATGGGATATAAAGACGGTTAAGATGTTTTACATGAAATGCACAAAAATTCAATTAAAATATGCATTTAAAATTAAAAATAAACAAATGTAGACTGTGGGGTCATAACTGTGGTTGCAATCCCTCAGCACCACTTCAATAGCTGTTAAAGAATTTACTTAACCTTTCTGTTCTTTAAGTTCATTATCCAGATGGCATGAGAAAATAATGGCAACTGTCTAAAAATGAGCATCATTGTAAACAGTATGCATCAAGAATTAGTACACAGAATACATGACACATAAGAAGTGGTAAATATTAACTTACTCATAAGTAAAGAAATTGTTGGACTGATAAGATTTATTCCTGAAAAACAAAATACTGTAAATATGTCACCATATTAGATTGTTTAAAATGCTTCTTAAAGCAAGACATTACAACATTACGACCTAAACAATGCATGAATGAACGAATGGACAAATGAATGAATGAAGAAAACCATGCATAATGCAATGTATATGCCAGTCTAGTAATTTGTAGAGTACTATGCACGCAGCTGAGTATTGTTCTTTAAGGGAAACAAACTATATGATCACTAGAAATAGGCCATGGGGATATTCTGAAATTTAAAAGTTGTCTAATATGAAGAACTATTAAAGAAACAACATTAATTCTAGAGAAGGGAATATTTCGGTAGAGAAAAACATAATGGCTGACGTCAAATATTTGAAGGCTATTTGTGGAAGAAAATATGACTTATGTTGCTCTAGAGGGAATGAGGTCTAGGGACTGAAATTTGTGATTTCAGCTGAACATAGAGACGAATTTGTTCACAATATAAGTAGAAAAGTGATGTTTTCCATCAGTACCCGTGCTCATTAATCAGATAGTTATTAACAAGGACAGTGTCACAGTGATCTTTTTATTGAGATGGAGCTCATTCTAGATGACCTATAGAATACCGTGCATAAGGATAAATATATGAACTTGGCATGAAAAGACTACTGTTACTAATTTAATGTTGGGACATTTGAAATGAACATGGTAGCTCATTTCTATAAATCCAGCACACAAGTGACTGAGGCAGAAGGATCAATATGAGCTCAAGGCCAACCTGGGCTACATGAATGAGACACTGTCTCAAAAATCCAAGAATAAATAAAATGAAACTAGGAAGATAACAAATGGTAATTCAAAAGTAGCCAAAATGCTCTGAAGTTGAACACCCTACAACTTTCCTCTGATGTGTCCACACCAGGGCTTTGGACTATGAAATTTGTACTACAATCATTCTTTTACTGGGTATTTGACATCTCTGTTCAAATGTAGTTTTCCTAGAAGAGTTCTGACTTTAAGCCACTCAGCCACTGCTACCAGCTTACATCACATTGCTTGGCATACATTAAAAATCATTTATTGAATGTATTGTCAGCTATTCATACTTTAGATTGCACAAATTTATCAGATTAAATGTATTTGCCTCAGAAGGATCCCAAAGACATGTACAGGCCTATAGATGGAGTAGATAATGGTGTGAGGTCAGAAAGTTCCAACACTTAAAAACCCCAATCCTTCTGGCACAGGATACAAACAATATGCAGATAGCAGATCCCTCCGAAGGAACTAATTTTTTAGTTAGGTGGAAAACCAGACTTCCTAACAAAGGCCTGTGCAGGGCAGTGATCTGGGCTGGGATTTGGAAAAGCCACTTTGCACTCTGGCCTTCTGCCCAGTCCATCGATTTAGCTCCTTAAATCGCATGATTTAATCCCACAAATGTCACAGATACCATTAGACAAGCTGCCTTGGCAGGCATCAAAGGAAAGACAAAACAAGATAAGCCCTCTGAGACAGCTTGTTAGAAAATTCTTAATCTTTCTTGCTTAGGGGACTGTATTGGCAGTGGGGTTCACTGGCAGAAAGGCATGAAATAAAGGCTGGTTTTGTTTTTGTTTTTAGCTTTAAAAAATCTACTGCAGTGCTTGGCTGAAGTTGATGAAATGCAGTCTGCCAAATATAACGGCAAAGAGTAACCAGGCGGGGTTGTCCCAATAAGACCTCCTCAAGAGGTGAAACTTCCATTTTTAGTTCCTTATTCTCTACATAACAGCAGAGGAGGGCTAGTAGCAAGCATATGGAGAAGAGATTGGTCTCAGCCTGGAGTGACGCAAAAGCTGTTAGTGTCAAGTGGCTCCAGTGGTGGTGATTGAAAGAGGGCTAGGAATGCTGGAAGTCATTAAACATCTGCATGGGCTATATGTCAACTGGTAACACGGGAAATGAATTTTTGCTACATTCTAAGTTCATGGCGTAGATATTGGCAGAGATGCTTAAGAGGGTCCCAAGGCTGGACACCAGGTGTTTCCTTTCTCCTTTATTCTTTTCCCTAGTCAGATATATTTATTTATAGCACAACAACTTTACTAATGGTGGAATTCATGCTAAGATATACTAGATGATAACCATATGATTTGTTATTGCTTCCAGTGGTTGTTTTGCAGCTGTAGTCTCTTAATGCCAAAGACTGACTCTGCCATATCATGTCAAGCAAAATTCTGTAGATAAGCGTTCCAACAAAAGGATTCTATGAGGCCTCTTATAGCACACCTCACTGGAAACAAAATAGAGTAGATAAGCCCAAATGTAAGAGATGAAATGTAAGGCTAGATTTTGATTTGACTATGTGTCGTTCCATTATATTTACTTCAAGTCTCAAATTATCATGAGTTGAGTGGCAACTCCCTTTATTATTTTAACCCATGCATTCAGCATCTGGCACATGGTGAGAATTTAATGAATGGCACGGCTTGCTGCATTCATTACTATTGCCATTAGAAGCAGTTGTAGTGATAGTTCTACCCCAATAACTGGCACAGTGCCCAGGAAACATTAACGATTCAAAACTATAATAATTATTTTTATATCTTTATTGCCCCAGATCCTGGCATAAAGCCTGGAATATACTAGGGAGCCGAATGAGTCAGTTTCGTTCATTTTCACTTTTGCCTGAGACACATATATCTTCTGTTTCCCCCCACACTGGTGTCTTAGATCTTCCCTATAATGCTTAGCCCAACACAATGAGAGAAGACTATCCAGTCTTTTTTTCTATGGTGGCAAATGGGTGAATGTTTGGGAACCTTTCTCTGATGGGAAAACCAAGGTTATGTACTTCTAAATCTTGTATGCTACTGTAGCCTGAAAAATAGCCTCCTCTGCCCTCCATAACCATCTTCCAGCCAGACAATGATCAGCCTCACCACTTTTACTCTTGCCCTCTATGGGGCAGGACTGTCCTCAAATTTGCAATTTCATTAATCCTCCAAAGATTAATTTAAGAGTTACCAACTCCAGGCTGGAGAGATGGCTCAGGGGTTAAGAGCACCGACTGCTCTTGCAGAGGACCCAGGTTCGATTCCCAGCACCCATATGGCGGTTGCGAACTGTACTTAACTCCAGTTCCAGGGGAATCTGAAGCCCTCTTCTGACCTCCGCAGCATTGCACAACACAGACGCACTCACTTACATGCAGGCAATACACTCATACACATAAAATAAAAGTAATAAAATATTTTTAAAAAGAGTTACCAACTCCATGAAGCCATTTCTGAGACCTCTAGTCATTACTGAGCCCTTTTTGAGATCACAAAGCATCAGATTAGTGCTACCTATTTAGTACTTAACTGTTCCAGTACTCAATTGTTTTTGCTTCTTAAATTCCCGTTAACTGACTGCCTATCATGTCCCAGACCTGTGTGAATTCTGAGACTGCAGAGACCAGAGTATAACTGCCCTAGTAGTAAGAAAACAAACAAGCAGTCAGTGAAGAAATGTGATCAATGGGGCTGGAGTGATGGATCAACAGTTAAGAGTACTTGCTGCTCTTGCAGAGGACCCAGGTTCAGTTCCCGGCACTCATATGGTGGCTAAGAACAGACTGTAACTCCGGTTCCAGGGGATTCAATGCTCTCTTCTGGCCTCTGCTAGCACTGAACACATGTGGTACACATACATACGCTCAAGCACACTTTCTGTGGGAATTGTGTGAAGGATTTTCAGAGAAAGGGTTTTACGATTAAGGTGCTGAAACAGAAGAAGTGTACTAAGTAGAGAGAATGGGGTTGAGTAGGTGCAAAGAATTTGTCAGAAAAAAAGGAAAAGATAGAATATGGCTCAATATGGTTAGAACCTGAGATGGAATGGAAAGAGATAAGGGAACAATATAGAAGAAAGGCTCATTCAATCAAGTATCTATCAAGTGTTCAGGGTGTGCCAGCTACTGGACTAAGAGTGGGTGCCAGAAAAAACAGGACCCTGAGTCAATTCTTACACTTGAATGCTAAGGCTATTTGGACAGGACAATTAACCCATTAGATAAAGAAATTTAAGCATAAATTTTGACAAGTATCAAGAAGGAAGAGGGCAGAGCATCATGGAGAAAAGAATATGAAAGAACTATTTTAGAGAGCTTGGTCAGTGGGGAAGTGATAGTTTAAGAAGACCTAAAAGATGAAAAGAGCTGGCAAAGAATGTTCTAGGCTGTATTAAAATGTCTTGGTGAGGGGTGGAGATATGGCTCAGCGGTTAAGAATACTGACTGTTCTTGCAGAAGACCCAGGTTCAAATCCCAGCACCCATATGGCAGCTAACAACTGTCCGCAACTCCAGTTCCAGGGGATCTGACAGCCTCTTCTGTACTCCGCAGGCATTGCACAACATGACATTTATAAAATAAAATGTCTTGGTGTAGGAAAAACCTTCACAACTTGTAATAATTGAAAGGCTCGCCCAGAGATGAACAGTTGTGGCTAGGGTGAAAGGCTTAGAAGATATTAGAGACCATGCAGAACTCAAATAATTTCAAGACTACAAGGAGGGGCTAGAGAGATGGCTTAGTTGGTAAAGTGCTTTCCACACAAGCATGAGAACCTGAGTTTGGGTCCTTGGCACGTACAATAAAAAAGCTGGGCATGGTGGCACATGCCTATAACCTCAGAGCTGGGAAATTGAAAACAAGATCCTTGGGGCTTCCTGATTAGACAGTTAGACAGTCTAGCAGTCAGTGTCTTCAGATTCAATGAAATATCCTAGAGAGAGAGAGAGGGAGAGAGAGAGAGAGAGAGAGAGAGAGAGAGAGAGAGAGAGACAGAGAGAGAGACAGAGAGAGAGAAGAAAAAGTGAAAACTAGAGAGCCATAGAATGAGACACCCAATAGTAGTCCCTTACCTTCACATGTATGTATACCTGTAAGTACACACAGAAAACAAACAAACACACACATACACACACACACACACACACACACACACACACACATCAGGGAACAATGAAAGAGAAGAAAAATTGAATCAAAGTTGTGCTTCATGGGATATCTTAATGGCAGAATGGAAAATTCAGGAGGAGAGAAAGGAGTCAGGATAGTCAATCGGTTCCAAGGTGTGGTAGTGGTGCAGGTGAGAGATGGTAAAGGCAGAGCTGGTTCTATTATGTTACCTAGCAGTGTGCTGGGCACACTGGAAGTGCTCAGTGTGTTTCTGTTGATGAAGTAAACTTTGATGACAGAAGCCCATGGACTGGCAAGTCTTCCTTCTAGAGCTCACACTGTTCTGCCCTTCCACTTTCTATTGACAACATAAAGGCAGAAAGGAGGTCTAAAATTAGTACTATTAAAGTCATTTGCTCTTCAGGGGCAAATGCTTTCCTCTAAGTCCTGCTTTTCTTTGGCCACTGCTGAGTCGTTACTTGAAAGTAGTAAAAGACAATATCTGTGCCTCTCTAGAGAGCTGAGAAGCACCTTGCCCTCCTGAGAGCTCAACGCAGAAAGAAATTTTTCATTTGGCCTTGTTCAGGGCAAAAGACAGCCCTCATCTTCAAACACTAACTTCCCAGAAGATCACAAGGACATGAATTGCAAATGCCACTTGACATAATGTATACTTCTCCCTCTGCCAAAGCAGGGATGTAATTACCTGAAAGAGTGAATAAATGTTTGTGGAAGCTCTGTGCCTTCTCTTACAACCAGGAGATAAGACAAAGGGCTCTTTATCACACTTCCCTTTCCTTTTATTGGCAAATTAGTTCCTTGATGAAAAGCACTGAGATAAGTCCATCCTAACCCCAGAGGGGACTGAAGACCTTAGGGATGGGAGGGAACAGCCAATCAGCCAATGGATCTAACCTTCATTTTCTCCTCTCAGGAGGACCATCTTTCTACCTCACAGGGCCAATAAAAGGAATGTGAGTGAATCTGATCTATGCAAAAAGCAAGAGCTCTGTCCTGTGAGTCATTCTGTGTGAATGGAAGAAAAGATGCTTTTTTATTTCTTGGTCTTTCAGAGAAAGTTTAAACACATTGTAGGAGCTCAGTAAATAGGGTTTTACTTTAAAATCAGTTCTATTAAGTATGATCTGGCCTTAGATCTGGTACAAACAAAACAGACCATTCACTTCTCAGAATTAAATCAAATCAATTTTCAAATCTGTTAGCTTCTGGTTTTGGAGTGGTGGCAGAAAGAAATCAGGGTTTGGCAGAGGGAGTGAGTACATGCTTATCTTTTGCAAATGGCTTTGGCCTGTTGGAGTCAACATCTCTTCTTCCCCAGTGAGCAGCAGGAAGAATAAGGACTGTAATTAGCACTAAAATCATGTTTATTTTTCCTTTCCCTTTTTATCATTTTTTGGTACAGGGTCTTATGTATTCAGGCAAGCCTTGACCTTACTGTGTGACTAAGGATGACCTTGATTTTCTGATCTTCCTGCCTCTACCTTGTGAGTTCTGGGAATACAGGAAGGCACCATCACCCAGTTTGTGTGTTGCTAGGTATCAGTGTTTTATGGATGCTAGGCAAGCACTCTCCAACTTGATCTGTATGTATCTCCAATTCCTAAAATGATATTTCAATCGGGCATATACATCCAAGAGAGTAACAAATATAATCTTGAAAATTAGCACATACCTACAGACCCTGGGCTCAAAAGAAGCTGGACAGAGATGACCTCCACTTTACATCACTGATCAGTATTAACATGAGGATTTTCAACAGCAGAAGGGAAGGAAGGACAGAACTAACTTGTGCTATGTTAGGAGATTTATGCTGTCATTTGCTCTGTTAATATATACCTCCTTTAACTCTCACAATGTCTTTTCAAGGCAGAAGTTATTCTCCAAAACAAGACTTGGTACATAGGATGCAGTCACTCCTAAAATATTATTAATATGGATCATATTAGAAACAATTTAAGGGAGAGAGTTTGAGTGGCTTATCCAAGATCACAGAGCTCATAAGTGTTAAATCAGTGTTAGAGGCTAAGTCTTTCTGACATGAAAGCCTGGGCTTTTGGCATAAGGAAAATAATGGTGTCATTAAAACACTTAGGGGTTTTCCAATCTAAGGGGTAGAAGGGCCGCCTTCTCAGAGTGGCCATTTGAAACCTTCAGGTAACTAAAAATAACTTTGGTCTTCTCTCTCCTCACTTAGCTTTCTAAATTGCTATGAATTATGGCCCAGCTGTACTACAAGAAGGTAAATTACTCACCGTACAGAGACCGCATCCCCCTGCAAATCGTGAGGGCTGAGACGGAGCTCTCTGCTGAAGAGAAGGCTTTCCTCAATGCTGTGGAGAAGGGAGACTATGCCACTGTGAAGCAGGCACTGCAGGAGGCAGAGATCTACTACAATGTCAACATAAACTGCATGGATCCTTTGGGTAGGAGTGCCCTACTCATTGCCATTGAGAATGAGAACTTGGAAATCATGGAGCTATTGCTGAACCACAGTGTGTATGTGGGCGATGCATTACTCTACGCCATCCGCAAGGAAGTAGTAGGTGCTGTGGAGCTTCTGCTCAGCTACAGGAAACCCAGTGGAGAGAAGCAGGTAAGAGAACTCCTAATAGACTGGAAAATAACCAGGAACATCAGGGCATCAGGGTCTAAAGGAACGGTTAAAAAGTCTGGAATTGAGAAGGCCAATGTCAGAAACCGTATCAGTTATCTCAGGCGTTGTCCCAGAGCTGCCCTGTGTGGCCTATGCTCAGATTCAGTCATTTGCTTTTCCCTTTTTTTAATTTACTAATATATATTCAATTCTTAAGTACTCAAAGGCATGTTCTACACTTCTAGAATATGGACTTACTTTTTTTTACCACTCTCCAATTCTATCTTCATATTCTTCCTTTACTCAACATTACATTCTAGAAGAGATCAAACATCGACCTGAGCTTTCTCCTTCTGACAAGCTTCTCTTCTGCAGACAAGACTTTAAACGAGCACCACCATGCAGGCACTGATAAGTACAAGGCCTCATATATTTTCCTACTGCTTATTATGTGACTGAATTTTACTCCTAGATATTTGAAAGTTTGCTTCTGTGAGTCTCATATCCTCCAAGGCACCTAAGTTTCAGACTCCGTAATCAACTGATTTGGCAGTCAATCCTGCCCTCGTGTCTTATCTCTAAGCCCTATGATTTCCTCCCTCTTTCTTTCTTATCTGCTCTTCCATTAGTATGACACTGTTCTTGTCATCTGTTTCCTAAATAGGGGATTCTCAAAGTATAGTCCTAGACCAGTGGCATCAGCACTACCTGAGAACTTACTAGAAATGTAAAACCTTAAGAACCCACCACGAGAGTACTAATTCATAAACTCTGGGATGTTTCCCAATAAGCTGTGCCTTAACAGGCCCTCCTGAGAATTCTTGATGCATGCTCAGGCTTGAGAATCACTGTCTTATACTAACATAAAAATTTCCTCCTTAGTCTCTCTGCATTAATTTTTTTTTTTTTTTTTTTTTTTTGCTTCTCAGACGGCATCATGAACATTGAGGTTGGCTTATTGTTTCTAATTTATGATAGCAATCCTTTCATTCCTGTCCATACATTCAGTAACTTCAGTGTCTTTTCATATTAGTTTGTTATTTGTTGTTTTGACAAAATTCTTGAGGTTATGTACTTTATAAAATAAAGAGACTTCATTGTCCTTGCCGATTTGGAGGCTAAATGTCCAAGATACCTCTAATGAGGGCCATCTTGCCTGCGTTACAGACATGGTGGAGAAAAATGACCTAAGTCCCCCTTCTTCTCCATCAGCATTTAACATAGCCTTAAAGAAGGTAAAAAATTCTTCTCTCTTGTTACTTGTTATATCACACTACCAGAAAAAGTACCCACAATATCACAGGTACTTGATAAAAATGCACTTAAGAAATGAGTAATATGCAGTCAGCAGTGGGTAAGCATCTTGACTTGCTTCATTTAATCCTCCAGGGGACTCTGAAAGCTAGAGATTATTGTTATCATCCTCAGTGAGAAACAATTGCCATGTCAATTGTTCAAGATCACAGTGTCAGAGTTGGAATTCAAGCTCCTGAATTCCTTCCTCACCACTAGGCCCTCATCACACAACTGAATGTGGGGGTTGCAAAAATTTGGCAACAGGAGCTAGAGATATGGCTCAGGCAACAGGACCTGAAGAAATAGCTCAGAGGTTAAAAGCACACACAGGCCTTACAGAGGACCTGAGTTCATTTCCAGCACCTATGTCAGGTGGTTCACAACCACCTGTAACTCCAGTTCCAGTGAATCTGATACCCTCTTCTGGCCTCTGCGGGCACTCATGTGCATATACACACACATACACATGATTCCAAGTAAGAAAATAAATCTTTTTTAAAATTAGAAACATTAATAGTCATTCTGAATGCACAATAACTAAAAAAAAAAAAAAACGATTCACACTCAAGCATGCAATGAGCCTGAGGTGTTTTGGACAGTGTTTATCCATGCTGTAGCACATGAACTCACTGCCTTGGTTCTGTATTCTATACAATGCCAACAAATGTTGCATGCAATACCACAGCTCAGATTTGAGGCTATGTCTGATATGAATTGCACTGTTTATTGGACATACCAAGTTTTCTGTTGTTATACAGAAACATAGTCATTTAATTATAGAAAATAAAGATTTTTAAGACTTTCCTGCCATAATTTCTCAGCATTTTAAGTGTTAAATGAGTGTATCTTTGCATTGTATTGTATTAGAATAGTTTATTTTTAAGCTGCTGGTTGTATTGTTCCAGAGTCATTTAGAGAATTTTGACTTGGAAATAGCGCAGAATTTCAAAAAATTTCTTAAATGGCCCTACACATAATTCTGCCATTTTGTACTATATAGTTATGTAAAGCAACATTCTTAGCATTGAATACTATATAGTCAAAATATTGATCACCTCTGAAAAACATTGAAGATGTTCCATATTCTGTGGTATCAAATATTTATCCAAGATTTAATTCTTGATATAAAAATAAACAAGCACATCAATCTCATTAGTATGCACATTTGTTTTCATCTTTAATAAAGTATACTGAAGCATTATTTTAGACAAAATTTCTTTATGATTTAGTATCAGCAAATTTTTGGCTTGTGTACCTATTTTATATACCTATATAGGCGGGGTTGGATAAATATTTATTGGGTGAAATGCGGTTGTGAGTGGTAAAAGTTTAAGAAGCTGTGCACCAGGCCACTCTGATTTTCTGGAAGTCTACCTAAGTCTTAGGATTCCTAGAACAGTAATTCTGAGACAAGGCAAATGAATGGAAGGTAGATGAGCTCCCTGGAAAGAACAGGTCTGAGAGATTTAGATGAGTAATGAAGCAGAGAAGTGTGAACATGTTTCCTATTCAGTCCAGCTTATCATTCTCAACAAAACTTATTTGTTCTGTGACCCATTCCCCATTCACCTAAGTGCCTAGGTGACTTCACATGTTAAATATGCACTAAGGCTTTCCCAGCTACTCACCTCAGAATTCTTGCAGCTCACTGGCTCTTCCCTTCACTTGCCACCAATCTCACAGTACCTTGTACTATTGGTTAGCCTTATTTATAGAACTGCCTAATCTTAAATGTGAGATATAAGTCTAATGCCCAATTCTTTCCATGCTTACCCTATCTGTACTGAATCAATACCTACTACATAAGGGATGATGTATAAATATTTGCTGAGAGACATGAAGGAGTTGAGTGTATCTCCGAGAAAATCACATGACTTTCTTTAAAATAAGATATTTTAAGTTTTCATATTCAATCATATTTAGCCTCACTTCATAACTAGAGGAAGAAGAGAGCACAGGAAAATTTCTTAGCTAAGTTTTAAGTACACACCAAGTTCTTGTTTGATGGGCTCCATTTCTCTCTTCTTTCCCTATGCTCCAATAAATGATGAGATGCTGCCAGTCAGGAAGGAAAGCACCAGTTCAACTTACCCTAAAGCTCAATTTAGGACATGACCTGCTTTATGGCAGGCATCATGGCAAAAAATGTCTTTAAAAGTCTATAGAAAGTCTTTACTTTCTACAATTAAATCATAATTTAGGCAGAAGCAGAACTTAGCTAATAGGAACAAACCACTCATGTAGACAGTCAGGCATATGAATCCTGGGTGAAGTACAGCCTGATACAAGGGTATCAGGCTGGTTTTTGCCAGGGGCCATTGTCATACACTACCATTGTAATCCCTCCTGTGTCCACATTCAGCTATCATACTGTAGGTTAAATGTAACAAGCCATCAACTCCATCCTCAAGTCTCTTCAACAGCTTTCTTCTCTCTCCTCATCCCCCCACTACCTGCTTCTACTAAATTTCATTTTCTTCCATTGCTCTGACAATCACTGTGATAAGTCATATGTCAGTAACTATAAAAACAGGCTGTCACAACACTTGGGAGCACTGTCTTTGTTCAAGTTAGAAAAAAAGATGTGTTTACCTGAGAGAAAGCAGGGATGTGAGCAAACATAGACCTCCTAAAGGATTTTGAGTTCAGCTGGGCAGGCCGCTTGTAGGAAGGCACTCCTTCCACACACACAGTCAGAACAGTCAGCCTTTTTCATAGATCACTCCACCCCCAATCTCCCTAGGAGATGAGGCACAGCTGACCTCTATCAATCCCCAGAAGATAAATCAGGAACATCTTTGGGCTACTGGGCAAAGACTTTTGCTCTAGGCTGGCAGCAAGACTCCCTGTGCTCCTCTCTTACCCCCATCCCGTTTATGCTCCTCCCCTTCCTCAGCAACATTAAATCTACTTTCTGATGAAGATCAGAGGCCCAGCATAAATGACCATCACTGGCTTCAAGTATCAACATTCATATAGAGACATGCATTTTCAACAGGGGTCAAATCTTAGCGCATAAATGATGATGTCCTTTCAGATAGACTATTCTATACCAAACAGAGATGCGTGTGTATGCGTGCATGTGTGTGTGTGTGTGTCTGTCTGTCTGTGTCTCTGTGTGTGTGTGTGTGTGTATGTGTGTGTGTGTCTTACTGTGCAGTCTTCTTGTTGCTCCAGATTCTGTCTCTTTTGGCTCACTTTCTACTAATAATGGTCTATCTTCTTGGTCTTCTTTGGGGTAGATTTTGACAACCAGGAGGCTTTGTGACTCTTTGAGGTTTCAGAATTCAAATTCTTTGGACGGCAGAAAGTTTGGTGCCACCCTATTTCTTCTCTATTCTGCTTCCTGCCTTCAGGCTATTGGCTCTGGGAACCCCTTAGAGAAGCCTTGCCAGCAGTAAAGGAGATACAGCTACAATTCAGAATCTGATATCTGTATATATATGCAAAATCAATTCAAAAGCATTTGTTGTGCATATGGGAAACAACAAAATCCAGGTATTTGAGCCTCAAGTACATGCCTACAGGACCAGAATCTTGGGGTTTAGTCCTGAAACTAGCATCTTATCAAGCCCATATCTACCAGTTTCTAAGCAAGAGGTCCATGCGCCTCTCTATTTTTATTTTCTGTAGCCATCATTACAAATTACCATGAACTGGATGGCTTAAACAAAATAACTTTATTATTTCACAGGACAAGAAGCCATAAGTCTGTAAAGAAAGCAACAGTAAGGCTGATGCCTTCTGGGGGAAGTCTGTTAGGATGTACAAGTTGTCTGCAATCCCTAATGTCCCTGTGTATTTGCATCACTTCAGTTTTTCCCTTTATTGTTGCAGAATGCTGTTCTTTGTCCTTCCTCTGTGTGCCTTTAAATGAAATGACTCAGTGAAGTTCCCATTATGCAAGAATAAGGACCTGGGCTCAGATTCTCAGCATTGACATAAAAGCTGGACACAGGGGAATGCATTTCTAACCCCAGCACTAACACTCAGAGGTTGGGAGGTGGTGTCAGGTGGATCCCTGAAACTCATTCACCTTCTCCTTTTCCTTGTAAACATACCTATTATCTAATTTAGGACCCACCCTAGTTGAATGGGCCCATCTTTATATGATTACATCTGAAAAGTCTCTTTTCCCAAATAAGGTCACACTCATGTTTAGTATAACTTGAACGTAGCTTAGGGGTGGGCATTACTCAACAAACTACACAGTCTGTAAGATATACTGGTCTAAATAAGTGGTTTTCAAGCATTTTTAACAGTAAAGTCATTAATGTAATCTCACTGTGATTTGAAATAAGCAACCCAAACAGAGCTGTGTTAGTCTAAATGCAGCTTGCACCCAAATTTCACACGTACAGACCCAGACACACACACACACGCACGCACACCTAGATCTCCTATATCCTTGAAGAGTCAGCACAACTTGAAAACTACCAATCAAGAGAACAGAAGACAAGCTTTCTGTACCTCATTTTCATCTTCTGTAAAATAAAGCTAATCCCTACGCAATCCAGAGACTTGTTCTGAGGAATAAATAAGACTAAAACATGTCAAGGTCTTTAAAGAAAATAAATGTTAGACTGAGGTCAATGATCATCATGCTTAGATTTACTTGTTCAGTTTAACTTAGCCTGCGATATTGTGTGGAGAGACAAGCTGACAAGTGGCCCTGGTCACAAGGCACCACTAGTGCAGTATGTGGGAGGGTTGCAGAGTGAACTGGCCCAGTTCACGGATCACCTCCTTCTGGTTGCCTAGATGACAGTGGTCTACCTTTTGCTATCAGGGAAGCTGCATGTCCTCAAAGTCATCCTTCATTTCAAGCTTTTAAAGATTTGAAAAATGGAGAGGTACAGCTTCTGGCCAATGTATCAGCAACCTACCTAAGTAATTTTCTTTCTTGGTTACTTGAGTCAATGCAGACAGTCAGAAAGAGGCTACGGCAACCTTCTCCCTGTGGTCCGCCCCTCTAGGCTCTGCCATAATTACTCATTTGTCTGTGGCAGATGGCTCCAAATTAAAATTGGTCTCACAGATGAGCTAGAAAGATTAAATCTCAACAACATGGATAAGTGTTTGTGTTAAGGTTATAGAAAATCAGCATCAGGACACTCCATTAACTTCTGCTTCTGTCTGGCTCTTGGTCTCAGGATGAAACTGTACATTATGGAAGGGGGATACTGAGTACCTGAACAAAGGTGACTGGACCACAGAGAGAGAACCTAAAGAACCTAGCCTATAAATGTCATTCAGTATTATAGAGTCTTTATCTTTTTACTAACAGTAACAGCTCATCTATTATTTGCTTTCATTCCTATATCATTCCTTAAACCCTCTAACTTTCTTCTGTCCTCTTCTGCAGTCAACACTCTCTCATCTCCCCTGATCCCGTGCATACCTGCCCAATGTCTATACCTCAAGTTTTATCAGATTTACGGCGATAAAATTAATATATAAGATATGAATATATTTAATGAGAGAGTTTGGATGAGTTTGGACATATACCTGAAGCATAATCAAAGTAATAAATGTATCTAACACTTGTAAAATTTTCCCATTACCTCCCATTTTTTATCTGTGTCCTGGTTTTATCTCTTGGCTTCCCTGTCATGATGCCTTCTTAGCTAGCTATACTTCTTCCTCTCTGACCACTGTCTCTAGTTGGTTTTTTTGTTTTTTTGTTTTTCTTTTTCTGAATCTTTGTCTTTTTCTTCTTGAGTTCAAGTATCTCCCAATAAACTCAAACATCGTGTTGTCACTAGCAAGATTTAGTCCAATTCACAAACTGTTCTCTATTCTCTAAGAAGTGTATAAGTTCTGTAACATTCTGAGTGGAATGTAAGGAACATCATTAGAAGGAGCTTGAATCGGAAAAGTCTTCCTTATTCAGTTGCTTTCAGAGGATTATTGTTACTGATTCATTAATGAAAGTGTGCTGTGAATTCGCTAAGAAAATAGCACATTGTGAGGTCAGTTCTCTCCTTCTGGGGATCTTAGGATGAATTTCAGGTCATCAGGCTTGCATCATTGAACAAGTGCCAAAAAATGAAAAAGAAAATAACACTGAATGTGGCTGCACATGAGGTGGAAGACGGAGGATCAGCTACAAGTGACTTTCCAAAAAGCCTGGGTGACATGAGACCTTATCCCCACCCCAGCCCCCGCAACGAGCACTGACAGGCCTTCCAAAGGGAGTCAAATGAAAGGTGATACTAATAACAGATCACCTTCCTCTTTTCTTCTTCCTTTACCTTTCTATACAGGAAAGTGTGCTGATAACCTGGAGCACTTTCTGCAACTAGAGAATACAATTTGTAAATCCCTCTCTTCTTGCAAGGCAGCCTATGTGATGTGCTGTTTGCAACCACTATCAGCTAGTTCTGTTGTCCATCTCAGAACTGTGGGTGGACGTTTGGGTTAAAATATGAATAGAGCCAGGTGTACTGGCACGTGCTTTTAATCCTAGCACTTGTGAGGCAGAGGCAAGAGGATCTCTGTAAGTATGAGCTCAGCATGGCTTGCATAATGAGGTCCAGGCCACACTAGGCTTCATAGTATGACTCTGTCTCCAAAAAATTGAACATAGATGTTCCAGTGCATCCATTTACCGTATAAGAGTTATACTCAGACTACCAGACAAGCAGCATCTTCCACACCACCCAACATATCTCACAATGATAGCCAGAGCTTAGAACAATTTAGGTTATCTACTTAAGGAAAAGGAAGGCATATCATATTTACTCAGTGTTCTCCCTCTGCTCTCTGATTTCCTAAATCTCAGTACAAGATGTGAGCTTACTCAATGATCACTCTTCTTCACATTCATGTATTTTTGAGTTTTTGTTATAAAAGTAATACATGTTAACTATGAGAAGCAAAACAATATAATAGTACGCAAAGCAAAACATCTGTTTCCCACTCTCAAAAGTAATTCCCTAAAAGTTATGGCTAGGAACAGTTTATGTGGCTCCTCTTAGATAGTGCCTGTACATATTGAAATAGACATACAAAGAGACATTTTTTAAATAAATGATTTACAACAAGATTTTTCCCCTAATAATACATTTTGGTTTTCTCTGTGGGAATGTTGATCTATACTGCATTGCTGTAATGGTGACATTACCTTGTTAAAATGTGAAGTCTTTATTTAACTAGTCCATTATTAAATGAGCACTTAAGTTATTTGGGGGTTATATAGTTGTTTAATTGTTCTTTTTCTTTTCTAAACAATGTTGTGATGAATATCCTTTCAGAAATTTCTAGTAATTGGATTATAGAGTCATAGAATATGTGTATTATTTAATTTGGATACAAGTAAGTACAAGAGTGTGGCTCTCCATCATGGATCAAAAAACGTTAGAAAGGAAAACCTTGCCAATCTGATAAAGGCAAAAACAAATGCTATCCCATTATGGCTCCACATGTGAGATTTGAAGATTCATTTTGTGAGAATATAAATGCACAGAGGCAAGAAGAGGGCATCAGATCCCTCAGAGATGGCATTGCAGGTGTTTTCAGGAAGCCTGGCTTGTTACATGGGTGCTAGGGTCTGAGCTTCAGTCCTTACTAACATGAAGCAAGCAGTCTTATCTGCTGAGCCACCTCTCCAGCCCCACATTTGATATTTATTATAAGCAAGATTTAGCATCTTACTATTACAAGACTTTTTTTTATTCTTCTGTGAACAACTGATCATATGCTTTATCCCCTTTCCTTCTACAGTGTTCGTATTTTCATACTAATTTGTCTAAGTTCTTTTTACATTAGCCTCATTAAGTGTACTCATTTTGTAAAATCGTTCACCTTGATTTATTAAATATCAGAAATTTACTCCAAGTTCTACACCAAGTCTGAAGCAAAGAGCAAAGCTAGTCATATGCAAAGATCTTTAACTTTGTTGCTTATAAGTACAAAATTATCTTAAATGATACACAAAATAGCTTAATGTATCTCTAGTAGAGTATCCATGCATAATAACTCATTTATTTTTAAGTTACCAGGTTAATGCTTTAGTATCTTTGTTCAAAGGAAAGAAATGGGTAAGCTCAAGTGAAATAAAAATGAGCCTGAAATACAAAAGGGAGTTGATCTTTAGCACAAGAATGAGTTCTAACAAGAGGGCAAGAGCAAATCCCTGTTTTGCCCATTGCTTTCTCTGGCATCTTTAGCAATAGAGTTCCTACTTCAAAAAAGAAAAGATGCCAAGGCTCAGTTTATTTGAACAAGTATTTTCCTTGATTTCTAAATACTGAGGATACTTATAAGAATGAAAACATGTCAGCACCATTTGCTGAAAATGCTGTCTTTCCTCCAGTCAATGTTCTTGGCCCATTTGTCAAATATCAGGTGGCTGAAATTGCATGTACTCATATTTGGGTCTTCAATTTTGTTCCACTGATCTATGGTCTATTTTTATGCCAGTACCATGTTCTTTTTGTGACTATAGCTCTGTAATACAGTTTTAAAAATGACTATACTAATCCCTCCAGCTTTGCTCTTTGTACTCATGGTTGCTTTGGCTATCCAAGGTCTTTTGTGCTTCCATATGACTATTAAGATGGTTTTTCCAATTCTGTAAAGAATGTCATGGGGATTGTGATTGGCATTGCATTGAATCTATAAATGGCTTTTGGTAGGGTGGTCATTTTCCCAATATTCATTCTTCCAATCCATGAACATGGGATGTCCTTCTGTCTTCTGGTGTCTTCCTCAACCTCTTTCTTTAAAGATTTAAAATTTTTATTGTAGAGGTCTTTAATGTCTTTAGTCAGATTTATTCCAAGATATTTTTGAGTCTATTGTGAAATGGTGTGTTTCCATGTACTCTTTCTCTGATTGCTTGTTATTGGTATATAGAAAGGCTACAGATTTTTCTAGATTAGTTTTGTAACCTGCCACTTTATTAAAAGTGTTAATCATTTCTAGGAGTTTTCTGGTGGAATTTTTGGTGAGTCTTAGATACAATATTGTATCATCTGCTTAAAGAACAGCTTTTGCTCCTTGTCCTCCAAGGTCGACTAAGTTCCAGGGGATTGTAGAGCATATCTCAATATGTCCTGTAACTGTGATGAGTCACCTGTCCTCTTGCTCAAGGAGGCCATAGAGACCCCACCAGATGGACTTGAACCAGTGTCTAGTCTACAAAGAGGAGGGTCAACAGAGGAAATATTCCTCCATGCTTCCAAGTGAAGACAGCCAAGGTCTATTAGGACCTTTGACTTATCATCACATAGATGGAACTGGTAAAAGAAAGGAGCCATGGGCTCCTCCTAAGCCCACGTGACCCCTGAGGAACAGATCCTCAAAGGACCTTAAGAGTAAAAATAAATTGGTTTATTTAGGCCAATTTTATAGTCTTAAACACTCAAAAGGAAAGTATAACCAAAGATTAAAGTGATCAGTATATTTCTTTAAGAGTCCTTGTGGGTAGCTAAAGGCTACATAACAAGAAACAGTGCCAGACAGGAGATACCTTCCTTTGAGTTTTTGGCCAGGGTGGCCCATGAGACTCCTGACAATAACCCAGCATAGAATTGGGAAAATGAACAAAAGACCCCAATCTTATCTAAAGGAATGTTGGCAACTGATTGCTGCTAGATGAGGAACAGCTGACCCTCCTAAAACAACGACCTCTAGATAGGCTGACTAGATTCACCAGATGGACTTGCACTGGGGAATGGCTGAGGGCACTGACAACACAGTGGACAGTAACAGGGATGACAGAGTGTATGGGCTCCAGTGGCAGGGGGATTGTATGGGAGGGTGCCATTTGGGATGCAGGTATAAAGATGAATAAGATTGTTTGGGATGTTCTGTATGAAATACACAAAAAAATCAATAAAAATAAAAATAATAAATAAAATATTTAAAAAAGAATAAGAAAATGTGCAACTTGACAAGTATATACTATTTCTCATTTCAATTCCTCAGTTGTCTGTACTGATCACATAAGTGGGATAATGTCCAAATTCCTTCTTTAGTTGATGTCATGTAGACATAATCATCAAGATTAAGAATGTGATTGGAGGTCTGAGCTTTAGCTCAGTGGTAGGGTGCTTAAATTAGTATGTGTATGTCCCTGGGCTGCATACCTAATACTTCCAGAAAATGTATCTAAAACACTGAGATGGAATACTAACAACAGTGTCAAAACAGATGGTTGTGTCATCCTGACTGATAATATACCCAAACCATGTTTTCACAAAAAGTGTTTTTGATAATAAAGAGCTGTGTGGTATTTTCCCAGCAGTCAGTTAAATGGCATTTGGCCTCAGAATACGACAGCCTTAACAAGCTTGAAGAAGGGAAGCCTGTCTAGATTGATGCCACCAACAGTCTCAATTATTTGTTACTACAGTTATTTTTTATTTATTTATTTTTATTTTATGTGTATGAGTGTTATGTCTGCATATATGTAAGTACACCTGTGTCCTGCAATGCCCATGGAGGACAGAAGAGGGCAGCAGATCCCCTAGAACTGGAGTTATAGTTTTTAGACACCATGTGGATGCTGGGATTCTAACCTGGGTCTTCTATAAGACCAGCCAGTGCTGTTAACTTCTGAGCCATTTCTCCAGCCCAATACAGTTTTTTTTTTTCCTACTTCGATTTGAGAAAAGTTGTTTTTTTTTAAGTTAGGAAATTCACAAAAGGGATAAATGAAGCTTCCTATGCTCAGGGTGTATGAAGAGCAATTATAGAATCATAAAGTCTGAAAGGTGCTCAAAAAGAGCAGCATTCAATAGATGTTCATGGGAAATGTCTTTAGGCCTTGAGTTATTTGGGATACCTTAAGAATCTGACCATCTCACCACTAATTTGGTCAGTTTTACTAGATGCCTGATTTTCCTGTTTCACTCTTTCTCCAAATACTGTTTCCCCATAAGCTGTAATCACGCTTTAAAACATAAGAGCGCCTATGTCATTCTGCTCAAAGCACACCAAAGCTCCTTCAATGCTTATGGAGCCCTGCATGATCCAGCTCATTTTCTTCTGCTCTCATTCCATATAATTTGTTCCTATTTAATCTCTTTGCACCTCTTTAGGCTTTTGCTTTGTTTTGTTTCAAGTGCTAGGGGTGGAAACCAAGACTACACATGCTACACACGTGTTCTGCCACTGAACTATATCCACAACCCTTTTATGAATCATTTTTGTTGTTTATTTTGTTGAGTTTTTTTTTTCTGCAAATGGAACACATGACCTTTTTGCCTGCTAGGCAAGCACTCTACCACTAAGCTACGCACCAACTATCATATTCACTTATCTCAGGAATTATCTAGCTCCAGTGTATTGTTTGAATGATCCTCACTCGGGAATCTGCACAGCTAGCTCCTCCTTTACTTTAGATATTCACTCCAATACTAACTTACAAGGTAGGCCTTCAGTTTTCTGTATTTAAAAATGGTACCCCAATTTCTTCCTACTATCATGCTGTACTTCAAAACTCCTCTTATTATCACCACCTGACATACATATATACACTCCACTTTTCTAGGAAAGCTACTTTATCTATTCTTCACACTTTTGAACCCCCAGTGCCTACAATAGTTTTCATGACATGGTAGGTATCCCATAAATAATTTTTCGAGTGAACAAAGAAGTATTGTTAATAGAATATCAGACCTGGAAAGATTATCTAATTTATCTCTTCATTTTACTGATGTGAAAAGTGACAAATTAAAAATTAATTTGTTCACATTCAACATGTTAAGTTTTATAGCAGAGCTAAGCAGTACGTAATTTCTGATTTTGAACGGAATATCACTTCTGTAACACTGAATTAAATTCTTCTACCATTAAAGCTACTCCAAGTGAAGTCTATGACATCCTCCTAGTCACCATGAATTATACTCCTTTTATCTATCTTAAAAATAGATATATCTTTAAAGATTAATTTATTTTTATTTTATGCTTATGAGTATTTTTATGTGTGTATGTATGTGTACAATGTGCATGTAGTGCTTGCAGGGACCAGAAAAGGATGTTAGATTCCCTAGAACTGGAGTTACTGATGGTTGTATGCTGTCATGTGGATCCTGGGAACCAAATCCAGGTCCTTTTCAAGAGCAGCAAGTTAACTCCTGAGCCATGTCTCCAATGACAGATCCTACATCTTGCAGGCTAAACAATCTTCTTTATTCAATCTCTTAATAGAAAAGGCATTATAAAGTTAAAGATTTCATCGTTCAGTTAAGTATTTGCTGTTAAGGAACTGATACTTGCTCTAAATAAAACTCAAGGCAAGATTTCTGAACTCCATCATAACATAAAAAGCATCAGTTCCGTAAGTCTCTTGTCATATACCAGGGCTCTAGACATACATGGTTGGAAGATCAAGTAAGTGACAACAAAATACATCCTCTCGTCTTCCAGGCTTCTGGGAACTTGTTCATATGAACTTGCAGCAGTGGTGACAGGATGCACAAGACCCAGGCAGACTCAATTAGACAAAAACTCAGCAAAGAATTGGGAAAACGGGCAGGTGGCCCCAGTCTTAGCTGAGGAGCTATTGGCAGCTAATCACTTCTGGGTAAGGAAGAGTTAATCTTCTTTAATGAAGTGACTCTAGGTAGGCTGACTAACTCCAGTGGATGGACTTGCACCAAGGGACATCTGGGTGAAAATGCTTGACTCAGGGGCTGGATAGATGGTTCAGCAGTTAAGACCACTGGCTGCTCTTGCAGAGGACCCAGGTTTGGTTCCCAGCACCCACATGCTAGCAACCATCCATAACTCTAGTTCCAGGAGATCCAATGCCCTCTTCTGATTTCTTTGGGCACAACACAGGTTCCCTTACATACATGCAGGTAATACACATAAAATAAAAATAATAAAATTTTAAAACCAAACAAAAGCTTGACCCTATAGCCTTAACACACATATATGACAGAATGCATGAAATTCAGTGGGTAGGTGGGTGGGTGGGAGATATGAGGGACGCAGATAGGAGAGGGTGTCTAAATATGATTAAGATGTAATATATGAAATGCACAAAAATTCAATAAGATTATACATTAAAAATAAAAAATAACATTTAACATGACAGGAAAAAATATGCCCTCTAATAACAAGACAGATTTGCATTTAAAAAGCAAGCCCATTTAGTTTGTACCCAAATTTTCCTAGCATTGAATTAGAAATAGTCATTCCTGATGCCAATGAATTCATAGCTCTGAGTGTTTGCTAACCAAGCAGGCTTCTTCTGAGACTAGTGAGGGAGCAGACAGTGATGAGTCCAGGCTTTATCTTGATGTCATTATTTTTCTACCATTCCTATTTAGATCCTGATTTCTTTCTTCCTGCATTAAATTTTCTTATTTAAATCAGACTGTCATGATTACCGAATTAACTGTTTCCTACTTGCAAAGCATGAAGTGGCACAAGGTGGGCTTGCATTTTCTACTGTCAGCGCTAAGCTCTTCTGGGTAATTGCTTGTCTGATCAGAGCAGAAAATGTTCTCTGGATCCTGAAACTTACTAGGGAGAAAATGCATGAAGCTAACCCTTACTGGAAATCATTACTTGGTCATTCCTAGTCCTTTTTCATGTAAACTACCTAGAAGCAAGACTGAATTAATAAATTTAACTGAAAAATTCAAGTGGTAGGGCTATGTCCGGCCCCTTTGTCTTCAAGATTGCAGAACACAAGCCAGCAGCCAAGCAGAAGGTTATGGCCTGATAAGAATATTGAGTCAGCACTCAGTCCTGAGCCTCGTTCTTTCAACCAGGCTCCAGTGCTTCCTGAAAGACCCCTGAGCCTAGCTTCCAACAGAGTGAGCAGATGAGCATGAAGCCACCCTGTGCTAAAGGGGATGAATGATGAAAAATAAAATATCTATTTTTCCAACATAGGAAAGCTTGCACTATTTGGGGGACTAAGCTAAGTGCCTTGGCTTTATTTCAGGATTACAAAGGACTGTGGAGTTAACACTGTAACCCTTCTTCTTGATAAAGGTACACACATTAATGAAGTCATGTAGTAGCACCTACTTCTTGCTCCAGCTACCATTTCCACTGCTTCTCCTCCTCCAAAATAGCCAGTTTAAGAGCCTCACTTTTCAATTTCCCAGCACAGGCCAGAGAACCATGAATTTATACCTCTAAGCGTGTGGCCAGCTACTACTGATCAGAGATTTCCACTCCTTCTCTTCTTCTTTGTTCTCTTCCTCCTACTTCTTCTCTCATCCCCCACTCCTTGTTTTTTTTTTTTTTTTTAAAACAGGGGCACACTATGTAGGCCATACATAGACGTGATACATTTTGATCAGAATCCCCGTTTTCCTCAGGAAGGAAAGTGGGTAAGGTTTGTTTTTTTGGTTGTTTGGTTTTTTTTTTTTCTTGTTTTTTTTTTTTTAAAACAGGGGCACACTATGTAGGCCAGGTTGGCCATAAACCTGTAGTCCTCCTACCTGCCTCTGCTTACTGAGTGCTGAGATTACAGGCCCGCATCACCGTATCTACTAGGAAGGAAATCATTTTTTATTAAGAGTTCACATTCTGGAGAGATGGTTCAGTAGGTAAGAGCACTGACTGCTCTTGCTGAGGACCTGGGTTCAGTTCCCAGCACCTAGATGGTGGGTGACAGCCATAACCCCAGTTCCAGGGATCCAGTTCAGGCCCTCTTCTGACCTCTACAGGTATTGCATGACCCAGGTGCACTTACATACGTGCAAGCAAAACACTCTTATGTATAAAATAAAAATTAAAAAATAAAAAAATTAAAAGCAAAGAGTTTACTATTAGGAAAAAATGTCTGAAGGTGTTAATAGTGTTTGGTGGGGTAGAAGGGAAAGTGCTTGTGCATCCAAGTTAAAAATTATAATCTCACAGCTGGGGAGAAATGGAATAGCATATCATGAGAGTCAGAGTGGCTACTGGATAGGAAGATCTTCAAAACAGTTAAACAGACTATAATTAAACATAGACTATGCCATTCCCCAAGTTGTTTTGAATCCAGTAATTCTTAGTGTATATTTGGCTATACAGTAACCATGCATGAGTTCCCTCCCACTGAGTGGGCTTTAAGTCAAATTAGATAGCTGTTGATCACCCACTAGATAAAAATGTCACTCCTGCACCACTCCAGTTTCTTGTGCCAGTCACTATTGTGGTTATTAGGTTTTGAAGCTGGGGTTGAACCACTGATTGATTTTCTCCCTTAGCAGCTTGCGTGGTATCCTCTAGAACTGTGAGACCTAGTCTTCAGGGATGAGGCTTCCAGGTCATTCCAGCTTCATTGCTCCAAGTCTTATGTCTGAAGTGTGTGTTGTCTTCACCAATAGTGTTTGCCTTCAAGTTCTGGGAGGTAATCAAAGGCTGTGGCAATATCCTGTGTTATTCTGGAAGTCTCTTGGACTACCCTGACCAACACCTTGAAGGGAGGTTTCTCCTGCCTGGCACTGTGTTGTTTGTTTTATAGCCTTCAGGTATACACATTCACTCATGTCTAGATACTATATGGATATTGTTCAGTAGGTTTTTGAGTTAATGCATTTCTTTATTGTTTTTCATGCCACCTCGGTTTTGTTTGTCTCTTTACAATGTATGAAACAACTATGGTGTTGTTCAATAGGTTTTTCAGTTAATACATTCTTTATGGTTTTTCAGGCCACCTCAGTTTAGTTTGTCTCTTTACAATGTATGAATCAACTATGTTACACGACATGGTGAACAAAATCAGGGGGAGGGTAGAATTCTCATTTTGACTCCTGTTGTTCAGCTACAAGAGACAAATTACTCAACTTCTCTATAGCTTAACCTCTTCCTATTGAAAAGTGAAAGGATAATCTTAAGTGATCTCATAAGGACACTATTAGGACATGAGCAATGTTTCAAAATTACTCTGAATGTACTTTATAAGTACATATTCAATAGGTGTTGTGACTGACATAATTAACTGCAGGTGAATTCACTAAAACTCCACAGGCACAGTGATGTCCTTGACACATTTCTTAGCATAAAACCTCTAACATTCTGGGGGGTGTCTGTTTGCCTGTAGTCTACCTAATTATAGAATCATTAGGATTAAATGAAAATAGTGGCAACCTAGTTTATTCCTCTGTCACTGCAATCCAGTCTGGTTGTATTAACCTCTAGCCTCTGAAAGACTTAACCCCAATGTCGATTTGATGGAACAAAACCTTGGCAGGGTATGAAAGAAATCCCCAAACAATTCTGTGACAAGTGTCAGTTGCTCTGAATTCTCAAATGTGTGTCTGAAGCCTCCAGAGAGTCTCAAGTTTATCTATGATGCTAACCCTCTTACTTATATACCTGGCTCCCTTTGCTGCCTTTTTCTAACAAAAGACAAGTAATCCTTATACTCAAGGAGACTTCCAGGAGCTGGGTGCTTTTATACCAGCCCCACTTGAAACTTTCAAGCCTTCTTTGAAGTCTTTATCCAATATTAACTGAAAATGAAAGAAAAAACTAAGTAAGTTTGATTTCAAACCTCTGTACCTTTTAAGGCCTCCCTTGGATTAGTGCTGTCCTGCACTGTTGAAAAGTTACTGCAGAGTGAAACATTGCACTAAAGCCATGTAATTTCTGACTACATGTGTCTTTTAGATATGGGCATATGTTTTGCAAGTGACTAAAATGCCATCATTGCATTTAAAATGCTTTGCATTTGCAAGTTTCAAATTGGGACATGTTTGACTTCAGAGAAATAAAGACAAGCCAGGCATCTGATAATTTCCTTATTCGGCAGTAATCAGCATCTAGCTTTTCTTTCTCTGTGGAGACAATATCCCACACCCCCCATTGGGTAGCATACAGAAAGAAAAGCGGATAACAAACAGTATCAATAGAATTAAGAGTCAAAGTAGCTTTCTTTCTCCCATCCCTAATCAGAAACATTCAAGCTCCTGCTCTTCCAACATTTAGTCTGTTCTGACAAGAACAGAAGGCATTGTGATTGCGATTTGAGATAGCAACATTGTTGAACAAGGTGGGGGAAAAGAAGGGAAGGAGGGAGAGAGATTGGGACAAAGAGAGATTATGAGGTAGGAACATATTCAGGTTACTCTCTCAAAATATTGCGTGAGTGTGTGTGTGTGTGTGTGTGTGTGTGTGTGTGACAAAAACACCTGAGAAAACAACTTCAAGGTGGAAGGATTTATTGTCTCATGATTTCTGAGGGTTTCAGTCTGTAGTTGTTGTTTCTGAGGGTTTCAGTCTGTAGTTGTTGGCCCTGCGTGCTTGAGCAAAACACAGTAACTGAGAAGCTTGTTCTCTTCAGGGTAGACAGGAAGCAAAGAGAGAAAGGACAGACGATAAGGCGAAGCTTTCAAAGATATATCTCTAATGACCTACTTTTTGCACTCAGGCCACATCTCCTAAAGTTTACACCACTTTCCAAAACAACACCACCAGCTAGGGACCATGTGTTTAGGATGTGATCTTCAGAGTGTGGCAGGCATTTCATGTTCAAACATAATGAATAAAAGAAATATTATCGGAATGGTAGAAAACTTTTGCTTATTCTTGACTGTTATTGGAAAGAAGTTGCTTACAGTCGAATAATGTAATCACGATAGACATAAGTTCAATCATAAAACAAGTTACTTTTTCTGTCAGTCAAAAGTTGTATATTCTTGAAATGGCTTTTGTTTCATCAGTAAGCCATAATTTAAACTTTGCTATTGTGTGCTAAACAATCAACTGCTTATATGAAACATACTGTGATGGCCGCCAGAGATGATTTAAACAGATTTTCTGCTGAAGAAGGAACAAATATTCTTGAAATGTGTCCCATAATAAGTTAACCTTCTTGACATTACTTAATCTCAGACTTCTTCCTTCAAAGACATTCTCACTCTAGTTATGTCTTGCAACAGAAAGATGGTTCACAGCTGCATGAATGTTTTACAGAGAAGTCTCTTAGAAGTATTCCAGATAGGAATTCAAGCACAAAGATCCTGATTATAAAACTGCCCCAAGGTGCCTCTGGCAACACCAACCAATATAAATGCTTCCTGCCACTAACAGCAGGAATTAAGTTTTGTCTCATATTCTCCAGAACATATAGAACTGAATGGAGTTTCCATCATGATAATCAGTGGCCTTGACTGTGGTATTGATATGAGACGTATGACTATCTCTACAGCCTCCTTTTCAGGGTGGCTGAGGATAATAGCATTATGTCACAGAAAAACAGTCTCCATGCTTCTCTGCAATTGTATCTCGTCAGAATCCATGAAGCCACTTATGCCTGCAGATCAAAAACACCTCAATTCCAGGGAGTTACTCTGACTCTCATTCCCATGAGATGACTCTTTTAGCCCAGAATCAAGAACTAATCTTGTTTCTAATAGTGAAGACTCTCAGAGCTAAAAGCCAGTAGCTCATCAGGCCAGTATCAAATCAGTCAAACTTCTGTCTTTTCTGAAGCAGGGCCCCATGCAACCCTCATTGGTCTCTTAAGTTGTTCTGTAGCCAAGGATGACTTTGAACCCCTGATGGTCTGTCCTCCACCCCTCATGTTCTAGAACTACAGGCATGAACCACCACCTAGATGCCAGTTCCTTTTGAATAATATATTTTGGTACCAATGCCTGAGCCCTTTCTTTATTGGCATATGACTGAGTCTCTATCATTTATTATCTTGAGCTCCTCAACTATAGGCAATTTTCCCCCACCCAGGGGGATATTTAGTGCCATAGTTTAAATACACGTCCAGATTTTGGTTGAGTCATAAGGTATTTATCCTCATCAGTGCGCTGGCCAATGCATGGATTGATAGATTACTGGGTTATTGTGGGAGTGGCTTTGTTATTGAACCAAGCTCTTTGTGACTTGCTTACTCTGTCTAGACAGCCACACCATGCTTTCACCGTGGTGTGCATCAGATGCTGCCATCCTGCTCTTAGATTTTTCAGCCTCTAGAACTATGAGCCAAACAAAACCATTTCTAAATTACCTAATCTATGGTTCTAAGTTACAGAAACAAAAAGAAGACTAAGACAGAAAATTGTTAACCAAAAAGTGAGGTCATTCCTAACAGTGAATACTTGAAGATGCAGCTCTGAGACATGATGATAGGCAGAGGCTAGAAGAATTTGGAGAACAAGATTAGGAAAAAAAATGTACTGTGATGGACAGAGCATTAAAGGTGATTCTGATGAGGGCCCAGAAGACAAGATTAGGAAAAGTCTGCAACTTCTTAGAGAGTAAGTATCATGAGCCAATAAGTATCAGAGCCATCACAGAGAGCTCTCAACTATAGTAATGTCAAATGCAAGTGTGAAACACAAGCTAATGGAAATATGGACAGTAAAGGCCATTCTGACAAGATCCCAGGTGGAACTGAAAAAAAAGCATTGGAAACTGGAGTGAAGTCCATATTTGCTATACAATTTGGTGGACTTCTATCCATGGGCTATGACATGATAGAATGTAGACATTCAGAGAAATGAACTAGGATATCTGACAAAGAACATTATAAGCAGCAAAGCACTCATATTAACACATGGCTAATTGTATGAACTATTAAAATTATTGTTAATTAGGTGTCTTCTTTGACAATTTCATACATGTATATGATGCATTCTAATTACTCTCTCCCCATCTGTATTAGTGACTTTTCTGTTGCTGTGATAGAAACACTGACCCAAGCAATTTATAGAAGGAAGAATTTATTTGAGCTTACGGTTCCAGGGGAATTACAGTCTGTCTTGGTGGGCAGGCATGGTGGCAGAGGTGGCTGGAGAAGAGGAGCGGAAGCTAAGCTCTACATCTTCCAGCAGGAACAGGAAACAAGAGACTGACCAGAGATCTGGCAAGGCTTAAGAACTTTCTAAGCCCACCCGTAGTGATGTGCTTCCTCCAGGATAGCCACACTTTTTAAAAACCTCCAAAAACAGCACCATCATCTGGGGACAAATGTCCAAACACTTGGAGCCTATGGGGGACATTTTCATTCAAACCACCACACCATCATTTCTTATCTCTCTTGTTCCTAATCAATTCTCTCTCCTCTGCACTAATCTGTTCCTGAGATTTATGGATTCTTTTGGGGGGGGGGTTGTTTTGTGAACCATTTTGTTTAACCAGATCTATTTGTGTGAGCACTGAATTGGAACTATGGAGACTGATGGAGTCTCCAGTGGGTGTACAATGGATGGCAATTACTCCACCTCTCCTTGAATCTACCAGTAGCAAACAGTTCAGCAGTGAAGGGTAGGATTCCCTAAGCCTCTTCTCCATCCATGCCAGATTGTTGACAGACTCATTCTTGTGCAGAACCACTACAGGAAGGCATCTGCTGCTGCCAAGTTCATGATTCTCATGACTGGGTCTTGCACAGGAAATGGCATTTCCAAGCCCTTCTCCCTATCTTCTATTACATTCTTTCTGCCCCCTCTTCACCAATGATACCTGAGGCTTAGATGAGATGCTATAAATGTCTTGTTCAAGGCTGAGCACTCATCTGTCACTCATTCTCAACACCCTTTGCAGCCATGGGTCTCTGTATTCAGTGCTGTTCACTAGAAAGAAAGACCTCTCTGATTAAGGCTGAGAGTATCATTTATCTAAAGATATAAACAAAAATATTTCAAAGGCAGTTTGATGCTGTGTCAATTTAATTTAATGTCAATATTCAGTCTTCCCCACAAGGTCTATAACCTCCCCTGCTGTGGGTTAGTTTTCACTTGGTTTACAGTAGCAGATATGAATTTCTTCCTGTAGCATGGGCTTTAAATTCAATCAGAGAACAATTGATTACCTGATGACCGTAATGCCACTATTGCACAATGAGTGAATTTTGTGTGGCACAGTGGTTTAACAATTTGTAGTTGGATAAGACTGTTGATGACATTTCTGTGTCAGAAGCCTTAATAGGACCTTCCAAGACTATGAAAACTGACTGTTAAGGAAGAAGATTCCATCTCACATCAAGCTTGATTTCTCCTTATCATATAACTAAGGTGTGTGGGATTTTCATTAATAAGATATTATCATCTAGTTCTGATGGGCAACCAAGAAGAATAACAAGACCATATATTGTTTGGGGGAGGGCTCTTGGACATCACTAACCAAAAGGTTATAAGGAGGTATTCCACTCTTAGCAGTGAGATTTTCTTGTTTAACAACGCAGTTTCTAAGAGCAGCTTTTTCTGTCCCACATGGCTACATTTAACTGCTTATAGTGAAATGGAGAGCAAAGAGATAATTTAAAAATAGAACTTATAATTAAAAGGGAAACAGAGCAGAACGATTTAGAAAATTCTCAGTCCAGTCATGTGGCAGAGACTGAAAGAACAATTTCAAAAGCAGAAATCGAGAGTACAATAGAGCAACTGTTTGACAGAGAGATTAATATGAAAGGACAGAAGGGATCAACAACATAAAGGCAAAAAACATATGTGGCATTTCAGAGATCTTTAAGTCTGACCCTCTCATTGCAGATCTAAATCTTTACAGGACAGAATTGGTTTGACAGACAGCTCAGGGATACATTCTCAGGCCCATTGCCTAAGACTGTCTCAAGTGTTTGCAGCCCAAATTGCACTGCAACACTCTTCAGTCACTGTAGATGGCAGACAAGCAGGCTTAGTCGTAGCTCAACCTTCTGCTCTCAAAGTACAAGCAGTACTTAGCAATGTCCATCCATAATTCTGCAGGTGCAGAGAATACAATGGAGACATGGAGGCCTCTGTCTAGATTTCAAAGCACACTTCAGACAACCTGGCAAACTCGACAGAGACATGTTACACACTCGCAGCTGTATCAGACAGTCCCTAATGGATAAGAATTGAACATAAATGTGGGGTTAGAGCTGCTATAAAGATTTCCCATTTGGGCAAATGCTTAAGGAAGCTGAAGTAAGACTGCCACTGATATCAGAGAAGTATGGAGCTACCAGGGTACAACTCCAATCTGGAAGAGCTAGAGTGAGGGGGTGGAGTATGCCAAGGACTCAGTGTCTACTCTCTAACCAGTGTGTCTAGGAAGTAGTACATGAAGTCCAAGTTAATATATTCTGGAGTTTTAAGACTGAGTGTGGTTTTCCTGTTAAGATTGAGACATGTGTCAGGCCTACAAACTACTTTCTTTTTAGCTATTTTTCCCCCTTGGGTAACTTACCTACCATAAACATCTACTTTGTTGTCTTTATTCATGGCTTTCGAGAATAACAGTATGAACTACACTTTTCTTATCTTTAAAAAAATTTATTGAGAATTTCATACATCCATATAAGGTGTTTTGATCAAATCCATACCCACGTCCTCACCCTCAACTCCTCCCATATCTCCCCATCACTTTTTCCTGACAACTTTTTTATGGGGCTTTTTGCTACTCTTAGCAACACACTTTGTTCCAAAGGCCAAAAATGTCAAAAGTATTTGGGAACTCTTATCTAATCCCTAAAAGATTCTAGGGATACCTCTTCAGATGGGGGAATGTTAGAGTGAACTACACTTTTATAACTTTCCTTTTATATGCTTATTTCCTTTTATAAGCTTATTTTTTTGTCATCCAAGCTCTTCTAGGACTGAAGTGGAATACCTGTCTTTCATTGTATGGCTCTAAATTGCAGGAAAAATAGAGATTCTCAGCTTCTCTGTTTACATGAAGGGTTCTTTTTTATTCATATCTGATTTCCTTTTGCTGCCAAATGTGTTCTCATCAAAGCCTATATCCAAAAGAAAGATTATAAAATATTAAACAGTTGTTTATATCAAAACCTATAATGTAGTTGATGACAACCTGGTTATTATGCCCCCCTATAGTCCTTGTCTACACCAGCGTTCTCAGACTTGTCCAAAATCATGCTAGTCATGTAATGAGTAGTGGCATGGAAAACTAAATCGGCTTGTCATCATCCTCTTTCTACATTTGGCCTTAATCAAACACCTTAGAGGTGACGCCATCCTCTGTCCAACGAAGCAATCTACAAGATGAATTTAATTTAAAAATCTATAGTGACCTATGGAAAATGAATCATGAAACATGGCTTTCCTGTAAAGCTATTGCTCTCAACTCATCCACAGGCCTTCCTGGAGTGTTAACTATGTAACCTTCACAGAGGGCTACAATCCCAAACACCAATCACAGTATATCAGCTTCCTGCCTTGGCATCTTTTAGCATTTACCTTCATCTGTAATATCCAGGCATTCCAGGGCACACATTCTTTTTAGATTTTATGACTTCCATCACTCATCCATTATAGCTAAAATTTTGCAAAGATAAAATGTATGGACTATGAAGTAACACATTCCAACAATCTGGATTTGAGAAAACTGCCTTTCACTGTTTCCTGCAACTAAACTTCTGAAGTTATAAACTCAAAATCTATGGACTTAGATATACATTTCTCCTCTTAAATTACCACCTATCTTTGAAAAATCAATGGGCCTCATCTAATGAGAAATAAAGAATGGTTTTGTGGTCTTCCAAAATTTAAATAATGCTATATAATGTTTGGTAGATATGAAGATGAATTTAGAAGAGTAATTAATAAACAACAAAAACTGCAATATCTACTTAAGAAATGTTTATATATTCAGTGCTATAATTTTGAGGTTTGCTTTTTGATCTTTGTATTACTGGTCTTTTTATGGTTACAGGTGTTATAGTGTATTAGTTAGGGGTACAAGCCTTTTGGCCAGTCTGCCTGGGTTCAAATTCTGACTACTTTATTCCCTAGGTATGTGAACTTGTTCAAGGGACTTATATTTTCTTTAGCTGAGTTTTCTCAGGTATAAAATGAGAACAATTATTATATCTATAGCACAGAACAATACTGAAGATTAAATGAGATTCTCCAGAATGAGCTTGGCATACAGAAACTATTCAATAGATGGTAACTATTAGCATTAAATTTATTCTTGTTACTTGGATGTTGGCCATTGTTACATACATTATTGATTTGTTTTAAACTCTCCTTACTAAATTATTTTATCTGCGTGCACATTGAGGGGCATGTGTGTGCATGTGCTTGTCTGAATAATGGTGCCTGTGCACATGTCTGCACATGTAAGGAAGTCAGAGGTTGGTGTTCGTTGTGTTCCTCTATCATTCCTCACCTTGTTTTTGGAGACAGGATCTTTCAGTGAACCAACTCAAGGAGGCTGGCTGGCCACTGCGCTCCAAGAGTCATTGTTTCTGTCCCTCCAGACCTGGGCTTATAGGCACATACTGCCATGTCCAGCTTTTCACATGGGGGCTGGTGTTCTAAATCCAGGTCCTCATGCTTGCACTGCAAGTGCTTCATTCACTGAACTACTTCTCCAGCCCTACATTACTGACTTTTATATATCAATATTGTTCTTTTTTAATCAAGTGACTTGTATGATATCAAACTGCTATGCCTTGAATATGCAGTCTGTTCTCTCAAAGTCCATATTTTAGAGGATTGGCCCCCTAAGGTGGCATTTATTGAGGAGTGCTGTGGACCTTTAGGTGATGGGACTTAATGGGAGATCCTTGCATGATCAGACATATGCCTTCAAAAGAATTATGATATCACAGCCAGTCTTTTCTGGCTCTCTTACTCCAACATGGACTCGTGGCATTGCCATTTGCCACCTTCTTCAGAGGCCAAAGAAACTGGCCTCCTAATCTTGAGTTTGGAGCTCCAAACTGTGATCTAAATCTCTTCTTTCTCTAAGTGAATTACCTCAGTTATACTTTGTAGTAACATGAAGCTGAATGATGCAATCTTTGAATAAGTTTTATTCACTGTAGTCATTTAATCTAAATTATTAATGTAAATTGTTATATAGCATAGCCTTAAAATTGACTAACGTGATCCAGTAAATGTAATTCTGATGGTTCCACTTTTATCATCCTGGGGAACAGATTGTTTTCCATCTGATTCCAATGTCTGTCTCCAAAGTAACTCATATATCACCACTACTAGCTAACTAACCTTTTAAGTAGGCAAAGCAGAAGAATGGTAATGGATGTGATCATATGAGGGTGTTCTTCATTTCTGTGTAATACAGAAAACTGAAATTCCATTTCTAATACTTTCTTAGACTGCTGTAAAAAGATGGACATTGATTTTCTCTGACACGTTAGAATGGAGGGTAGGGACATAGCAGGTGGAAAACAAGGATTGCAACTTCACTAAATCAAAGCACAAGACAGGAGATTCATTTCCAACATGATGCTATCAGGTTAGCTCTGGGAGGAAGTACCCATTAGAGAGGCTGAATCTGTGAACAGATGGTATTGTGGATATGAATGAAGTACGTAATGCAAAGGGTGTCCCTATTAATTGTAAATGGGTGGTTTAAATTTCAGAAAGCTAAGGTAAGTTCTGCCAACAGTATCTAGCTAAGTCTGAAAAATAGGGTCCAAAACTTTTTCAATTAGGAGATTGTGTTGAGGGGTGATATTAAAGAAAATTAATGTATCATTTTGGCCAGTTGTGAACAATAGCCTTGTAAAAGCTTCAGCCAATCTCAAAAGTGGGGAGACTGCCGCATCACCTATCACTCTGTGTTATCCTTTGTCTATAGAATTTAGCTCAAAATGTGATGAAGGTGATTTTATTTCTCTCTGTTCACTACATTGCAAGGATGAGCTCTTAACTGAGCAATTCTATCATATGCTTATTAATCTAGAAGGATCCTAGTATATAATACTTAGCTTTCAACAAGGATTCCTTGGGAGAAACGCAGGAACAAATTCAGTCAGGTAGAAATGCAAAGCCACAGAGAGAGGCAGGCAATGTAACTTCTTTAGTGCTCATGTCGTAAGCACACAGAGTTCTCAAATTCAATCAAGTGTACTGATGCACCAGGTTTCTTATAGATAATATAAACCAAATCTAATTCATTAACCTGATGATTGCCTTGTTTCTTCTTCCACTATCCTTGCCAACTTTTTTATTTCATTTTTAAGCATGGTTTTTAATGGGAAGCCTAAGATCATTCGGCATGATTTTAGAGTTCAAAGAGAAGGCAAATTTTTGAGAAGAAAAAATAAAATTGATTTTTTCACCTGACCTCTATCTGCACAAAAGCAGTGGCCATAGGACATTTCAAAAGAAAACATTAAAGTCTGATAGTCATACAAATTTAAAGTGAACACCTGTAAAGGGTTTATTTTACTTGTCAGTTAACAAGAGAATTTGTAAAGCAGGAATCTGAAAATTATGGCAAGTAAACCAAACCCTGGCTATCACCTGTTTTTGTAAATAAAATTCTATTGGAACATAGCCACATCCACTCATTTGGCTTTTTTTTTGCTACAATGGCAGAGTTATATGGTTCCAAAATGCTAAAATATATGTACTCTGACCATGTACAAAAACATAATTTGTTTTAGAAGATCTGTAGTGCTGAAATAAATTTGAAGATGTATGCAAAAGGTCAATTATCTGTAAAATTATCTGCATCCCACCATATAAGAAATATTTGCATTATAATGTATAAAGCAGTAAATTTTATTCATTTTTATTTATACATATGTATCTGCTTCTATATGTGTAGCATGTGCATACAGGTGCCTGAGAAGGCCAGAAGAGGGCATCAGATCCCCTAGGACCAGAGAAACAGGTGGTTGTGATACAACAGGTCAGTGCAGGGAAGTGAGCCCAGGTCATCTATGAGAGCAGCAACTGCTCTTAACAGCTGATCCATCTCTTCAACCCCTAGAGCAGTAATTTTTTTAATTACCAAAAGCGTGAATAATTCAGAAAATATAGTAGACAGGACTTTCATCTTTCTGCTTTGTACAGTGCAAGTTTTTCTCAATTTCTGTTGACAACTGCTAAGAAAACTTTATATACAGAGCCACTACTAGTAGCAGAATTTACTGTATCTGAAAATGAAGAGAAAGTGTACTGTGCAGTGAGCTGTAAGTCCTTGGAAAGAAAGACCTACACTTATACTTAAGAACCCCAAAGTCCACTTATGGAAATTTATAACTTTCAGACAAGTCCAAGTTGTTCTTTCTGGGTTCTATCAGTTAAGATGCAAATAACCTCTATCAGAGACAGCTCCAGATATGTTTACCAACAATTAATAACAAGAGATTAGCTAATTACTCATCTATAAGGATATAAAGGTCCTCGACCTCCATGAAAATATTAATCAACTTGAATTAACAAAATCTGTACAGAGATAGTAAAAAATATATTAACAGAGGGGATGGAGAGATGGCTCAGCAGTTAAGGGAACTGACTGCTCTTGCAGAGGACCTGCATGGCAGCTCCGAGCTGTCCTTAACTCCAGTTACAGGGGAATCCAAATCCCTCTTCTGACCTCTGCAGCATTGCACAACACGGGCACACTCACATACATACAGGCAATACACTCATATGCATAAAATAAAAATAATAAATAAAAATATATTAACAGAGTTGCCTTATGTATGTAAGCATACCATGTCTGTACAGTGCCCACAGAGGACAGTAATGCAAAGCCCCAACCATTTGTGATTTGGAACGGAAGAGACTAACGTTGGTGTTTTGCATGCATACTACCTCAAGCCTCAACTGTTCTGAAAACTAGAGTTGGACAGACTCTTAGAGTGTATTACTGTACCCAACTGTGGAGGACTGGAGGGTCATGTAGAGACTGATATCATCCATTATTTGGTTTCAACAACTATTGGCTGAAGATTCTTAGGTCTCTAGTTTCGGTCCTGGCCCATCCTTCATAATTCATGCTGCAGTTATACAATGTTGTGCAGCTTTTCTTATTAGGACTTCAAGTTCAATGTGACCCAAACAGAACTTTAAGAGATCTAAACCTAAAAAGAAGAAATAAAATAAAATAAATTATTTTTTATGGGAGGCAGAGGCAGGCAGATCTCTGTGAGTTCAAGGCCAGCCTGATCTACATAGTGAGTTCCAGGACAGGTGGGGCTACAGGGAGACCCTGTCTCAAAAAAGACAAAAAAAAAAGTCCTAAACATACTTTTCTCCTGTGTTCACTATCTGTTCTTGTTTTGTTTCTGTTGTTGTGATAATACCTTGACAAAAAGCAACTTAAGGGATAAAGAGTATAATTGGCTTGCAATTCCAGATTTACAGTCCATTACTGCAGAGAAGTCAAGGTGGCAGGAACCTGAAGCACTTATCTACATCGCATCCACAGTCAAGAATAGAGAGAAAGAAAGCATGCACGCTTATGAATGCTCAGTTTGCTCTTTGCTTTTATAAAGTTTATGATCCTCTGCCTAGGAAATGGTGCCCTCAACAGTAGGTGGATGATCATCCCACATCAATTGTAATCCCCTATGGACATGCCCACAAACCAACCTAATCTAAAGGATTTCTCAGTGAAACTCTCTTCCCAGATGCTTCTAGATTGTGTCAAGTTGATAATTAAAATAGTTACACTATCTTAATTAGTAACCCCACCATTCAACTAGACAAACTAGACACACAACATCCTTGGTCAGTTCTTTTTCTTCTTGTGTATCTCTTAAATCAATATCCAGCTTAAGAACACCCTCACCATCTCCTTGCCTGGACACATAATATCTGTTTACTAGTTTTATACATTCATTCATGTGATGGGAGATGATTTTCTGTTCTCTACCCAACTCCGTGTTCCACAGTGCCTCATTGGTAGTTTGAAGTTTTCAAATGAGTTTATGCGGAATTGAAAGTTTCTGCATAGCAAAGTAAACCATTACCAGAAAGGAAAGACAGCTTAAAAACTGGAACAAAATCTTTGTGAGCTCTTCTTCAGGAGATTAATATCTAGAATACATAAAGGACTCAAAAAGACAAGAAAATAATCAATCATCTAATGAATAAATGAGTAAATGAACTGAACAGACAGTTTTCCAAATAAGTACAAAAGGCCAATAAACGTATGAAGAAAACTGTTCCGCTTCTTTAGTCACCAGGTATATGCAAATCAAAACTACTTTGAGATGCTGGGTGTAGTGATGCACATGTCTAATTCCAGAACTCAGGAGACTGACACAAGAGGATCATGTGTTCAAGGTCAGCCTGGGCTACAGAGTGAATGTCTCAAAAAACAAAAAGGAGGAGGATTAGGAGTAGATCTGAGAGGAGCTAAGAGAATGGGGGGTAATAGGATCAAAATACATTGCATACATGTGTGAAATTATCAATAAATTGAGAAAAAATGTATTTTTAAAAAGAATCATACAAAAGCAACAAAAAAAACATACCTTAAGGTTCCATCTTAGACTTTATAATGTCTGTCATCAACAAAGAACAATAAACACTAGCAAATGAACTCTTATATACTGCTATTAAGAATGTAAATTAGGTCAACTACTATGGAAATCAGTGTGAAATTTCCTCAAATAACTAAAAATAGAACTACTATTTGGCCTATCTATACCACTACTGGGTATACACACAAAAGAATCAAAGTATACCACATAGTTACCAGAACACTTATGTTTACTAAAATACTATTCACAATAGCCATGATATGGAACCAGCCTAAATGTACATCAACAGATGGATAGGCAAATAACTATGCAACAGAGTTTGTTCAGTCATAGCAAATGAAATTAGGTCTTTTCCAAGAATGTGAATGCAATGGGAGACTGTGTTAAGTGAAACAAGTGAGACACATAAAGATAGTATGAGATATTTACTCTGACATAAGGAATATTAGTTAGAAAAAAACTTATGTAAACATAGACAGGTGACTATTTGGGAAGAGGCCTAGGACTGTGGAACAGAAAGAGATAAAGACAGGGTTAAAGGAGAGTATAGTCAAAGTACATTATATGCATGCATAAAATTGCCACAATGAAACAAATTATTTCATACAGTTCATTTAAATTTTATCCAAAGGAGCTATGTAGGAGTTGCAGAAATCTAGGATCTAAGTACCAGAGACTCCATATCAAAACAACAAAATTGTGTAAAATTTCAGACAGGAGCTGAGCAAAGTTTTGGAGGGCTCAGCATAGTTCTCTATAGAGCTAGTGTGCTCTTGTGCTACTTACAGTCTTGATATATCTTCCTTCCCAACAAAATATGGGAAGAAATGCCCCCAGAAAATGAACCTACATCATTCCAAGGTGTAGAAGTTGATGTGGTAAGCAAGGGAATTAATGTCTTAATTTTAGAATAGGGTATTTCATTCCTTTGTCTGTTGATGCCTGCCTGTGTGTCTAGGGCTGTACTCCCCGCTTTGGGGCAACAAGAGTAGACTAGAACAGCTTCACCTTCAGGACAGTGTTCTCCACCTTATTGAAGAGTGTCTCAGTTTCTTTTCTGTTATGGTTATGAAATACCATGACAACCAACTTAAGGTTTACCTTAGTTCATAGTTCAAGGTACAGTCCATCACATTGGGGTAAGTCAAAAAGCAGCAGGAGCCTGAGGTGAGTGATCACATCATGTCCTCAGCCAGAAAAGTGTAATGAATGCATGCTAGTGCTCAGCTTGCTTTGTCTACTCATATAGTCCAGAATCCCAGCCAGAGACTCACACCACCCATGGAAGCAGGTCTCCCCACATCAACCATAATCATAGTGAGAATGGCTTCTGAGCCACAACCGTTGAGGAGCTATGGACAGTTGATGGCTTCTGGAGGAGGGAGAGTCAGGTTACTTTAAATGGTGTGGCTCCTAATAAGTCAACCACACTTCAGTGGATGGCCCCACACACATAACACAAATTGGAATTGAAGGATTATTAAATTTTTAAAAAAGAGAAGAGAACATGAAAATTTGGGGGGCTAATGGAGGTGAGGTGGATCTGGGAGAAGTTGGGTGAAAATGATCAAAATACATTAGATGAATTTCTCAAAAAATTAATAAAAATATTTTTAGAAAAGCACAAGCATGCCCAGAGGCCTATGCCCCTGGTGATTGTAGATTCTTTCAAGCTGACAAGTAACACTAACCATCACAAGGAAGTAAAGAAGAATACTGTGAGATAATTCAAAAACAATGTAAAACAGCATTAAAATAGTAGCTATGTTGGATGTAAGCTAGCACCTACAATATTTGAGGGGCCAGTCAGAGATAGTTGCAAATTTAGCAGCAGAAGCTATCAAAGAAAGTAGAATTTGCCATGGCCTTTGCCAAACAAAGAAATGGGGCAAGAACATTTCACACTGGGGACCCTACAAAAGAACGCAGTGAATGAGTTGAGTGCTCAACCTTTGAGTGACAGCACTGACTAGAGAAGAAAAGGTGCTCTGAGGGGAAGACATGGTCACTGTAGAGCTTCTCTCTTTGAGAAGTTTTCTTCTCTGGTCTCAAGTAATCAGAAAGCCAATGAGGAAATCAGAAAATTCCTTTTTAAACAATGGAATAAAACAGCTGCTGAACACATTTCATATTCAAGTCATGGACAGTATCCTATCAGTTCCACAACACAAGCAGGGCTAAGCAATAATTTCAGGGACTTCGTGAGTCTTGGACAGTCCTAGCAGCAGTGACGTAGAAGAAAAGAAATGGAAAGAACAAAAACACAAAGAGCAAGGAAGGGATGAGAAAGCACAGGTTGAACAGCATGGTAGAAAGCAGACAGTATGTCTACTCTAACCCAGAGAAGCCTGCCCAACAGGTTATCACCCCTTCCACCTCCTTCTGACCCTTTCAGGTGGTGACAAAGATTAAAGAATGCCGCTATCTCTAGAAAAGACAGCTTTACACATTTAAGCTCTTTTCTTCCGGGGCAGACTGTGACAAATTGCTCACTTTCCATCTCTTCCCACTCTAGACTTTATGCCGATTGTGTCTATGTTCATTTCCAGGCCCACTCAGACCTATTTCTTCCTTAGCCTGTAGGCTCATGCTAATTTCTGAGATTATTCTTTCCTGTGTCCAATTTACTTTATGAGCTGAATTGTTCACGTCCCTCTGTTTTGTTTATAGCTGCTCCATCTCTCAGTGTTTTACAGCACTTACTGTTTTCTCCACTGTAGCAAATGATGACCCATAACTTTCAGCTATTCTGAGGCCAACACAGCCATTCAGTGAAGGTACAATCACTCAGTGAAGGAAGCAGAGTTCTTGTCATCTCTTCCTCCTCAATTTTCCTCCCACTCCCACCTTTCTGGTCACTTCCTTGCTTAGGAATCCCTTATACAAGGTGAGAGAGAAGAAAAAATGATGGAAAACAGTAACTCATGCTTTTGTAAGGTTGCCAGTAACTATAGATTGTTACTATTATCATTGTTTTACAGAATAAAAAGGAACTATTGATTAAAATAATGTTTTTCTATTTTGTGAGAGTCCCGTTGTCCTTGTTCCTCCTTTCTTCAGTTAAAGTATTTGGAACTGTATTTTTTCCCCTTTAATATCAATATTTTCTCATCTGCTTGAATGCTATCATGCTTTGAATACTCAGATATCCCTTCAGTAAACATTCCCATGATTGCCCCACTCTTTCTTCATCTTCCAGTTCTGCCTTTTAGACAGGATCTCCTATAACTCAAGCTGTCCTTGATCCTGGTATGTAGCCAACAATGTCCCTCAACTCCCGGTGCTCCTTCCTCCACCTTCTGGGTTCTGGGATTACAGGTGTTCACCCCCATGTCCAGTTTATGTGGATCTGAGAATTGAACCCAAAGCTTTGCGCGTGCTAGGCAAACATTTCACCAAGTCCCTCTACTTTTTTATTGGACTGAAAACAGACTAAGTCCCCAAAGATACGTTTTCGAGTCAGAAGATGCCTTTTAATTCCTTGATCACATGCTGTGCACGTCCCTGAGTGTGCCCCTGAATACAGAAAGAGCTCTGTACCTTTTATCTATAGCTGCTATTTCCACCAAACATTGTTCCCCAGACACAGCAGTTTTAACAAACATTCTATTTTGCCATTAGCAACTCCAAACCTAGAAGTCCTCGTTTACAAGATTACTTCTCCTGACAATATCAAATTCTCTCTAACTTCCAAAGACCTAGACGTTTAATGAAACTGTCTGCCCATTAGTCCCCTAAAGTCCTGTGTATAGACAAAGTTAAAGTTACCATTTGTGAGAGTCTTCTCTTTAGCCATTATGACTTTATTTAGCTGCATGGTCTTTGAAGTGATTGCCTGTCTTTAGCCTTTCAAGTCAATATTCTGGCAGTCCCAACAGCTCAGTTGGAAATGAGCACACTCTGCCCTGTACTGTTAACAATTTTGCGTAGACATGATCTATATAACAGCTCCAGAATCTCAGGAACAACATCCTTTACTTTTCTGTTTCCCTTAGTCTAGCATAAATAGAACTGGTCATATTGTGATAATGTAATTTTAAGAGCCAAACTCTACAGTCACATTATCCATGTTTGAATTTTGGCTCTAATACTGAAAGCTATATAATTTTGGGTATGTTTATTAGCCTCTCTCAGCTTCTTGACATGAAACGAATATCTGCCAACTAGGGTTGTTCTGAATGTTAAATGAGTAAATATGTGTAAAATTCTTAGAGAAGTAACTAGAACATAAGCTGTTCTGGTAAGAAGTCACAAGGGAATGGAAGCTTCAGTTCCTGAATTACCAATGGATGCCTCTATGTTTCTTCATTCTCCTAAAGTTAACTCTGCCCCCTCTGTTTCTCATTTCTTGTATGTAGGTTCCCACTCTAATGATGGACACCCAGTTCTCTGAGTTCACACCAGACATCACTCCCATCATGTTGGCTGCACACACCAACAACTATGAAATCATCAAATTGCTTGTTCAAAAACGAGTCACTATCCCACGGCCCCACCAAATCCGCTGCAACTGTGTGGAGTGTGTGTCAAGTTCAGAAGTAGATAGCCTGCGTCACTCCCGCTCCCGACTGAACATCTACAAGGCTCTAGCAAGCCCCTCACTCATTGCCTTATCAAGTGAGGACCCTATCCTCACTGCCTTCCGTCTGGGCTGGGAGCTGAAAGAGCTAAGCAAGGTGGAAAATGAGTTCAAAGCTGAGTATGAGGAGCTCTCCCAGCAGTGTAAGCTCTTTGCCAAGGACCTGCTAGACCAAGCTCGGAGCTCCCGGGAACTGGAGATCATCCTCAACCATCGAGATGACCACAGTGAAGAACTTGACCCACAGAAATACCATGACCTGGCCAAGCTGAAGGTGGCAATAAAATATCACCAGAAAGAGGTAAGCTGAGATCATCTGTATTTCAGGAAAGCTTAAAGTGTCCAGTGGCCACAGCAGGAAAGCCACACAGTCAATATTTTTTTTTCTACCATATATACTTCAAACAAATGCGTGCTTGGATAGGCTCCACATACAGGCCCATTCATCCATGATGAAGATAGCCTTTCTTTTATGGCCAAAAAAGTAGTCAAGTCACCTGATTCTTTAAAAGGAAAGTGTTTACTTGTTTACCAAATAGTTACTGAGGACTGTTCTTGGAATACAGAGGACAAGCACTGGATCTGCTCACATGGAGCACAAGTAACAAAGTAAATGATCATTTTAATGAACATGTAATTGAAAACTGAGATAAAAGCTTTGAGATTACAGTTTTCTGTGAGAACACACAGGGAAGTATCTTAGCCTAACTACTAGGATAAAGGAGGCAGTGATCATGGAAAGTTAGTGTGCAGATACTGACAACTCTTGATGCACTGAGTCCCTGGCAGCCCCTTATCAGGAGGACAAGATATGCATTGGGAAGACAGAGTCATACTCCAGGACTGTAATTTTAATTCTGGTTGCAATTTTGCAGAAGGCTGGAGGAACATCTGCTATGCTGTAACTTCCAAATTGTTAGGGTTCACTTCTTTGAGGGAAGCCAGCACAAGGAGATAATGGAAGAGACTCTGCTTTACAACTAGGCCAGATTTACACTCCAACCAATATTGTTTTATGCCATCTCACTAAAAAGAATTAGAAGCCCCCTAACAAGTCAAGATTAGCTCTTTAAGTAGGCAACACAGGACTGTAAAAAGATCAGGGGCTGTAAAGCCAGAGCACCTAAGGACCAGTTCTAATCCTACTAGCTTTGTGGCCAGATAAACGTCAAGTAAATTATCAGGGCATTGGTCTTTTTATTAACAAAATGGAAAAGAGAGTAGTTTCTCCACTTCAAGGGCTATTGGGGAAAATAAATGAGAAAAGCTTAGTGTTCAATGCATGGCACAGGATGTGCTTTGATATTCATGTTCATTTCTCTTCTATGTTTTCTGGAGTCAAACTCAAGCAGGTGGAACTGTGATGTGCCTGCTCGTCGAAGCATCAGGCTCTAGACCCAGGCTCTAATGAAATCACCTTGTATATTCTCAAATTTAAAAACTGCTATGTCCTTGAAATAAGGCAAAACAAGCAAGGGGACAATGTTGAAGGGGTGAAAAATGACAAGTGAGCAACGTGGAGACTGAAAGAGCTGTACTGGAGAAGGAGATAAATGGCAAAACAAATAAATAGAGCAAGGCTTTAAGTTATTTAACTAAACATGGAATTTGTTTTTTAAAATATTTTATTTACTATTTTTATTTTATCTGTATGAGTATACTGCCTCCATGTGTGTAAGTGCACCTGTGTCATGGTACATCATGTGCATGCAATGCCTACAGAGATCAGAAGAGGTGTTAGATCCCCTGGAATTTTATTTATTATTTTTATTTTATCTGTATGAGTATACTGCCTGCCTGGGTGTAAGTGCACCCATGTTGTGCAATGCCCATGGAATCAGAAGAGGGCGTTGGATTCCCCTGGAACTGGAGTTAAGGATGGTTGTTAGTCACCATGTGGATATACTCAGTGCTCTTAACCACTGAGCCCTCTCTCCAGCCCCTATAAACCTGGAATTTCTTAATGTTTCTTTTCTCTTCTGAAAAGTGAAGATAATAACAGTGCACTTACATATCACAAGAAATATAAAAAATTAAATGAAGCAGGTATTTACGCATGACATAACAGTAAGCATTCAATAAATATTAGCAGCCATTGTTTTTATTTTCATTCTTATGCATGGAGGAGCTGTGGTATATGCTCTGATTCTGTGTATTAAAAATTATAGTGTGTAGATGTAGCTGAGATCCATCCCTCACTCCTCCCTCCCTCTCATGGATCTCATGTTGAGGTAAATGTAGTTTCAGTGTGTCTAGTAGTCTAGTATGGTGTCTAATATATTTTCCACACTTTGCTATATATACTACATATTTCTATTGATTATGTGTATTACGGTCTCAGTGGTTTTTTTTCCACTTTCCATAAACTACGACAATATTGTGAGAAAAAAAATCAGAGGTATTTATTTGAACATTGCTTCTAAGTAGCAGAATGGTCAATGGGAACAAAAATTTTTAAAAAATAGATATTGCAGAATATGACTAAATCTTGCATTCCTTGCCTCATTTTATATGAAATGAACTTCACAATTTTAGGCTTTCATCCCATCACCCCCATACCCTTACAATTGGCAAAGCATTTCTTTTCAAAAAATTTTCTACAATATTTCACCAATTTTGGATTGTTAGGTCATTTCCAAACTCTTTTATGACTTGATCCCTTCTGCTCCTAGAGTCTTCTGTTGCCAGTATTTGTTATCGCTTTATTTGAAAAACCACTCATAATTGTCTTTTACTCTACAGGGGGGTCTTTGGTCTATGAGCCTTAACTTCAACATTAATTGCCCTCCAACCCGCATTTACTTTACCTTCTCATCTGGTTTTCTTTGTCTTAGTCCTTTTCTGCCCTGAAAGTTTGTCACATGTTACTTATTTAGTAATTTTTCTTATTGCTATCACAGAGTATCTTTGTTAGGATTTGCTCATACAACATATTTCTCAGCTATTATTATACCAAAAATGTACCAAGGAGTTGTATTTGATTTTGCTTTCTTAATTATGTCACATATTCCAATGTTGTTTATTACAGCTATTGTCAATGTGCATTATAGCTATTGTTTATTATAGCTATTGTCAATGTGCATCAAAGAGGAAGAGTCAATATTTTTACCTGTGAAAAACATGCATTATATAATATTTACTGAATGAATAATTTCTACATTTATGTTTCAGTGGAATTTGGTAGATTTATTCTGTGCAATGACCTCTGGATAGGAATGAGATGAGTAAGCAAAAAAGAAAAATTGGAAAAACTCTCAGCCAGGCAGGATGGTACCTTCTTATAATCCCAATTCCAACATTTTCTTGCTATGTCCCCATTTCTCATTTTGGGGAATGTTTACTCAGTGCCTTTGTATTTAAGTGTGTAACGTTTTTTCAGTTTACATGGGCTCACAGTTAAAAGATGACTCTCAGTCTCAGAGCAAACTCTGGATGCTAGGAATTTGACCAATGTTAGAACTATTAAGACTTCAGGAACTTGTAGTTGAGATAAATGCATTTGCATTATGAAATGTGTATGAGGCCTATAGAGGCCAGAAACAGAATGTTATAGATTTAGTATGCGAAATGTTCTCCCCCAGGATTGTGTTTTGAGTGCTTTGTCGTCAGACTGTGGTATTTTGAAGGTTGTAGAGCCTTTAGGTCCTGAGTGGTAGAAGTAGATCACTAGGGGCTGGCCTTACAAGGTTATACCCACCCCTCATCCTGGCCACAGGCAATGCTTCCTGGCCCCCAGCCATGTGAACACTCATCACCAGTGACAGAGCTGCTGTTCTCACCATGTCTTCTTCATCATGATGGACTGCAACCCACTGAAACCATGAATGAAAATAAACCATTACTCCATCAAGTTGTTCTGTCAGGTATTTTGCCACAGCAAAAGAAAAGTGACTAGTACACAAACCCTCTCAGGGACAAATCTTAGCCTTAAATGGAATATAATTAATTATTCCTTGAAAGGTTTTTGCACTAGTATTTTTCCTCACGATTATTCTTATTAGGATTCAAAATGGGCTCCTTAAAAGAATTTAATTTGAGGGAAAATACACTCCAAAGAAATAAAAGCCATTTCTATATTTTAATTCTGACATAAAATAGTAGAATAAGGAATTTTGTCTCTTAGAAAACAGGTATAAAACTATTGGATTATCAATACATGTCAATTCAATCTTCAACTATTTTCATACCAACACTACTCAGATATTTTTAAAATGTCATTATTTAATGTTCTCTGTCCTACTGTCAGATATACCAAAGTCCTTAAAAATAATATTCCATCTGTTCCTTTTTACCATTAAAAGAATGAAAAGTATTATCATCTTAATTTTACAAATAATAAAGGACTATGTTCACAGACTTGTTGGAGATCATCTGAGAAGCCAGAAGTAAAAAGTCAGACTCTTGGTACCACATTATCATTGATTACACTCCAAAACCTTCTGTCAAATTGAGTCCTTTTATGACAGTTTGGTAGCCTTTATATTTTTCACTAGATAATTAAAGATGACTACAAGTTCTTTGGTTTGTAAATTAAACTTTATTAGTTAAAACTTCTAAAAAAAGATTTGTTTGGAACAATAGTTATTCAGGGTCATAAGCAATTACAACCTAATAAGTGGAAGTAATCATCACATGAACACAGTAGGTGTGGAGTACAGGAGCTCACACACTTCAGCTAAAGCATTTAAGAATGAAGACTTGTGCTACCTACTTTGGTGCCATCTACCAGCTGATCTTTCCTGGTTTTAACATGTTTAAGCTTGTCTCCGAATGTAGATTCTCTCTTCCTCTCAATTTCATTATGCCATACAAAATATGGCTTTGACATTGATCTCAAGAAAATGCAGAAAGGGGCTGCTTTGGATAATGGACCAGCCACTCACTCCACTCCTCTGCAGGAGATTCCAGGTCTCAGTCAGAGGTATCCAGTCAGCAGACGAAGTTAGTATTTCTCCTTCTAATTCAACTGTGCACCTACTTAACCTATGTCAACTACCAACTATTGATATTTTTATCAATATCTCAGGGTTGGCTAATTTGCATAATGTACAAATAAAGATTGGCTAATAAACTTGCTTAGGATATAACTATCTCAAGTAACTGTATAACTCTTAAAAATTTATTAATGTTATCTCTACTGAAAACACCTTTTCCACTAGCTCTTGTTCCTAAGTATTTTCTTATGACCTACACTTATTTCTTGCCTCTATTAACTCTATTCCTAATCTTGTTCCATATACAAAGTATGCTTGATCCAAAAGTCTATGTCTTAAAGGAGGGTTACATCTTAACAATTCTTAACAATTCTTATACACATATAATGATGCAATCAAAGCAAACGCTGAAATATGTGTTTAGTCCTAAGGTGTTATTTTATGTCCATCTTTCCAGGTGACACATGTAAACAAGAGGCAAGCAGATCCATGTATTATGAGGTTGCAGCATCTTCTTGTTTTAACACCTAAGGATTACACTATTAATTGTTACTCGGTCTTGTTCAAGGCTTTGTTTATTTTCTTGTCCTGATTAAGTTGATATGTTTGCTTATGTTCTCTAAAACACTAACAGTTTTAACAAGTTTATACTAATGTACTGTGAAATTTTTTTAAAGCCCATATTCTAAGGTTCTACTTGGACTGATACCCACCCCTCAGTAACTAATGCATTTCAGAGCATCAGGCTTGTCTTTTGTCATCTAAATTGCTCACTAAATAGAATTTATAGCAGACTGGTGGACTGTGTTAGGATCAGTTTCCTAATTTTAGGGGGGTATTTATACTTTGTGTTTTATGTTGAAAGAAAATTATAACCCAATTTCCTAAAGTCCAAATTCCCTGTGGGCAGTATATATTTTACCTAACTGCTTCTATCCCCTTAATGAAAATATATGTCTTCTAACTTTATACAGTCTTTTTTGTTATTACTATTATCACTATAATTATTATTGGTAAATGCTGTTAAATGTAAGACGAAGTCTAAATGTTTCACTAAATAGATTTCCTTACTTATGTGCCATCACTATTCTTTGTTAACTTTTCCTACAGATGTGGAAGAATAAACAGTTTCTTCTTGCTCTCTCTACTCTATTTAGATTAATTAGACCCAGTCCCTTCCCAATGCATCAATTATTTGCAACTTTGCATATCTTTCATATTAGGAAAGTAAGATCCAGTTTGTATATTAAAGTTATTGTAGAAATACTCTTCCAATATGCTTCATGGCATGGTATGTAATTAACTACAGTAGTTGCACTATGACATAATTTCCGCTTTTTTTTCTGTTGCTGTTTTTGTCATGTTTCTGAAACCATCTGTATTGAATGTCATTTTAATCTTTTTAACTATAATATGCTTTAGAGCTGTACATAAAATGGCATTATCTGGTTTCCATCAGTGTAGATTACCTTCTGCACGTTACTTCTTCTCCACAACATGCATATACATTTTCCAACGGTCTGTCCTAATGTCTTTATCAAGTTGTTGCTCATGTCATGAGATACAAAGGCCATTTTCTAGAAAGGAAGGTCACAGTGTCTGTCCATAGATGTATCTGATACATAGCTCAACTTCCAAATAGAATTAAAAGGATTGTAGAATGTAAGTTGGTATTTGGTTGCTCCCTGTTTTGGTGTGGGAGTGCTTCAACTACTGAGTGTCCCCCTTATGACTTGTATAGCATCATTGTATCTCTATACCAGTGCACATCTTGTTTATATTAATCATTGCTCTTACATTTCAGTAACAAAGGGTTGTTACATTCCTGCTATAGTGAGCTTTCAATTTGTCTTAAATTCATTTATTCCTGAAAAGATATACATTACCCACTCCTCTTGTGGACCATCATCTCCAGGTTGATGTCGTGTTTGACTTTCCATTGATAAAGTCTTTGTCTTGTTTTGTCTCTCCATCCTAGTACTTCACTGTTGGTTTCTTAGTATAACATCCAGTTTGTAATGAAGAAGTAATATTGCAAAACAGTTGCAGTATGTGTCAACTTTTGTAGAAACAGTCTTTCATTGGAAAATCGTGGCCCTAGCTTTCTCAAAGTTTTTGCCACAGCAATTCTAGAAAACTTTTCTATAGTTTTATTAGCTGCTAGATGTTGTGATTTTAGAATTATTTCTCTTTCTCTGCTATAGCAACCTCTCTATTTAAGATGTGATGTTCCAACTTTATCCCGGTCATATGAAAATGCATTATATGACCATACTGTGGAATACTGTCCTTTTTTAGTTTCCCCTTATCACAGAACAGTGACATTGGGTCTCAAGATATGGTAGAATTCGTCAGTTCTTTATTGGATTCTTAAGTAGATTCTTTGCTTTTATTTGGTCTTATCATCACTATATCACTAAAGTCAGTTTTGAAAATGAAAACAAAGAAAATAAATGGTTTTGCCAGAAGAAAATCAAATCTTATCTATTCTAAAAGTTTTTAATAATGACAATATGCAGAACTAGGAGAAAACTCTTATTGATAAAGTTTAGAAACTAAAACAGGATTCACTTAAAATTAAAAATAAGATTATTGGCCTTTCTCACTTTCTGACTCATCCTGTATGGCAGGTGGTATACCTTCATTTGCGTCATTTGCATCTATCATAGCTTCATCCATATCAACAACTAGGTCGTCATCTTCTTTTACTGAAAGTATTGACTCTAAATCAGAGAATTCAGCAAGATCTGGTAGGGAATCTTCATCAGAAGGAGATGCACATGCTCCTCCCTCTTCTGCACTACCATTTTGTTGTGCAGAAAGAGCTTGTTGTTCCTGTGAAAGAAACTGCAAAAGCTCTTCAGCTACTCTTATTAACTGGGACATGCAATCAATAAGTCCAGACACTAGTGTAGGGACTGAAACAGACTCCATGACTCAACCTTCTTCTCAATAGATAAAATACTATAGCAAATGGAAACTTGATGGCAATGAATCTTGTGGAGCTGGCGATGGTCCTTTTGTTAACTTGGTTGAGAAATGAGGATGTCGATATGAATATGATGATGATCAATTATAGAATGAGTCTAGTAGAGCTACAGAACTTTAGATGATGTTGGTTAACCTCCCACACCAAAAAATAAAATAAAATAACAAAACTTCTGTACAACTAGTAGACTATTATAATCACCACCAGGTTGTCACAGCCAGGAAAAACAGCAAAGCAGATCTAATAATGGAAAAGACAAATATAAAGATTAGTATCCTTGAGATGAGATTTGTCCATATAGTTAAAGGAGATCTCAGATACTGCCCTTCTCTTTTTGACAGTCTTATGAAGATCTACTGCATCTCTTTCCTCAGGATCTCTCAGGATATATATATATATATATTACTTGGATATTTCAGAGTAAAGTGAAACCTTGTAGAAGAAAACTCAGGATATATATATATATATATATTACTTGGATATTTCAGAGTAAAGTGAATACAAGTAGTCTGCATCTGTCTCCTGAATATCTCTACTGGGAAAGGAATCATCCACTCCAAGTCTTAAACTCTGATTCTATTAGCATCTTTGCCTCATCGTCACCTCTACCTGGAGCTGCTAAGTGCTTTTATGTTTGTAATTATCAATTCATTAAAGCTTCCAATTGTCCTACATCCTGGGGACAGATGTTATTGCAAAATAAATTGCAAAATCTCTTCATTTATTCCTATTAATGAGGTTATACAATCAATAAGTCCACCAACTATTAGAGGAACTGACACAAAATCCATGCCTCAACAGTCCTTTTAATAGATTAAATATTATTTAAGGACTGCAGCAAATGGACTCTTCATGAAAATGGATCATATAAAAGTTGACAATGGTTCTTTCATTGGTTTAGATGAGAAATGAGGATGTTGATTTGATTGTGCTAGTGAGACATTACAGAATGAAAGTAGTCGGATTACAAAACTTTTTGAGGGTGTTTGGGAAATACATGGTAGGTGAAAGCCTCACATTCTCTGTCTTTGGCCAAGTTCTATACAGTTACCATGATTTCATAAATATCTCAATAACAATTAATATAAAATAAGGGCACTACTCACAAGAACAACAATCTGTATGAATATCACACATATTATACTTAATGAAAGAAACTAGACATGAAAATACATATTGTATGATTCTATTCCATACAATTCTAGAAAAATCATGATAATATATGGTGGAAAGCTAGAATAATGGTTGTGTCTTGGGGAGTGGGAAGTGATTAGGGGGAGCATAAGGGAATTATCTAGGGTGATGAGAATGGTTATAGTTTAGGTGGGACTTTAGGTTATATAAGAATATACAATTGCTAAAGCTCATTGATTGGTAGTCTTAAAATTTGTGTTTTTCACTTTATGTCACTCTCCCCCTTAAGTAAGCAAACATAATTTGTGCCTGAAAAGTATATATTAAATGGCATGGCATGCCCATAATATTGTAATAAATCCTCAAATTTATGGAAAGAAGACATATTAAACATAAAGCACTGAAAAATCAATTTTACCTGTTAGCATACTTAATCCTCACAATAAATTAAGTATATGAAGTTATGGGTGGAAAATTTGAGAATCAGAGGGATTAAGTAATTTACATATGGTCACATGGTGGGGAAAGATGCAAAGCTAGAAGTCACCCCAGAACTAACTTAAGACCTTTGTCAAAGGGTGTACATCCAGGTACCTATAGTAGCACATTTGTATAGTAGGTTCAAAGCTGACATCTCATTCCAATCAGGAATAGAACTGAGAATGTTCCTTGCACTTGCTACCCTTACAAACTGTTGAATATGACTAATGCAAAAGGGTGATAAATCTACTACAAGTTTTCCATCATTTGTGTCAGGGAAGTTCATAGATAGGTACATTTGCTGCCCTTCCTCTGATCTACCGAATTAGCCTAAATTCTCATAAACTACTTACCTGTGATAGAGCCAAGTTGAATGAGAGACAGTCAGGGCTATGACTATAAAATGGTTTCTGGGGTTCTGCCTTCAAATAATCGGCTGTGAATGCTCCTGCTACAACAAGAAAACATCACACATACAGAGAGAGGAGAGAGAGAGAGAGAGAGAGAGAGAGAGAGAGAGAGGGAGGGAGAGAGGGAGGGACAATAGGTTTAAGGATATCAGGAAAGTGTGTAGACAAAGACAAAATTCACTAAAATTTCAGGAAGCAAGAAGCTCTGCCAAATATTAACTGATAGTAGCAGGCATTTTCCTTTCTGTGGTATTTGCTAACTCTTAGCATAAGTTTAAACATGAAGCTTGGAACTAGCCAGAGGGACTCTACTAAGGACAGGGAAATGTCAGCACTGGTAGTTGCAGAGCAGTAGCATAATGGATTAGAAACTTGATATATGCAGGGCTACATTTTCTTACCTGAAATTAGTTGAGTTCTAGGCTAGCACCTAGTCAGGAAAGGCAGAGTGATGCCTTTCACTGGTTCCAGGTATTTCAGAGCCAAATTCTCACTACGGAGATGACTACTTCTGTAAGCACTCTGCTGGACTCCTCCTCAAAAAGCTACCTAGAATTTGAAGTTAAAGGAACATAGGGGAGGCTAGTGAGTCAATAAGATCAAAACTGCTTTTGAAGACACTTTGTGCAAAATTATTCTAAAATTTGTAAGCATATATAAAAGCCCAAGCCTCTTAAAGAACAATATTAAAGGATAACATGTTCTCTCTCATATGTGGAATCTAAAATTATCATATTGTAATACAGAATAGATATTCTAGAAGCTGAGAATGGTAACAGGGAAGGATGATAAAGGGAGGTTGGAACATGGGTACCAAAAAAAGGAGGAATGTATTCTCCTTTTCTATAGCACAACAAATAACAAATTTTATATTTTATGAATAATAAGATAGAGAATCAAAATTTCCAATCATAAAAGACAAGGTGAGGTACATGTTGTGTGCACATATCTAAATATTATACTGTACTCTACTAATGTCTACAACTACTGTGTATTAAAAAACCAAAAATTTTAAAATATCAAGGTTAGCTTTATGGCTACAGAAATTAAGATAGCATAGTATTGGCTCAAAGACAAACAAATCGATTGAACCTTAACCATTACAACACTCAAAATCCGAAAAATTAATTTGAAATAAATAGTAGACTTAAATCTGAAAGATAAAGCAAGTGTTTAGATCAAAGCGTAAAAGAAAACCATAGTGATCTGATGTGATCTTATCACATACCCCTCAAAATCAGCTATGAAAGACAATATTAGAAATTAATATTTTCATTAAATTAAGAGTTTCCATCAATCAAAAGATATCTTAAGATGTCAGAAAGCTCAATTATAAGGTATGAAAATATTCAGAAAAATAACCAACAGGCTTATACCTATTCTATACATACATTTTAAAATTTCTACATATCAATAATAAAAGACAATATAAATTTTAAAACCAATACAAAAGGAATGAACTACTACTTCACAGAAAAGATATCTAAATTACCCACAAGTACACAAGTAAGCAGTTGTCACTATTACTCATCAGAGAAGTGCAAATTAAATCCACAATGAGATATGGAAAACCCCACCAGAATAGGTCTATTTGAAAAGACTGACAATAAGAAACAAAGATCATGGAGCCACTGAAACTCACATATATTGCATGTGAAAAATGTTAGGTCATACAACTACTTTGGAAAACTACTGGACAATATCTACTAAAACTAAGTGTACCTCTAAGTCATGAACCTATAGTTTTACTTCTGAGTACATAACCAAACTAAAAGGATGTAAACCTCTACCAGAGTTTATGTAAAAGAATGTCAAAAGGAACCAGATGTATAAAAACATAGTATATATCACATCATTCTATACATATTATTGATATTAAATTCAAGAACAATGATGTGAGTGTTGTCAGGGTTTGGTCGACCAGTCCTAAGTGCTAGTGAAAATGGACTGAAGCATAAATGGGCCAAGAAGTGTCCTTTTGCATGGCGTGGCTAAGTACATTGTAACAATGTAAAAGCCAAAGGCCCTGGTTGCTGGACAGATTTTAATTGATGCAGCTTTACAAAATTCAACTCTTAAAAGTTGCTCAGAAAGAGAGGTAGGGTAAAGGTCATGCTATCTAACTGGTAACTTGAAAATCTCTCTCTCTCTCTCTCTCTCTCTCTCTCTCTCTCTCTCTCTCCGCCTCCCTCCCTCCCTCCCCACCTCTCATTTTGCAAGCACAACTAGTCAAAATCCATCATTTTTTTTCTTGGCTGAAAGTCTTATCCTGCTATTTGGCACTGCTTTTAACTAGAAATCTGGCAATACGTGTCTAACAGTAGGACAGAAAAGGAGCAAAGGAATCCAAATCCCCCAAGCCTATGTTTATAGATGATAAACTTCTTGCATCAGGCAAGGTAAATTAGTTCATATCCAAGGGAGACAGAGGCAGTTACGTGGAAGAAATTAAAATATGCCTTTGGTGAGTGCAGGTGCCAGTTACCTCATCACAAACAGGAATTTGCTCATTGTGCTCCCTTCTGTGCTGCTGCAGCACTATTCAAATTACATGCATTTCAACTAGATGTCTGAAAAAACAATACCTCCAGACATATATAACTTCTCTTTGCTTTCCCCACTTCTGGGGAAACATCTTGCCTTGTCCCCAAAAGTCAAATTTTATCATTTTAACATATTAGGACCATCATTAGGGAAGGAGAGGGAATGAAAACAATCAACAGGATTATCCTTACAACTATTTTTTAAAGCGAGACATTTTTGCCCTTAAAGAAGCTGCATGCATACGGCATTTGCCTGTTATAGGATCTGACATTTAAAGTCCCCATGAACCATCTTTAACTTATGAAGAAAAAAAAGAAAGAATTGTGCAGCTGAAGAGCTAAATATGGCCCCTTTCTGGAAAAAAATATGGAAATTCAAATAAAAACTGAATTAAGGTGGAGTAGGAAATGCCCTTATGGTCAATTTAAAGCAAGTTCTACTGAGTTTCTTTCCTCCTTCAAATGTGCTCATTGCTGCAGAGACAGTCCCAGACTCTTGATTACTCTTCATAAAAACAACTCAGTCACTGTAGGGAACTGACTTTTGACATTATCGCTTGGTTATTTTCTTAGAAAGACACATAATTTTACAAAACACTCTTCAAGCATAGGATCATCACCCTATTGTAGTTTGGGGGCACCTATACAGGCTTGTCTGTGAAGCTTAGCTGCTGTGAGAGTCCCATAGAGAGTCTAGAAAGAGGTTGCTACTTCCAGAATGATTTTTCACTTTTAAATATTACCAAATACAAAAGAGAAGGCCAAAAATAAGGGAAATTAAAACGGAACTGGGAGGTAATAGGGAAAAGAAGTTCTATTACTAATTCTTCCATCCTCTTTCTGAGAAGGAAAAGGAAAGTTGTGTTTATTTGTTGGGGAAAATAATAGTCCCTAAGCAAGATAGCAGAATTATAGTAGTGACTATAAGGGTAGTTAGTATATACAGTTTGTCGAACAGACTTATATTTGAGTTCTAACTTTACTACTTACTAATTTCTCTAGAGCACTTTCTCACTCTCATTGTCAGCTCCTGTAGGGCTGTAGCTACATATGTACCACTTCATGACTGCTAAAGGCCTCACAATACTGTGAGTGACATACTGGCTATGGCCAAGATGCAGTGCCAGATGTGTAGAGAAGGTCCTCCCTCATGGTATTAGGACAATAATTTTTTACAAATGTGAATCAGTCATTCTTTGGAAACAGCCACTTGGGAAGTAAGCGGCAGGGTCACTCAGACAAGATAATGAAGGCTTGTTACCCTATGTCTATCATTACTTCACCAAAACTAATCCAGATTTTCAAATTATCCTATGTGCATCATTTTGGTAAGATGGGGAAGGAACACTATACGTTGTATCCCTAACCATTTCTGCCTGGATTTTTTCCTTATCTTCAATAACACATCATGGAAAGTTGACAAATACAAGATTAAGCCCTTAAATTCTGGCCTTCTTTATCTTTCTGTGGCAAATGCCAACCAGACAAGCGAGACCAGATCCATCTATTTTACTAACTAAAAAGATCAGAGATAATATAATCCTTCTCTCTGCTGGAAAATGTGCTTACTGCCTTCTGCTAAACAATGAGACTTTCTGGATTTAATGGCTTCAAAATACGATTCCATAATCCCCCTCAGTAGCTCATTCCAGTGTTTTATAGTTTCCTTCTGCAGAAAGCTATATCCTCAAGCACATTCACATACATTAACCTACAATAATCCTATGTGACAAAGATTATTCTCATTATGCAACTGAGAGTGGAAATCCAAAAACTGTTCCACACCATCTCTTATTGGATCATCAGAATTACTGTGAGACGAACAGGGCAACATTGTTATGAAAGACACATACCCTGCTTGTGCCATCAACCCAATAGTTCAAAACTTAATGAATTTCACTAATATATGAGAATGTAAACACAAAGTCATCTATAGACCCTGTATGGAGTACTGCCCCTTGAATAGAATCCCCATTGTCACTCTCTCCAAGAAAGAAATTGCAATCTGCACATCCTGGCTATCCAGTAGAATAAACTAGTTGTTTCTTCCTAACCACTCTGCCTTCCTCTTGCAAGACATATTAAATAGTTCTCCACAGGAATATAATAACACAAAAGAAGAAAATACAATACAAGTAAGTATCTGTGACCTAATCCCAATGGCCTCTTACAGTGTACTACTAATTGACTATATGAAAAACTTTCCCCCACTGCCACTGCCACACAAGTAGAGACTGTCCTTTTAAATGTACCACAAAAGAGGAAGTTGGTGTTTACTTAGCAGGGGGAGAACAGGATACTTCATGCTTGGCATACTGCTACCATTGGCATCTAATCCAGAAGCTGCTGCATTCTGCAGGGTGGCAACTATTTTGTCCTCAAGACAACATAGTAGAAGATACAGCTATATTTATGTACAGACTTTTTAATAGAGATGCCTGTCACCCCTGGTAAGCTCACAGGAGGTGACAGAAATGACACAGCCAGGAAAAGGCAAGCCAAGTCCTCAGTGCCTTCTGGCAGCTGAATCCACAGTAAAAAAGAAAGAAGCCTCAAGCTCTTTCCTTGTCCCCAGAATGTCATTATACTGGGATTTATATGGTATCCGTCCCAAGAATTACTGAGCAGACCAGGTTCATCTTTGGTGTCTTTTCATAAATCAAATGGTTGAAGCTTAACTCAATTACCATGTCAGTTCTGCTGTCAAGCTGAACAAATGTCCCCTAGTGAAACAGCAAACCATCATTTTGATAAATAGACCTCACGCTGAAAAGGGAAGTGTCAATATAGAAACAAGTCCACAAATGGCTGATGGATTTCTAATGACACAGACGTAAACAACATTGAATCATGAAAGCACAACAACTTCAGTCACACAGGCATGTACAGAATTATTTGACACTGGAGAAGGAAAAACAGTGGAGGAAAGAGGCATTGTTTTTAAGGAGGATGAACACTGGGGACAAAAGAGTTAGGTCCCAATCTCAATGTTTCCTTACTTAGACAGTTCACATAAGCTTGCCATGATTCACACTCCTGATCAGAAGTAAGTATGAAGATAATATCTTGGGCAAGTACTACCTTTGTTATTTATAAAATAATAATTTTTAATTATGGGAAGATGCCCTAGTAATTTAGATAAGACATACAAGTATATCCTTTGTGTTCACATGTACATTTAAGCATGTCTCTCTGACACTCGGAAGAAGGAACTAACATTTCATCAACTTATGTTTATTTTTCTATATACTGAGGATGATGAGGATGCCTGTCTCAAATGGATGTTTTAATAGACAAGCTAGATAACATTTAAAACGTCTTTTGTGAGTCATAAACTTCAAGGCAGAGAATTTTTCTTTGAAAAAAAAAAAAACTTGAATAGGATGACCAACCAACATGATGTTTCAGGGATTCAATGCTATTCTAGGACCCAGAATTTTTGTCACTAAATATAGAAAGTCTTGGGAAAAGTGGAATAAATTGAACAATCTTGTCTTGACTAGCTCTTAAATTGACCAAGGCCCTGAATAGGATATAACTGGAATAACAAAGCCTTAACTAGACAAAGGTCCTAGTTCTGCCTTACCCTATCCCTGAGTCCATGAATAGTAATTCATGGTCTCTTGCTAAGCCACAATGATCCTCTGACTAGAATTTAAAACTAAGCATAGGCCTTTTCTAAACCTTAAACTTGACTAAATAAACATTAAATAGGCTCAAGCTCTTGCTGTATCTGAAATTAGACTCCAAGTAGACCTTTCTATTCTATGTATTGGCAAGGTGTTAAGTATACGCTGAATAAATGTTAACTGGGTGGGCGTCATCCACAACTTGGCTAACTGGGTTCTGATTAGGATTTACCTAGGCTTAGGCCTAGCTACACCTTAACCTGACCAGGCCTTAAATAAACTAATTAAGCTGTAATTGGGCATAAGCCTTATATGTGCCTTAACTAAACTCTTACTGAACATTAATGAGACTTCGGTCTTGGATAAGTCTTAACAGGCCTGACTAGAGTTTAACTAGTATTATCATGCTCTAAGTTGATTTTCAATTCTGAGTGGGACTTACTAAAGTCTACATAAATGTTTACTGGATTTAGTACATGACTAGGCCTTAATTAGGCCCAAACATACCTTAACTAAACTCTATGGCTTCTCTACATTTAGGTATTAAATTTGGACTTAACTGAGATAATCTAACCTTAACAAAAGGCCCTGACTTTTTCTTGATTTGTCTATGACAAACATTATGCTAGGCTTAGTCACTAGCTATACCTTAAATAGACTCTGACTACACCATCTCTAGATTTATATCCCAGCTAGGTATTAACTAGGTTTCCACTAGATCTTGGGTGGGCTTTGGTCTTGGGTAGGATTTAACTAGATTCTGAGTATGCCCTAACTGTTTATATCTTGGTCTGATCTCAATTGAGCTAGCTAGGACCTTAAAACTCTTCAGTTCTGCAAGTATAAAACCAGATATTACAACAAAGAACAATAATTTAGTAGATGGATAATGCTCAGTTGTTCTTTCTAAATGATTGCCTACAACGTGATTGTGCTATTTTCAATGTGGCAGAGATTATGGGTATGTAACTTTGAATAGTCTGTATTTTTTATGAACCAACTGTTCCAACTCATTTCTCTTAGAACTTCTAAAAGATTTTGGTCTGCTTATTATGAATGAATGAATTATGAATGAATAACATTATAATACATTATTTAAAATGGGTAATATGTTCTCATTTGTCCATCAAAAATGAAATGCCATTCAAAATCAAAGCAATACAACAATGCATAAAAGTACTTCTGAAAAAATGTTGCAGAATTTTAGAAGACATCATTATGAGAACTGGAATGAATACCTCATATATATGTGCATATGTAGGTGCATTGTACTTTTAAATATTAAATATCACAAGTGAACTAAAAGAAAATCTTGGACTCTGAATAGACCTACCTTAACCCTAACTAAGTTTCAGCTGAGCCTGACTACTCCTTAACTTGATAATGAAGATTTTTACTGGGCTTTGGCCTGACTAGACCTTAAATGGACAGAATAGGCTTTAATTTTGTTAACCAGCCTTTAAAAATAGTCTTAAAGCCTTGCTATATTTTAGCAAGACTGTAATAAAACTTAATATAAACTTAGGTTCTAGCCAGACTTTAACTAGGTTCAGTCCCTTACCAGGAGCTTTATTAGCCCCTGATGTGGCCTAAGTTGGATGTTGGACATGGCTAGGCTTTAACTGGGCTAAGTTCTAACAAAGCCAGAATAATGTTACAATTTAACCATAACTCAGTGAAGTCTTAATCAGTCTGGATAAGAATCTAAACTAAGTTTAACAACACTAAGTCATTTATATGAACTTCCTACGACATTACTAGATTAAAACTAGGAATTAACTAGACTTAGGCCTCCGCTATGGCTACTGACTTGCTCTAACTTAAACCTAACTAAGCCCTGGCTACGGCATAACTGGGTTCTAATTAGATTTAAACTAGGCTTATGTATCGGCTAGGCTTTAAGTAGGCTCAGACTGATCACTATCATGAAGTCCTATCTACAACTAAATTGACTTATTTATATCCTAGCAAGGATGATATTCTAGCTATGCCTTGACTAAGGTCTGATTACATCTAAATTAGTGCTTCGGTGGGATATGACTAAAGTAGGCTTAGACACTGGCAAGATTTTAACTATGCTCTAACATTTCGCTAGGTTGAGGCTCAGAATAGATCTCAACTAGATTTATTTATATCTTTGGGGTGGGAGTTGAAATAGGATCTCCCTGCAGCCCCAGCTGGCCTGGAACTCACTATATAGACCAGGCTGGCCTCTATCTCAGGAAGATTCACCTGCTTCTTTCTCCAAAATACTGGTATTAAAGGCCTGCACCACCATGCCCCCCCACCTTGTTTACTTATTTACATCTTAATGACGCTCAGTCATGGTTGAATCTCAACTAAACTATTTAGGAAACTAAAATATTTATAGCCTTTTAAGACTTTAACTAAATTCCTAAGATAGCTAAACTATATTTATTAATTTGGAAGACTTTAATTACACTAGGAATAACACTTAAGTTTACTCCCTGGAGAAGACCTATCTGTACTCTGGCTAGATCTAAACTAGATTTATATATTCACAGGGGCTTAAATGCATTCTAACTAAACCTGAACTACTTGAGATCTAACAATGTCCAAAGTAGAATTAGACCCTGGGTAGGGTTGAACTAGGCCCTAACTAGACCTAAATAAAATTTTTGCACTAACTAGGCCCTAAGTGTGCTCTAACCAACATTTAACTAGGCTGAGTCCCTGCCAAGATCAAATCTAGACTCATCTGAATGAGGATAAAGCCCAACAGTATCTTAACTGAGGTATTAATAGATCTGAACCACGCTTATTTCCTGCATAGAGTTTAGGCTATCACTAGACCTAAACAAAGCTTAGACTCTGGCCCTAAACTTTACTTAGATACTAGCTTGACATTCTTTGGGCTCTGATGAATAATATTTTCATAAGCTTAGGCCCTACCTAGACCTCAACTAAATTTTATGATATATTATCTAGTCTAAAGCCCTGACTGACTCAACCAACCTCTGATAGGATTAAACAATATTTATATCATTGCCAGGACTTAAGTACATTGTAATTCTAGTTTCTTTAACTTAGGCCCTAAACTAGTATTTAACTGGGCTCTGACTGGAGCTTAATCAAGCTTAATACTTAAATATAACTAAACAGGATTCTTAGTAGACACACCATAGTCTTAGACTCTAATTAGGACATAACCAAGCTTTATCTAACAGAATTAGAAAATAGCTAAGTTTCACCAGAACTCTGAAGAGTTCTTAACCTTATCATCCAGCTCTTAAGAGGTCTTAGTCTTTATCTATACTGTAATAAGATTCTGACAGGCCTTAATAATGGTAAGGCCCCAAATAAAGATAACTCTACTCTGACGAGTTTGTAAGTATGTTTAATACCTGACTATGCCTTTACTGGGCTCACTAGACTTTAACCAGGCTATAAAGAGACTGAGGCAATGTGCAAGTTCTAACTAAATTCTGTGGAAGCATAACCTAGACTTAGGTACTGGCTGGGACCAAAGTGAGCCCTAACTAGACCTAAATTAGGCATAGACATAGGTAAGGCTGTGGTTTCAGACTAACATATAACTAGGTCCTTCATAGAATGTAAATGCATTTTACTAGACTAGACAGTGGCTAAATTTAATGTAACTCTAACTAGACCCAAATTAGGTTTAGCATAAGACCTGGCTCCTATTTAACTAGACTCTAATTAAACCCAAACTAGGCTTAGGATTTGACTATAGTTTAATAGGGCTATGATTACCCCTAAACTAGGCTTAAGCCATGCCTGAAGCTTAACAAAGCTCTGACTGACAGGTAACCATGCTTAGGTATTAGCTAGGGCTTATCTGTGTTTTGACTAGACCTAAGCTAAACTTACATACTGACTGGCTAAGCTTTAACTAACCTCTGAATGAGGTTGAGACTCTTCATTGTTTCTATACTCACTTTTATTTTAACCAGGGGTTGGTTTGGCTGTTTTGACTAAGCTCTGACTGCTACTAAGCCATGTGCTTATTACATTTCAAGGATTTAGCTGTCCTGTGACTGGAACAAGGATTAGGTCCTGGTGAGAGCTTAACTAGACTCTGAATGATGCTAAAGTAGACTTAGATAGTAGTTGGGGCTTAGCTGGGTTCTGACTAGCCTGAACTAGGATAAGCCCTGATCAGTGCTTAATGGGGGTCTTACTAACACTTAACAATGATTAGGTCCTGGTTAGTGCTTAACTGGGTGCAAACTAGACCATAAACTAGGCTTATACTATGACTGGGGATGAATTGAGCTCAAAGTAGAACTCATTCCTGACTCAAGTTTACTTAGCTCTAACTAGTCCTAAACTAGGATTAGGTCCTAACTACAGCTTAGAGCTATGCTATGACTAACACTTGAAAATGCTCTGGTACTGGTTCAGGCTTAATTGGCTCTGACTAGAACTAATAAATGAATGGGGCGCTGGAAAGATGGCTTAGCAGTTAAGAGCACTCACCAGCTACTCTTGCAGAAGATGTGGGTTCATATCCCAGCACCCACATGGCAGTTAACAACCATCTGTAATTCCAGTTCCAGGGAATCAAATGTCCTCTTCTGTCCTCTGCAGGCACTGCACAACACACATGCACTTACACACATTCAGGCATAACATATAAAATAAAAATTTTAAACGAAAAAGAATGAATGGGTTATGGCTAGTTCTTTACTAGACTCTAAACCTAAAGCCTTAGTTCTTTTTTAGATTTTAGTGGGGTATGACTGAACCTAAATTAAGCTTAAGCATTGAATAAAATTTGACTGGCTCCTGACAAACATATATTGAGGCTTAAAATCTAGTTAAAGCTTAACTAGACTCTAACTAGTCCTAAAATAGGCTTGGGCTTTCGCTATGCCTTAAGAGCATTCTAGTCAACGTGTAGAAAATAAGAAACTCCACAGTGGAGTTCTCAGCCTTTAATGCGACATGTATATCCTACTCTCTCCTCCCAAGGCTCAGGACTCATTGCAGATGAGGGGCCAGAAAGAATGTAAGAGAGACATGTGGTAGATGAATAGAAGGAAACTGTTTTCTATAACACAATAGAGCAGTTGCACACAGGAACCCATAGCACTTGTGACAGCATGAACAAGGCCTGCACAAGCCTAAATCAGACAAAAACCCAGCATGGAGAGAGGAGGTAGGCAGGAAGCACCAGCCCTAGTTGAGCAACTACTGGCAATTTGATAGCAACAGGAAGAGAGACAATCAGTTTTCTTTAAGAGTGTGATGCTGGGTAGGTTGACCAAACTTCAAGAGATGGATCCACATCCAAGAGCATTTGTGAAAAACAAATTAGACTCAATAGGACTTTAAAAAAAGAAAAATAATAATGGAGGACATGAAGTCAAAAGGTAGTAGGGTAGGAGTAAAGATGGAGGAGATGCCTGAAGAAGATCAAAATACATAGTATGAAATTCTCAAAATCAATAAAAATTATTTTTGAAAATATGTTCTGGGATATTGCTGATCTCTGCATATCAAGATCTAAGATGTTTCCTACTGTAAGGAGAATTGAAAAAAAAAGGATATTCTGACTGAAGTTATAACTTAGGTAAGGCTGACAATTAAGTGGAATGAAACAGATGTAGCACTGTGTACAAAAAGCCTGGATATGTACGTTATCTATCTGGAACTCTAATTTTATGTATGATACCTATTCTTATTCAAATATATATATATAATCTTAAGCTTGTATTTCCCATAATTTTAGGTATCCACAGCATTTTATGTAATTTTAGGTTTATCTTGCAGTTTGTTAATTTTTAATTCACTTTTCAGTTAGTGATGTCTTTAATCAATACACTATGTGTTTAATCTCAAATACATAAAATACATGTATATATTAATAAGGTGCATAGACATATACAGATATTTTTAGTTTTTAGAGTAGTACTAGTTATAAAGTTGACTCAACATGGGTGCTGGGAACCAAACTCTGGTCCTCTGAAAGAGCACCAAGTGTTCTTAAGTGCTAAGCCATCTCTCCAACCTCCAACTTTATGATAATCTTAATTAAGCTTGGGCCTTAGATAAGTATTAACAAATCTCTGTAGATGTTAACTAGCCTTAGGGCTTAATAGAGCTCAGGCAAGACCTAAGCTAGGTTTATGCACTGCCTAGGTCCTTGATGGATTCTGACTAATTTTGTATTTAACTCAACTTGAATAAATCTTTTTCTTTGTTTGTTTGGTTAGTTTTTTTATTATTGTTATTGTTGTTTTGTTTTGCTTGGGGTTTGGGTTTTTGTGTGCTTTTTTTGTTTGTTTTGTTTTGTTTAGAGACAGGGTATCACTGTATAGCCCTGGTTGGCTTGAAATTTACTCTATAAACCAGGGTGTCTTCAAAATCACAGAGATCTGTCTTCCAAGTGCTGGGATTTAAGGCATGTGCCACCATGCCTGGCCTATACTTGATTATGCCTGGAATATATTATCAAGTATATATCTTAACTAAGCTTAGGCTTTGGATAAGTAGTGACAAAGTTTTGTCTAGCCTAGGAAGGAGCTTAACTTGGCTTTGATAAACAAATATAGGCTCAGGCCCTGGCTAGGGCTTACCTGGTCTACTATTTGACCCAATATGCTTAAACCCTGGCTAAAACATAATTGAGATCTATATACCAGGCTTAGATAATAGCTAGGTAGTACGTGGGCTCTAACACCTAACTAAGCTGAAGTCCTGCATAGATCATTTTTAGACTTTCATTCTAACCTGTCTTGGCTTAATTCTTATTTAAGTCTTACCTTTGACTAGGACTAAACTATATTAGTGACCATATGAGGATTTACTCCATGACTAGCACTGAAGTAAATTTAGGACATGTTAAGGATTTACCTGGACTCTGACTAGATCTGAGCTAGTCTTAGCTAAGCTCTAACTACTTAAGTATGTTCTAACTTAACCTAAACTATAATTGTGCACTTAGTAGGTCTAAATTGGACTGTTAATTGGGCAAAGACATGCGTTTGGAATTAACTGAATAGATCTAGACTGTGTTTAGGCCCAGACTATTGATTAACTGGGTTCCAACTAGACTTTAGAAAGACCTAAGCAGGAGCTAAAGAGATGGCTCAGTGCCTAAGAGCACTGGCTACTCTTGCAGAGGACCATGGTTGAGCTCCCAGCACCCACATGGCAGCTAACAGCCATCCATAACTCCAGTTCCAGGGGATCCAATGCCTTCTTCTGGTCTCTATAGGCATTGCATACATGCAGTGCACCTACATACATGCAAACAAAATACTTATACACACAAAATCAAAATAAATAAATAAAATTTAAGCTGGATCTTTTTTAAAGTCCTAGGTACCAGCTATGCTTTAAGAAGTTTCTGAAGAGGTCTTAACCAAGCTACCTTAACTACATCTTAGCCCTGTTTATACGTTGAAAACTACAAACCTTCAGTGTAACAAGTCTCTGACTCGGATTTACTCTATTCTGTCTAAAACATGTTTAGACCCTGCCTAAGTCTTTTAAGAAATATTTTATTATTTTTATCTTATGCATATGGCTGTATTACCTGTACGTGCATAATGTCATGCAATGTCCATGGAGGTCAGAAGAAGGCATTGGATCCCCTGGAACTGGAGTTATGAATGGTTGTTAGCTGCCATGTGGGTCCTGAGAATCAAACCCAGGTCCTTTTCAAGAGAAGTCAATGCTCTTAACCTCTGAGCCATCTCTCCAGCCCCAACCCTGCCTAAGTCTTAACTTGGGTAACTAGATTTTCACTATGATAAATAATTTATGAGCAGGCTTATTTTCTCAATTAGTCTTAACTAATGTCTAGCTAGACATAATTTACATTGGGTACTGCTGATTGCTTTAGTGAGTTTTATCTAGATGAAAACAAGACTTAGGTTCTATCAAATCCTCATATGGGCTCTGATTGGCCCTTAACTAGGCTGTGGTCCTACCTATGGCTTAACTGTATTTTGTTACATATTAATTTGGCTTAGGTCCTGGCTAAGTCTTAAGTAAGCTGACTGAGGCTAAACTATGTTTATGAACATGCTGAAACTTGGCTATATGACACTTGGGGATTAATTACATTAAGGCTCTGACAGTGACTTAAATGCACAGTTAACTAAACTTAGATACTGGGTGAGATTTAAATAAGCTCAGAATATACCTGAACTTGATCTGGGGAGATGGCTCAATGGATAAAACACTTGACATGCAATTGTGAACACTGGAATTTGGCTACCCAGAACCCAAGTAAGACCAGATGTAGTAGCATGTGGCTCTAATCCCAGCAGACCTACAGTGAGGTTGGAGGCAGAGTGCGAAGAATTCCTGAAGCTGGCAGGCCAGGTAGGCTGGCATATGCAGTGGTGAACAAGAGACCCTGCCTGAAACAAAGTGGAAGGCAAGGACCAACACCCAACGTTGTCCTCCATGCTGATTACTTTTTGTCAGTTGGACACAAAATAGACGCTTTTGAAAAGGGAACCTCAGTTGGGGAATTTTCTTGATCTCATTGGCTTGTGGGAGTATCTATAAGGCATTTTCATAACTGTTCGTTGATGTAGGAGGTCCCAGCCCATGGTGGGAAGCACCACCCCTTAGTTGTGTAGGAAACCTGGCTGCACTTGAGCCAGTGGGAAGCAAGTCAGTAAGCAGCATTCCTCCATGGTCTCTGCTTCAGTTCCTCCCTCCAGTTTCTGCTTTCAGTGCCTAGCTTGGCTTTCCCAGATAATGGATTGTAACTTGTAGGCTGAAATATACCCTTTAATCCCCAAGTTGCTTTGGCCCTGTTGTTTATCACAGCTGTAGAGAAACCAAACTAGGACATCCTCTGAGTTCCACATGCATGCCCACACTGAAATACACAAAAACATGCACACATATACACACTTTTTAAAAAAATTATCCCTTGGGGCTCAGTGGTTAAGAACACTGGCTGTTCTTGCGGAAGACCTGGGTTCGAATCCCAGCACCCACATGGTAGCTAAGAACTGTCGGTAACTCCAGTTCCAGGTGATCTGACGCCTCTTCTGACCTCTGAAGGCATTGCACGACATGCGTACACTTACATATGTGCAGGCAATACACACATACACATAAAATAAAAATAATAAATAAATTTTTAAAAAATTATCCCTGAATGAGGTATAAACCCAAGCTAGTATTTCACTCAGGTTTAATTAAACCTAAATTAAGTTCCGTTTTTTAGTACAGTTTAAATAGCCTATGACTAGTCATAAACTAAGCTTAAGTCTTGACTAGAATTTTACGGGAATCTGATTAACACTTAAGTAGACTTAGAAGCTAGCTAAAGTTTAACTAGGCTCTGACTAGATCTGAGATAGGCTTAGGCCTCAGTGTAGTACCAATACAGATTCTTTCTAGAAGGAAGCTAGGCTTAGGCCTCCTTGTTGGAGTTTAAGTGAGCACTGACTAGATCTAAATTAGGGTTAGCCCTTTTATCCCTATACTAGAGGTTAATTGATTTCTAATGATACTGAAACTAGGTTTAAACCTTTGTTAGTCCATTACTAGACTTAAGTAATCTTTACACAAAGACCCTGCTTAGCCCCAAACTACACTTAATAATAAATAAATTAGTCATAGGCCCCTGCAAAATTTTAAATAAACTGACCAGATGGGCACTGGCTAGGCCTTCTCTGGTATTGATACTGAATAAATCTAAACAAACTAATTTTTAAACATTTCACTTATTTTTATTTTATGTGGATGAGTGTTTTGCCTACATGTATAGAAATGAACCTGTGAGTGCAATGCCCATAGAGGTCAGAAGAGGACATTGAATTCCCTGGAACTGGTTGTTGGTGCTGAGAACTGAACCCAGGTCCTCTGGAAAAGCAGCCAGTGCTCTTAGTAAATGAGGCATCTCTCCAGCCCCCTAAACTAATCTTAATTTTGATAAGACCTAAACTAGACTTAAACTCGGGGGCTTATCTCTTTGTTCATTTTTTTCTTTTTTATTTCTTTTTTTTCTCTTATGATAGTGGAGACGGAACTCGGGGTCTTTCGTATGTTACACAAATGCTTAATCACTAAAACTACATCCTGAGCCTTTTTATTTTTATCTTTTCTTTCCTTTCTTTCTTTCTTTCTTTTTTTTTTTTTTAAAGAATGTCTTGCTCTGGAGCCCTGGCTGGCCTGGTACTTGCTATGTATTCCAGAATGGCCTCAAGCACATAGCAGTTCTCCCGTGTCAGCCTCCTGAGTGCCACAGTTGCAGAGACCTGTGTCACCACTCCTGGCTAGATAGATTTTAACTAGATAGAGACATTCACTACAGATTAACCAAACAGGTTTTAATTATGCTTAGGGCCCAGCTTTACGTAAGTATTTTCTTTCTTAGATCATTACTATGGGTTAGACCCTGTTTAGATCTAAAGTAGGTGACTAAACTGAAATAAATAGGCCTTAGATAAGGTTAGGATTTATTCAGATCCTTAGAGCTAAATAAGCTTTAATTAGTCTTAGATTTGAGTCTTTTTCTTAATTCAATTCTGGTTAGGCTTTGGCTAACTTACAGTCCCTCTTTATTAAAGATAAATTCAGTTATATATACTTTTTAGCTCTCAACTCCCATAACTTGTGTCTGCCTTTACCTGAGTAAGTCTGCAGTTTTAGGCTGATCTCTGAATCATAGAAAAGGTGAGAATAGGACCCCATCTTACCTGACCGCGGCAGAAAACACTGCATCTGGCTTCACTGGACACAGCCATGTTTATAGTGTAACACAGGACGCAGTCACCAAATTGCTATGCCCCCCCCCGACAAAAAAAAACAAAGGATATATATTTTTGTAACACTCAACCTGAAAGCATATTTTAGTCCCATTCAGGCACATGGTCTGTGCTTTTTCTGAGACATTTATACTTTGTATACAACAAAGTTTGTAAGAGATATGGAAGAATGTGTTCCCATATACAAAAGACTTAGCAGGGCTTTTGCTGGGATGTGCAATTCACAGCTGAGAGGCAGCTGATAGCCTAGAATTGCAGCAAAGAGCCCTGTGTACGATTCACAAGGCTAAACTCTAGGATTTGTAGACCCTGTGTACCCTGTGCAGTTACCATGTCAGTCCTACTGTGAGGAAGTAGCAGTCTGATGTGTACTGCCTTGGCCTGTTACAGGATATTGAAGTTCTCTGTTGATGATGCAGGAACAAGATGAAAAACTGCAGATCAGAGCGTGAGGAATCATCCATGTCTAATGGTTTCATAGAGTCTTTGTGATAGAAGGCTGGCAATTTATGCCAAACCCCTGCTCTTCTACCATTTGGTTTAAGACTATGTAGTTTTATAATTTACGTTTTAGTAAAACACATTTTTATTTCATTTATTTCTTGTATTGATGACTGTTTTGTTGGACTTCACCACAGAGCAATAGGAAAGACGCACAGGGCAATACCAAGGAATTTATGAAGGCTGCCAAATGTGATTTAACAGGACAAGAGATCAAAGGATTTTCTCACCCTCATCCCAATCTAGCTCAACTCACATCCATTCATTCTCTGTGACCATAACAAAGAAACACCTCCCAGAAACCACAGGCCCCCATTAAGATGACATATAAAGGTCTAAGGGACACATTTGGGGGTTTTCTCCCTCTCTTATTTTTTCCCTTTGTTGCAATGTTCACATTCCAGATTCAACCAGGCAAATGAGCACTGAAGAACCTGGGTTCCCTGCCCTACTTGACCATTGCAGTGGCTGTACTCCTATTGGAAAATAGGAAACATTGCTACTTTCTCTGATTTGCCCAACCTTTGACCAGTCTCTGAGGAGGCTACCAACATTTACAAGCTAATTTAAGGCCTTTCCTCATGAGCTCTTTAGGAGATATAAATCATGGTGTCTTTCCTAAGGGAGTGCAGAGTGAACAGGGAGACGAAAAAAGCACAGTGAAGTCACCAAAATGCAAAGTATATAACATAGTTGTTGTTTTGTTTTTTCTATATGGTGTGGTATAAACCATGAATACATTTTGTTTTTCTTAAATCTTTTGAGACAAGGTCTCATGCAGCTCAAGATGACCTTGAACTCATTATGTAGTTAAAGATGACTTGGACTCCTGATCCTCCTGCCCAAGCCTCCCTAATTTTGAGATTACAGAAGTACACGATGGTGCCCAACTGTAGAAAATTATTTTTCTTGATCATCACAACCAGTCCTCAGTTCTCAATATTAACCTTCATTAACCTCTACCTCTACTTCTATGATATCATTATCATTATGCTCTAATTCCTTTTTATTTATTTATTTTTTTGGTGGTGCTGGAGATTGAACCCAGGGCCTATATAACCTAGGCTAGTATGAGCCACATCTCCAGGCCCCTAACTCCCTTTTGATTTCGTGTGGCTCAGTCTCAGGCTTTGTTTTTTCTATTCATTATTAAAATTAGCGTACAAAGTAGTGGGTTTCACAATGGCACTTTCGTGCATTGTTTTGTTGATTGGCTTCTCCCACTTCCCTCCTCTAACCCCCTGTTCCCCTCCTGCTTGTTTCCTCCCACCTCCACTACCCACCTTCTGTTTCCATGTCACATGTAATCTACTACTCTTTTCCCCCCTCTGGATAGGGAGGTGTTCCTCAGCCTCCGACCTGCTGCTTTTTTCTTATTCATGTTTTCCTCTTAGTTTTTTTTTTCATTTCATGAAGGATTTAAGGTAAATACAATGTCATATTACACCATCTTTCATAATTATTATACACAATCCTGGAGTCACAACCATTAACTCCATGCAAGCAACTCTCCAAATACATCTGTGACTCTGTTGTCCATCATACACACTTCTATCTACCTGAGCACCTGCAAGACACTGCTGGAGACAACTCACATCCAACCTGTCTTCAACTTATGTGGCCAACTTAGCCTGGTTTTACCCAAGCCATTCTTAGTAATGGAGCTGAAGGCCTAATGTTCCAGGAAATCTCTCTCAGTCTCAGTTCATTCAGGACAATAGGTCACCATAACTAATCCATGTCAATCTAAACCTCAGTACTCCTCTTGAGCTCCCATTCCCCTGCATCACTTATTAGCGAAGGTACCATCCTTCTATATAATCCTCAACTCCTTATCTTCTGCTTCTTCATGCAACTGCCTGGCAAACACTATCAGCTTTATCTCTAAAATATCTCTTTCACCGTTTCTTCTTTCATTCTTTAATTCACATCTTCATTACCTCTCACCTTGACAGTTAAAATAGACTCCTAATCAGTCTCTCTGCTTCCAGCCTCTTGATCACCTCACTCTCACCCCCTTGGTCAGACTATCTTCCATGTTGCAAAAGCGATTGAACCCCATGAACAGTATGAAAAGTAACACAAGTCTTTGAGCACAATGAGTGCACAGTATGATAACAAAGAAATATTTTTAGGACTGACTTAATACACCAAAGCATTTACCTCAGCTATGAGTAAAAGAGTGAAGACAACACACCTTTGAGAAGTCAGGAATTCTGAGTTTGGTGGATGAATTTCTCCTCCTCTGATTTCTTGTTCAGAGTAGTAGAAGACAACTTCAATCACGGCAAGGAACTACTGCCAGCAAACTCCGGGTGGTGAAGAGCAGTTATATATACACCCTTGATATTCATCTGAAACAGAGTCAACTCAATGTTTCATTCTGCAAAAACAAAGATAACTGCAGAGAAAATTTGTTCACGCCCTTGGGCTGGTTAACGTCTTAACTCCTCTATGGCCTTACTTCCAAATAACTCCTGCAGCGGGAGCCATAGACTTTGTATTCCAGACTGACAAGAAAGCTGAGAATTTACTTTCGGGACATTATTATCACTTACAGGAAGTAAATTTCCCATTTGAATAAGGGGAGACCTCTGAATATAGATTATAAAAAGTGAACATTGCCAGATGAAGAAAGGGAAAAGAGATAGCCCTTCCTCCCACAGCAAAACATACCTACCTCCTATCTCCTCTCAGACACTTGCAGGTATTAAGTTGTTTGTTAAGTAACTCACCTTGAAAGTAGAAGGCTGACTCCCACAGAGGCATGAGAAAAAGAGAGTTACCAGCATAATTGTCACTTGACTTTCTAGTGATGGGAATTTTCATCACATTGTGGATAACTTCTTCTAACTAGGTAATTACAAGATAACCCCCTCCCCAACAGAAGGCTCCCTAATCTGGGGTCTTGCCATTTTTTTCTCTTGGCATGTTTGTTTTTCTAGTTTATTCTCAGTAACTTAATAAGACATTAAATCATTTTATTTTTTTCATAAGGATCTTATGTCTCAAATCAATTCTTCCTTCATTTTAGATAACCTCCCAACAGGCAGAAACACACACACATACCGAAAATAAACATGCACGCATTCAATGCTGGCTTGTTTTGGTGCTGGGCATCAAACACCAGGGCTTTACACACACATGTGCTACCACTGAACTACCTCCTAGCCCCTTTCATTATTGAACAACAATAATACTCTCCTTCTCCCTAAAATGGAGAAAAGCAAGTCATGGTCTCTGCCCTAAGGAAAGTTAGAGTCTCATTAGGGAAACTAACCATGCACAACTAGGAACAAAGATATCATACTCATTTTTTTTTTGTAGTTGCTACAGAAACTTGGAGAATGCAGACATCAGCGTATACTGCAATCTTAGGAGTACTTCCCAGTTTTCAAAATGGAATCAGAGTCCATTCACATATACCACACAAAGAGGGATTTTGGAGGCAAAACAAAATCCTGAACTGAGGATTAGAGAGTCTCTTTCTGCCCCCACCCCACCATAGCACACTTTGGTCGAATAATATGTTTTAGGCTTAATCCATAGGCTCTCCCTTCTGCCAATCCCCTTCCAAGCTCAAATCACCCTGCTCACTTCCTGTCCCACCAATCCCCACATCTCTACTTCGAACTCTAAATTTCAATATTTTCCTCAGCAACCCAAGGTCCTAGATGAATGAACAGGAATAAGCAAAAGAAAAATACAGATAATTGGTATTTGAGTGAATGTTTATTGTGTGCCAGGCCATCCTCATTGATACTGCAAATACTTTAAATGCCATGTGCCAGGCAACCAGAGATGGGAGCCAAAAATTTTCACCTGTACTATCTCATTTAATCCTCACTGCAAGATTAAAATAGACAGCTTGATAACTGAGGAGACCAGGACATCAAGATATAAGAGGATTTGTCCAAGCATATACGTTAATAAGTGGCATAAGCATAGTCTGACCTCAGGTTTGTCTCACGAAAGGCCTGCACACTAGGGAATATGCAGTGTGGTGGTTAGAGCAAAGGCCAGAAAACAAATATTTTAGATTTTTAGATACTGTAGGCCACATGTTCTCCTGCAAATACTCATCTCTACCACCCTAGTACAAAAGCAGCTTTGGGTAGCATGTAATTAAATGAGCAAGGCTCTATTCCAATAAACTTCACTTACAAAAAAGGAGGTAACAGTAACAGGCTGGATTTAGCCCATACGCTCTTATAGTCAGATGACTCCTATGTTAGAATATTAATGGTGAGAAGAGGCAGATTATGTTTAAAGACCTGGCTCTCACCACTTACATAGACAAGCTAAAAGTTTGTCTGTCACAGTTTCTTCATCAGTAAGGCTACAATGATGTCTCCCCTCAGAGTCATGAATGAAAAGAGAATGAAGAATGAAAGGAATGATTAAGTGTAGAGCACCTGGCCTCTCAGTAATTCACTATTATTTAAAGCCTACCACTGGCGCTGCAGGACTAGGTAGAGCACTTTCCTGGCATTCTTAAGGTTCCTAGCCCTGGCCCAGAAAAGAAAAGAAGGAAGGTTAGTGGTGAAACCCACTACATGGATGATCCCTAGAGTGAAGGAGAAAGAACATGAATTAAGACAGTTCCCATTCTCTTTAAAAATCAAGCCACCAAGACCCCAGTGATCCCCCACACCATACTCAGCAAAAATGATCATTCCCGCAGGATACGAGCTAATTTGATTCTCTCTTCAACTGGAGGCACGATGGGCTCTTGCGAGTTTAGCTTTCAGTTTGAATCATTAGTCAGAAAGTTTCCTGGCTTTCTTGTAGGTTTTATCAGGCTCTGGGAACTCCATCTGGGGAGGCTGGAGTTTGATTGTTACTATGTTAGGATTCTGCTACCTGAATGAGATTCTGGAAGCATGAATCACGATGCTTGTGTACCAGTTAGGACAAGGTGGGTTCTAGGTGCTGTAGGTTCTCAGTAAACACAGCTGCTGGCTTAAGTAAAGTAGCCATGTTTGGTGTAGCCCCGTGTAGAAGCAGACAGAAAGTGACTTTCTTTTACAGTGTTAGGAATTGAACCCAGGGCTATAATTCATGCTAAATAAGAGCTCTGCCACTCAGCTGTACACTCAAACTGGAAAAAGACTTCATAAGAAGCCCTGCAAGCATTGAGAATTTCTCCTACCTCTGCCAGAGAAAGAGAAAGTGGCTGACCAAAGAGGAACAAGAGTGGGCGAGATGCCTTGGAGGACAGGACAGCCAAGAACGTACTGTTCCTGGGTTACATTAAACACACAGGAGCCACGCAGTCGATTGTCTTATGATCATGACTCTGAAAAATCACCCAGTAAAAGCCACCCTGCAAGTTTTTGTTTATTTAAGCAGAGCAGACATAGACTCATTAAGGAAAAGGGGTGGGGGGAATCTCCATAGCGGGAGGACCTCCAAAGGAGAATACCCTCAAGTTTTTCCTTTGAGTGAAAAACCACACTCATGCAATTCTTCATCTCAGCTTTAAAAGCAACCCTGAGATGCCTCAGCTTATCAGTGTTTCCAAAAGCCATTCCTTCCTGTCATCCCGATTTGCCAGTCTTTCAGGATGAAAAAATCTGTTATTTACCAAGTTACTGTCCATCTTCTATGATGCATCTTGCATAATCATCCAGTTTTCCATTTCAGAAATTGTTAGGGTTTTTGTGTAGAATCTGACAACAATAAGGACCTTGATGACTCCAGTTGGATGCACTTTGCCAATACAATAGCACTCCTGTTCCTCACCATCTCTTTCTTTCATGCCAACACCATCAATCTCCTTTACAGAATTCTAAACCAAAAATTAGCATAAAAGAACACATCTGCAGATATTCAGAGGAATTGATAATGGAAGCAGGGCTGATGTATACAAATTCTGTTTAAACATGACTATATCAAATCATACATATAGTCACTTCAATACTACATAAGCAGAAAGCAATTATCCATATATCTCATAATAGTAATAATGATAAGTCATAGTGATCAAAAATCTTCCCTTTATCAAATGAAGGGCTCATTTAGTAGTGCTCATTGAATTCTTATTAATAATCCATGATAAAAAAGTATTTCTTAGTTTCCAGATACTGAATTAAGTTTCTTAATTCTCATAGTGACCTTAAGACATGAATTGCATTTATAATCTAATATTGCAGATAGGGAAACTGAGGACCAGAGAGATTAAGTAATTTGCCTAAGGTAATCCAGCTAAGAAATGGTAGAACTGTCATTTGAACCCCAGGCCTCTCTGCCTGATTCTAAAGACCATGCCCCAGCCTATACCACATTATCATTAGAAACATCCTTTAGGCCTACAGCTTATATTATGCTGTTGTGCAATCAGAAATGTCTATCCGTCTGTCCAGTGTTGAGAATGTGGCAAAGCACTTCTCACCCATGATCCATTTGATTGTTACAACAGTCCTATGAGGAAGGCAATACCACCACTACACAGATCAAACTCAAACAGAAAGACTTGTTCTAAGTCCCACTATAAATCAGAGGTCAAGGCAGAGTCAAAGTTCAGTATAGATGCTCTTCTCCTCAGGGTAGGTTGTCCTGACACACTCATGGTCAATTCAAAATATAAATCAAAACTGCACTTAATACAGCTAACCTGCAGAGCAACCTAGCTTAGCTAAACAGGACACAGTAGAGTATCCATTACTTCCAGTTGTGACCACAGGGCTGATTGGCAGCTGTGACTCACCATCAATGCTCATCATTTTAAGAGTTTCATATTCTATTAGGACAACACAGAAAAAGATCAAAATTAAAAATTCAAAATAGACTTCTATTGAATATATACAGCTTTCACTCTATCATAAAGCTGAAAATTCATAAACTGGACTATTATGAGGTTTTGGGGGGGTTGTTGTTATCACTGATGATATGATACAAGGCCTTTCTCTGTAATACAGGCTGACCTTGATCTCACAGCAATCTTCCTATCTCAGCTTGACAAGTGCTAGGATCATAGGCATGGACCATGACACCTGCCTTGGAGAGTTGTAAATTGAGGGTCAGAAGTTCATGTGTGACAAGATCAGTATTTTTATTTATCTGAAATTCATATTTAACTACACATCCTGCATCTTTATTTGTTAAGCTTGGCAAGATTGATGATTGGTGCCACCTCAAACTTCACCACTGGGAGTTATCTAACACATGGTACAGACAACATAGTATTATTCTAAAAGTTAAGAAACTCAGATTTTCAGAAGACATCTGGCCCAGGCCATGGGCAGAAGGGTAGAGATGGAGATTGTTGAACTCTAGACCTGCTGTATCCTCCCAGCACTGGCTTTGGTACTGTAGCCCTCAAAGAGCAACTACTTCTAGAAGACATGCCACCAGAATCAGTTACAACTTCACCTCTCATCACATTCCCCTTCTGGGCTCATGTCATTAGTTTGATCAATGCTTTACTGTTCTCTGCTTTTATACGTTCCTTCTTCGAAGTATTTCCCCTTCCAGACTCTGGAGTTAAACCAGCAGGACTGCTTCTCCCAGCTGACCTGACCCTGACCATGTACCCCTGTGTATGACTTCTTACTTGGCTTTACTAAACTATTGGGCTCTCCTCTTTATTTGATTTCACATACTGTGCCCCTTGCTCCCTAACTGGTGAGAAGCTTTCTGATAGAGATGGTCCTTCTTCCTCTAGAAAGCCCTTTAGAGAAGAAAGCTCCCGCCACCTTGTGCTGCCATCTCATGACTATAAGAAACCATTGTAGAGGGCTTAATTCGGGTGTTCTAGTTCCTCTCAGAGTCCATCCATCATAGCCAAGACAAGAGAATTAGAGCATCTGCCAGGAGACCCTATTAAGCTAGTTCTGACTGCTGTGTATGCTCGCCATCAAAAAAAAAAAATGTACTCTAAAAGTTTTGTGTTTGGGAAAGTTTTCAGCTTCTAGCCTCACTTTCCTTCATTTAATTCAAATTACTGAGGCTTGGGTCTAGGATGGCATTAAAAGTATAGTTTCCAGTTGAGTTGTCTTGTGAACCTGCATCTGTGTTGTTTTTCATAGAAACAGCCCAGCTCCGGAATCAAGTCTTCAAGCTAATGGCAGCAACAGAATCAGCATTGTACAAAATGTCTCAGGAACCCCTACATGAGACATCATGTCCTTTTTACGTAAAATTTACCATAAATTAGCTAATTTGAAAAGATAAATATCAAAACGTCCTAGAGAGAGACTATATATAAAATATAAGGCTGTTTCCAATCACATACGGATTCAGGCCAGCCAGACCTACGTAGTGAGACCATGTCTCAAAAATAGAATATATTTGGGCATTATAGTGTACCACTTTGATCCCAGCACTTGGAAGACATAGGGAGGTGAATCTCTGTGAGTTCAAAGCCAGTGAGTTCCAGGTTAACCAGGGATATATAGTGAGACCCTGTCTCAAAACAGAAACAAAAACAAAAATAAAAACACACAAAACTGAACTGATACAATCATCTACAGGGCCAAAACAACTACTAAATCTTCGTTGGTCTCAAATATCTACTGCATTGATGTCGTGGAAGAGGTATGTTTAATGAAGCTACACTGATGTAAGCTCTTTGTCATGGTGAAGGAAGGACCTAGGATATATTTCCACTTTGCAGTGTCACTGAGTTCCTTCCATTTTTCTTTTCCTCAGAACCTAGCTTGATTGGCCACTATAAAACAAAAGTCATTGTATCTTGGGTCATTTCTGCTGAATTGGTTTTCAAATACAACCTTATTCACAAATTATCTTTTGCAGAGCTGAGCTGGATACAATGGAAGTTAAGCCCATTTCAACATGTATCCATTTACTGATGGAAGAGGTAGTTCTGGAAAGATCAATAGACTCTTTTTGAGCTACCTAGAAAGACCCTTACCTCTGATGTCACCATAACTGATAGCTGCTGCTTCTCCCATACCTTCCCTTCCTAGCTGGAGCAGAGGACCACACATTCTTGCCTCTCAAATCTTATTCTTCTCAAAATGGACTAACGAATGAAGCGTTCATAGTTGCCATAAGTTTTCCAGCTTGAAGTCAGCTTATTTTCTTGAGAAATATACAAAGATAATTCATTTTCCATGACTGCAGAGGACAATGGGCCTTATATAGCCAGATTGGTTCTGGCATCTGATCCCTCGGGCACTCCAATATTCAGATGCTCAGGAACTCTACATACTTTGCATTTTATTCATATATACTACTTCAAATTACCCCCAGTTTACTAACGATATCTAACACAATATGTGGTACTTAAATAGTTGTTATGTTGTATTGTTTAGGGAATGACCAAAGAAGTTTGTACATGTTCAATACAGACACATACAAAAAATTTTGCTGGGTATGGTGCAACATGCCTTTAATCACAGCACTTGAGGGGTAGAAGAAGGTGGATTTCTATAAGTTCAAGGCCAGTCTGGTCTACATAGTGAATTCCAGGCCAGCCAGGACTACATAGTGAGATCCTGTCTCAAAAAAAAAATTCAACCAATTAGACTAAAAGGCCACATAACATGTTTCAACGTTTAACCAAGAAACTGCAATCCTATTTACTCTAGATAGAGATACATACCCAAATATTTGTTGATTCTTGACCATGTTTCCTGAGCAATTGATGTCAAATTTAGAAAATCAATTCCTACACTTATATCTTGTAGGTTTTTCTCAATGTTTTCTTCTAACAGTTTCAGAGTTTCAGGCTTTACATTGAGGTCTTTGATTCATTTGGAATTGACTTTTGTGCAAGGTGAAAGATATGGGTTTAGCTTCATTCTTCTACAGGTGGAGATCCAGTTTTGCCAGCAACATTTGCTGAACATGTTGTCTTTCCTCCAGGGAATGTTCTTGCTCCCTTTGTCAAATATCAGGTGGCTGAAATTGCATGTATTCATATTTGGGTCTTCATTTTGTTCCATTGATCTACGAGTCTATTTCTGTGCCAGTACCATGTTGTTTTTATGACTATAGCTCTGTAATACAGCTTAAAATCTGGTATAGTAATCCCCCTGGCATTGCTCTTAGTGCTCAGGGTTGCTTTGGCTATCCAAAGTCTTTTGTGCTTCAGTATGAATCTTAGGATGGTGTTTTCCAATTCTGTGAAAAATGTCATGGGGATTTTGATTGGTATTGCAATGAATCTATACATGGGTTTTTGTAGGATGGTCTTTTTCACAATGTTAATTTATCCAATCTATAAGCATAGGAGGTCCTTCTGATGTCTTCCTCAATCACTTTCTTTAAAGATTTAAAATTTTCATTGTAGAGCTCTTTAATGTCTTTTGTCAGGTTTAGTCCATGACAT
>NW_008345311.1:4552660-4552942 GCF_000622305.1 Nannospalax galili
CTCTTGTCTCATTGTTCTTGCAAGAGTTTCAAGCACTATGTTAAAGAGAAGTGGAGATAGTGGACAGCCTTGTCTGGTTCCTGATTTCAATGGGAATGCTTCCAGTTTTTTTCCATTTAGAATGATGTTGGCTGTGGGTTTGTTATATATGGCTTTAATTATGTTGAGGTATGTTCCCTCCAGTTCAATTCCCTCTAGAACTTTAAACATAAATGCATGCTGAATTTTGTCAAAGGTCTTCTCTGCATCTGTTGAGATGACCATGTGGTTCTTGTCTTTGAG
>NW_008345311.1:4553085-4555437 GCF_000622305.1 Nannospalax galili
TGGTATTAGAGTGATGCTGGCTTCATAGAAGGAATTTGGAAGTTCTCCCTCCACTTCTATCTTTTTCAATAAATTAAGTAGTACTGGATGTAGCTCTTCTTTAAATGTCTGATAGAATTCTGCTGTAAATGCATCTGGTCCTGGGCTTTTTTTAGTCTGGTGGTTTTGTATTACTCTTTCAGTTTCTTTTCGTGCTATGGGTCTGTTTAAGGTGTTAATCTCTTCTTGGTTTAGTTTTTGTGGTTCCCATGCCTTTAGATACCCATCCATTTCTTTTAGATTTTCAAATTTAGTAGCATATAGGTTTTTAAAGTATTCCCTTATAGTGTTCTGTATCTTTCTGGTGTCTGTTGTGGTGTTTCCCCTTTCATCTCTGATTTTGTTGATTTGGAGGTGTCCTTTCTTTCTTTTGGTTAACTGGGCTAGCAATCTGTCAACCTTGTTTATCTTTTCAAAGAACCAGCTCTTGGATTCATTGACTGTATTGGGTGTTTGTTTGTTTGTTTGTTTGTCTAGATTTCATAAATTTATGCTCTGACTTTTTGTTATTTCTTCTTGTTTGCTGGGTTTGGGTTTCATTTGTTGTTGCTTTTCAAGTATCTTGAGTTGCAATGTTAAGTTATTTATTTGTGTTCTTTCTGATTTTTTAATGTAGGCACTTAGAGCTAAAAACTTCCCTCTAAGGACAGCTTTCAGCCTGTCCCAGAGATTTTTGTTGTGTTTTATTGTCCTTTTCATTTAGGTCCAGGAATACTTTTTTTTCTTTCTTAATTCCTCTTTTGACCCATTCATCATTCAGGAGTCTGTTGTTTAATCTCCATGTGTTTATGTGTTTGACTAGGGCTTCTTCTGGTGTTGATTTTATACTTTATTGCATTGTGGTCTGATAGAATGCATGGAATTATTTCAATTTTTTGTACTTGTTGAGGTTTGTTTTGTGCCCCAGTATGTGGATGATTTTGGAGAAGGTTCCATGGTGTGCTGAATAGAAAGTATATCCTTTGGTGCTTGGGTGGAATACTTGGTAGATGTCTGTTACGTCCATTTGATATATGATGTTGTTTAATTCAGATGTCTCCCTGTTAACTCTCTTCCCTGTTGACCTATCTAATGGAGACAGTGGGTGTTGAAGTCCCCTACTATTAATGAGTTGGGGTTAATCTGGGTCTTAAAGTCCTGTAGTATTGTTTTTATGAAGTTGGGTGCACCAGCGTTTGGTGAATATATGTTCATGATTGTAATATCTTCTTGGTTTCTTGTTCCTTTGGTCAGAATGAAGTGGCCAACTTTATTTCTTCTGATTAGTTTTAGTTTAAAGTCTATTTTGTCAGCTGTTTGAATTGCAATGCCTGCTTTGTTTTTTAGTACAATTCTCTTGGTGTATTTTTTCCCATCCTTTCACCTCAGGATAGCGTCTGTCCTTGGAAATGAGATAAGTTTCTTGCAGACAACAAAAAGGTTGTCTTTTTATTTCTTAATCCATTGACCTAATCTGTGTCATTTGACTGGGGAGTTCAGTCCGTTAATATTTAAAAATATTAATGAAAGACGTTTATTTAATCCAGTCATTTTTATCTCTGTTCACATTATTGATATAGCTGTACTTTTCCACAGTTATACCTTCATTGAATTTCTTTCTTCAACCCCCTGGGTATAGTCATTCCTTTCTTCAGCTCCTTGTATTGTTCCAGAACTCTCTGAAGGGCTGGTTTTATGGACATGAATTTCTTCAGCTTATTTATGTCATGGAAGATTTTTCTTTCCCCTTCAACAACTGATTGCTACCAGATGAGGAACAGCTGACATTCCTAAAACTAAGACCTCCAGATAGGCTGACTAGATTCACCGGATGGACAAGAAGTGGGCAACAGCTGGGGGTGCCGACAACACAGTGGACAGTAGCAGGGATGACAGAGTATAAGGGCTCTAGTGGGGGGAAGGAGGCTATGGGAGGGTGCCATCTGAGAAGTCGGTGTATAGATGAGTAAGATGGTTTGGGATGTTCTGTGTGATATACACGCAAAAAAAAATCAACAAATTTTTTTAATGTATTATATTTGAGAAGGAAACATAAACATTTACATCATGTTAATTAGTAGAGGTGATAAACATTACCATTGAAATCTACCCAATGACTTTATAGACATACACAGGGGCCAAGGATCCAAGTGCAACTGATTATGACTAGTAATAATCAGACACATACAGATTAGAGGCGCATGCGCCAACATTGCAGAGTTGTTAGCAAAAGCAATGAGTCTTTCTGTAAGAAACAGTATATTTTAAAATGAAATGGAGATTTTTTTAAAGGTTAAAAACTCATTCAATGTTATGTCTTCCAGGGCTTATACT
>NW_008345311.1:4555640-4574158 GCF_000622305.1 Nannospalax galili
ATACGACTTCAAATCTTGATCTCCAATACAGTAGTGCCCACTTGTAGCTAAGGGAGACAATCTGCATTTCTAAAATGATGGATAACTTTTTCTCCCCCTATCTAGAAGCCTTTGAGAGGGAACTGACACTGATTCTAATCACTCCAACAGCTATCAAAATACCTGAAAGCAAATCCTGAATCCATCACTCTAGAGTCCAGCCTTGGAAAACAAAAGGAAAATGAGGAGGAACCCAATAGAGGGATGCTTTCAGAAGCCTTTGTCAAGAAATTCCAATGGACTCTCATATATGAATGTTTGAAAATTGCCCTGTTCTGACTTTTTTCTAGCTCACTGTCTAGAACTTGTAATGCCAGTTACTCTTGCCTTTACTTCTCCTTCACATCTATTCACGATTCAAAGGCTTTCTTTTCCTCCTCGAGATAAGAGTTATGCAATTTGGGAATCTTTTAGATAGACCAACTGAAGGACTATTCCAATTCCCTCACCCTCCATCCCTGCTCTGCATGGAAGAAGCCAGAGCAACCTGCGTCCCTATTCCCTACTGGCAATTTGGGTAACCTCTTCAGAGGATGGTGTGATAAGAATAGGAGGTAGGAATTGGCTAGGAGTTAGGATAAAAAGGCCCCAAAGAAAAGTAGCCCAGTTTCTTGGCTAAAACTCACAATGTCCTTGGGCTTCCTAGCAACCTACTCTGTTCCAAAGGCCAAAAATGTCAAAAATATTGGGGAGCTTTTATCTAATCCTTAAAAGATTTTAGGATTACCACTTCAGAAGGGCGATTTTATAGTATCCAAAAGCCCCATATAAAATAAATAAATGAAAGAAGAAGAAATAGTACATGAAATTATTAGAAAAAATTGATGGGGAGATATGGGAGGAGTTGGAGGGGAGGGAGTAGCATGGATTTGATCAAAACACCTTATATGCATGTATGAAATTCTCTATAAATTATTTATTTAAAAAGAAAAGAAGAAATAATGGCAAAAAAAGAATAGGAAGTAGGAATTTGCTAGGCAGTGAGGGTTAAGAGACCTGAAAGAAAAGTAACCAGTTTCTTGGCTAAAACTCACAACGTCCTTAGGCCCCTAAGCAACATACTCAGTTCCAAAGGCTAAAAATTGTCGAAAGTATTTGGGAGCTGTTATCTAATCCTTAAAAGATTTTAGGGTTACCTCTTCAGAGGGCAGAATGTTAGAGTAGCCAAAAGCACCATAAAAAAATAAGAAAGAGTACATGAAGTTATCAGAAAAAAAGTCATGGGGAGATATGGGAGGAGTCGGAGGGGAGGGAGTGAGCATGGATTTGATCAAAGCAGCTTATATGCATGTATGAAATTCTCAATAAATTATTTTTTAAAAAGAAAGTCACATAAATAAATAAAAAATAAATGAATAAATAAACAAAATTTTTTTGATGTTTAGTTGAGTGAACCCAGGCATACCAACTGTGCTTCTTTACAAACCTCTGACCAACATGTGTCAAGACCTTTCTTCCAGTCTCATCTGTTGCACTTTAAGTACATACCCAACAATTTTAAATCATCTGAAAATAGCTAATGAGGTGATTCAATGTAAATGATTTGTTTTATCCAGACAAAATCTTTTATTGCTTACAGGCTCTGTGGCAGGTAATAGGATAGAGTATGGCAGAGTCTTCTTTTCTTGATGGAGCCCCTATGAGCTCCATGCTTGTTGGCTTGTTCTGTCTCACAGCCTGGCTCACTTTTTAAAAACCCATGGTAACCCCCAAGAGTCCTCTGCTCCTATAAGAAGATTTTTGCCCTCACTTTCATTGCCTCTTCAGGTGATAGGAACTCTGTGTAGCCAGAGAAGTCTATCCTTAGCTTTTTTATTCTTCTCTGAGCAATTGTTAGAGAGTTTGATGCACAGTGTGCACTTAATTAGTAATTGTGGCTATTATTAGTAGTAGTATGTAATTTTTCTGAGCCTCAATTATCTTACTTGTAACACGGTTGTAATAATAGTAAAGACCTCTTGGTTTTGTTAACACAGATGTGCCTCCACTTCCAATAAGGATACATCCTCATGAGTCTGTTTAGGTTGAAAATACCTCAAGTTGGAACTATCACCCTCAGCTTAGCAACCCACTCCACTGTAGAGAACCATTGTTTTACATCATGATTATGTGGTTTACGGGGTGCTGTGTCACTGCCCCTGCACAGCCTCACCGAAGAGGATCATATGGCATATGGCTAGGCCAAGGGAAAAGTTCAAATTTCTATTTATTTATTTATTTATTTTGGTTTTATGAGGAAGAGTCTCACTGTGTGTAGTCTAGAGTGACTTAGAACTCACTAATATAGCCCAGGCTGGCCTCAAACTCACAAGAAAAATTTAAAGTATAATTTCTACTGGATTGCTTTTCTATCATGGAAAATTTAATCAGGGACTATCTGCACATGTAAAGTGTTTTTCGAAGTACACATTGCTGTAGGAAATGCTGTGCACATTTTTGTCTCTGATTATTATGATTTCTATGACAGAAATGCCTTGAGAGACTACAGAGCTCAGATGAAAAGAAAAATTATGTGTTTTGGAGGACTTGGCAGGGGCAAGTGCTGTGTGAATTATGCACTTGAGTAGCCACAGAGAAAAGCCCACTGGACAGTTAATCATTTAGGTCTGAATTTTAGCAGGGAGGAGAGAGGAGAATTGCCTCATATTATCAAATAGCATAAATGCCAAAAAGCCTGTTGAAGTATGAAACGGCATATTTAAAAATGTGTTTCTCCTATTCAGCAGCTTACTGTCTAATAAGAAGACTGAGTCATGGGTTTTGCAGAATACAAGTAGAGCACAGGCAGGAGAAAGACTACTAGGAAGAGGCAAAGTGACATTGGCTGGAGGAGGGAGAGGTCACCTGTGGCTAGAGTAATCAAAGAAGGCTTCCAGGAGGAAGTGGCATACTCTATTTCATGATGTTCTACAACCTTTCCTTAGGACTCTAGTGTCTGCTGATTTTATCTGCTTCCTAATAGCCTATGCTCTATTTCCTCATCATATCGCATAAATCTTGCCCCTTTTATTGAATGTCCTAAGTTCTGAAGTGTGGTGCCCATGAACTTTTCCTGAAGACATTATGTAGATTCAGATTGAATGTCTTTCATTCTATTCCTTTCTCTTATAAAATGGTAAGAAGAGACAGAAGACACATGGGCTTTTTTCTTACCCCTACTTGGCAAATCCCTGAATTCAGAGGGCTGTGGCCTTAATGATCTATAAGAGCCAACCATCTGGCAATCCGACGTGTCTGCCCTCTGTGTGGCTTATGCAAGCTTCTAAACACACAGGTGATTGCCTTGTTGCCAGTTTTACAGGAGTTAGTCTCCTCTGGCCAGGCACTACCCCAAGACGCTCAGGCACTCCTTTCCCCAAAACACCAGTCTAAAAATGTGTTGAAAGACCCACCTGCATCCCTTACAGTGAGCAAATTAAATTTTGTTGTACCTTTTGGTCAGCACATAAATCATCCATTAAAGCCACCTGATTATTTAGACAGCTGTGGAAATAACAGTCATTTAAAATAGAATGGTAAGTGGCTGGGGAGGTAGTTCTCCCTCGGTGAATAAAGCTGGAATTCTGCTAAGGCAAAAACCCAAGAAACTTGCTCATTTTCTGAGAGAAGACTGAGCTCTTTGTCCAACAACTTGAAATTATTCCTGTCAAGAATTATTCTTACCAGAGGCAAAGAGCAACTACATCCCTCCATTTAAAGCACAGCATAAGGGCTGGAGAGATGCTTCAGCAGATAAGGCACCTGCCATGCAAGACTGGCCACCTGAGTTTGATCCCCAGAACTTACATAAAGGTGGAAGGGGAGAACTGACTCCACAAGATTGACTTCTGACCTCCACACGTAAGCCATGGCATATGCATACACAAAAAATAAAAATAAAATTTAAATTAAAAAAATAAAACACAGCTTAAGCCAGACATGGTGGCTCACCACTGTAATCCCAGAACTTGAGAAGCAAAGTTAGGAAAATCACCCACCTGGGCTACATAATGAGACAATGTCTCAAATACATTAACAAACAAACAATAATAGCTTAATGTCAATGGTAGAAAAAAGCCAAGACTTTCAAAAAATTCTGTACAGTATGTCAAAAATACATATAACAAATTTCAAGCCTTTCCTGAGATTTTTCGGAGACTGAGTCATTCCAAGAAGCAGGAGGACAGATGCAATGAGGCTTTATCACATTTGTGCAAAAAAGGTTTGGATGGTTTGGAAAGATGCGGTCCATACAGATACCTAGGCTAAGTTCTTTAGTGTTTTTTCTATATCTTTAGATAGACCTCTCTGATTTCATCTTTCCTAGATGCTACTCCAGAGCCTGACCATTTCTTCATTTTATTGACAAAGTTACCTTAACTGACTAATGCAATATACAATAAGCTCATTATAAACTGTTAACAGCATTTAAATAACACTTCATATATATACATACATTATATATATGCTTCTCCAACAGCAATGAGCAATATAGGCATTTCAACCACTATGTCAAGGTCTGTGAACAAGTTGTGAATAAATTCCATTTTCTGTGTTTCCCTGACTATATACTACCCATGTATTGTCAAAGAGCACAATATTTGCAAGATTAGTTCATGGAATCAGCCAGACTAGGGTACCAGTACTAACTCTACCTCTACCAAGAAATGCACCTTGAGCTGTGTCCCATCATCTGTACAATAAATATAATACTAACATTTGCCTTTAGAATTACCCTAAGCTGATGCCTGTGAAAATCTGGCAGTATCCCTTAAGCGACGCACAGTCTTACCACTATTTAGAAGTTCCTGTGCTCCTTACACTTCATTTTGCTTTGTTTCATGGGGTTTTTGTTTGTTTCTTTTGAAGTTCCTAAGGAGCAGAATTGGGGAAGAACAGTATTTTTTCCCCATTCTCACAAATGTTAAGCTAAAAAGTCACAAAACACTTCCAGAATGGCAGTTGGGACTTCTGAAAATCCACTCATACAAAATAACACCAAGAACTTGAGAATTTTTGAAGTCAACTTTCTTTCCCACAACTTTGGAAATGAACCAAAAGCATACAACAATCACAGGAGAATTTGTTTTAAAAACTCACTGAATATTAGTAAGAGTAACTAGATTTCCAGTGTTTTCACATGTCCTGTTCCCACACAAAACCCTGTTGCCACAGTAACTGTGGAAAGTCAGCACTTGGAGGTGAGCAGACTGGTTTTAATCATCTCAAATATCCCCAGAAAATTGTCAATGTCTGACTGACAGGCAAATCTAGAACAGTGCCATTCACAGAGCTTCTGTGACCTGATTCATTGCAACAAAACTTTTTGGAGAGCATTTTGGAAAACACAAGCAGCAGTTATTTAACATCAAGGCTGCCTGAGGCAAACCATATAGTTGGGGAAAATAATAAAATAAACAAAAAACATTTTGAATCCAACAACATATAGAAAAGATGGCACACCTAACTAAATGAGCCGTACCCTGCAACTGTGAAAGTGGTTCAACATAAAACCAATCAATGTAATGCAGTAATGGAAGGAAGAATAAAACTCACATGATAACTTCAGTTGACACAGAAAAAGCATTTGACAGCATCCAACAATCTTAATGATAAAAACATATAGATGACTATAACTAGAAGATAAATTCCTCGACCTGATAAAAGCTATCTATGAAAAATACATAGCTATCATCACATTGAATAGAGAGTCACAGAAGGCTTTTGGTCCTAAGATCCTGAATAAGACAAGTATATTCACTCTCACTACTAGATTTCATCACCTTACTAAAGACAGTAGCCAGTTCAATTAGGAAAAAAAGAAAGAATAACCATCCAGCTCAGAAATTAAAGCTATAGTCAATGATAACTTGGTCTTATACAAAGAAAATCCTAAGGAATAAACAACAAACTATTAATGTTAATCAATGTTAATCAATCAGTGGGTGAGATTGCAACACAAAAGATTAATACACGAAATCAATAAACAATAACCACTGGGGGAGACACTGTCTTGAATTGAGCTCTTAAACTAGGCTGCAGAAGACCAAAATAGTCACTTCCTTTGAATGTCACATAATCAAATCAACACTTTAAGGAACTAGACATTACCAAAGTAGATGATCTTTTCTGGAAAACAAGAGTTTCCAGTCTACTTAGCATAATAAGGAAGTTCTCTCCACTTTGATCCTTACCATGAAAAATAACTTGAAGTAACCTGATGTTAGCGATCATCTTTTTTCCCTTTTTGTTTTATTTTCCTCTCTCTTCTTTATGTAACCCACTGCTCTGTTAATCTCTTGACAGTTTCTATCAAAGCATTATCAACAAACAACCCAAAATTAAATTTGTGAAAAGATTATATTTAAAATAGCATCACGATGAATAAGGGCTGAATAGTAGAATTAATGAAAGAAGTGCAAGACCTGTACACTGAAAACTGTAAGACGTTGTAAGAAATGAAAGACCAAGTAAATGGAAAGACAGACATTCTACATTGATCAATTAAAGACTTAATGTTCAAAGTTATACAGATTCTATGTGGTAGCACCAGGAGTTGAATCAAGGTAGTCTATAAAATCTATCAGTGCACCTGTGTTGTACAGCACCTACAGAGGACAGAAGAGGATGATGTATCCCCTAGAACTGGAGTTATGGATGATTATTAGCTGCCATGTGGGTTCTGGGATTCAAACTCAGGTCCTCTGAAGAGCAGCCAGGGCTCTTAACTGCTGAGCCATCTCTACAGCCCCAGAATATGTAGTCTTAATCACTCTATCTTACTGTTCTAAATATATACAAACATACATGCAAGTGCATACACAGCACACAGTTCTTAGGGTTCTCCATTGCTCTTAAAAACTAATCTTAAGATTTACTACTTATGCTGTCCCAAGATTAGATCACTTTGTTCTGCTCTACCCCATGCCTACATCTCCAGCCTCATCTCTTGCCATTCACATGCTTGCAGTTCAAGCTATAGCCACACAAGTGTGCTGGATAGCTTCAGTTGTCAACTTGATACAGCTGGGTAGAGGAAACCTCGGTTGAGGAATTGCTTCCATTGGATCGGCCTATGGCTATGTCTGTGGGGCATTTTCTTGATTGTTGTGTGATGTGGGGGAGCGTGGCCTATTGCGTGTGGTGCCACCCCTGGACAAGTGATCCTGCATTATATAAGAAAGCAGGCTGAGCACGGGCCAGGAGAGCAAACCAGTACCTCCATTGTCTGTGCTCTAGGTTCCTGCCTTGAGTTCCAGCCTTGGCTTCCCTTGATGATGGACTGTGAGCTGTAAACCAAATAAACCCTTTCCTCTCCAAATTGGTTTGGTCACTGTTTTATCACAGAGATTGAAAGCATACCAGAACAAGAATGGTCCCCCAAACCATCCATGCTCTCTTTCCCTTCTATGCCTTTAATTATGTTATCCTCTCTGCTTTGGCTGCTTACTTCCGTTCTCTCTTTTCTTATACCCAGACAGCTTCTATACATTTCTTTAATACTCTGCTTGGGTATTGCACCTCCCTCCGGGAAGCCTCCTTTGTATTTCCGTTATGCCTTGCTCATATCTCTTTGAGTACTTCTACTATTCAATTTTAAAAGTATCTTTTGGTGATACTTCTGTGTACGTTGATTAATATGATTGGTTGGTCAGTGGAGGGTGGTCCTCTTTTCTTACTTGACGGCCTGAGGATTGCCACTATCGTGAATGACCAGGAAGATCATGAACAACCATCCACTTCAGAGGAAAATTATAGCCATTGTGTCCTTCACTCTAGGAAGGCAACAGAACCAAGGACAGAACTTCAGCTAAAATTAGCAAAAAATGTGCAAAACTACACCAGATGTAGTCTTTGTATTTGGATTCAGAAACCATTTTGGTGGTGGCAAGACAACTCGATTTGACATGATCTGTGAGTCCTTGGATTATGCACACAAGAATGAACCCAAACACAGTTTTGCAAGATGTGGCCTCTATGATAGGGGAAAAAGACCTCAGGAAAACAGTGAAAGGAATACAAGAACATATTGAAGAAGGTCATATTGCAATGATCAATGGTGGTACTTGCCAAAAGCAAAAGGCATAAAGAGCATGCAATGATTTGATCTTCTGTGATGGCACAAATTCTTAAGGAGGGGACTAATAAACTGTAAAAACTTTTATTTTTTAATTGAATTTTTGCAATTTTCATACAATATAATTTGATGGTATTTAGATCCCTTCCCCTAGCCACACCACCACTTATTGGCCCCCACTCAATTTAAAGTACTCTATTATATATTTATAATAAGGTCTATAGAGTCTAATTTGTGTCCCCAAATGTACTTCAGTGTGGGTCCATCTACTGGAGCCTAGTTAACCTATCAAGAATCCCATGCTTGAAAGAGACTGTCTCTGCCCACCCAGCAGCAATTGGTTGCCACAATTTCCTTTGGTAGGGTTGTGGTTTCTTACTCACTTCCTCATATCTATGCTGGAATTTTTCTGATTTGAGCTTGCATGGAACTTATGCATGCTGTCAGAATTGCTGTGAGTTCATATGAGTAACTGACCAGATGTCTGGAATTCTCTGCTTCCTCATGGTCATGCACCACCTCTGGCTATTATAATCATTCCTCCACTTCTTTTGCAATGATTCCCGAATCTTTGGAGGCAGAAGTTTGCTATAGATGTCCTATTCAGGTATAAGCACTCTACAGCCTCAAGATACTTGAAAAGGAACAACAAATGAAACTCAAACCCAGCAGACAAGAAGAAATAACAAAACAATCAGAGCAGAAATTAATGAAACAGAAACAAAGAAAAGAATACAAACAATCAATGGATGCAAGAGCTGGTTCTTTGAGAAGACAAACAAGACTGATAGACCGCTAGCCCAGTTAACCAAAAGAAAGAAAGAGCGCCTCCAAATCAACAAAATCAGAGATGAAAGGGGAAACATCACAACAGACACCAAAGAAATCCGGAACATTATAAAAGAATACTATACAAACTTATATACTACTAAATTTGAAAACCTAAAAGAAATGGACGGGTACCTAAAGGCATGGGAACCACCAAAACTAAACCAAGACGAGATTTACAGCTTAAACAGATGCATAACGCAAAAAGAAATTGAAACAGTAATAGAAAGCTTCCAGACTAAAAAAAGCCGAGGACCAGATGGATTTACAGCAGAATTCTACCAGACATTTAATGAGGATCTACGTCCAATACTACTTAATTTATTCAAAAAGATAGAAATGGAGGGAGAACTTCCAAATTCCTTCTATGAAGCCAGCATCACTCTAATACCAAAGCCAGTAAAGGTATAACCAAAAAAAGGAACCTATAGACCCATACCCTTAATGAACATAAAGGCAAAAATTCTCAACAAAATATGTATTAGATAGATAGATAGATAGATAGATAGATAGATAGATAGACGATAGAGATAGAGATAGGGATAGAGATAGAGATAGAGATATATACTTTAAGAAGCTTCTGTAGTGGTAGGTTTCCTTATGGCTTTTTCTAAAGGCCTTTAGTTTTACTTATCCCTTGCTATACTTGCTCCTCTGCCCTGCTCTACCATTCCCCATCCTATTTAATCCTTCCTAGTCTAATGTTCCACTTTTCCTCTTTATAACACTACATTCTACCACCCTTCCCAGAATTTAAAACTACACATTTACAGCCAGATGTTTTCTGACAAAGGAGCCAAACTATACACTGGAAATAAGACTATATGTTCAACAAATGGGGCTAGACTAACTGGATAAGGGCGTATAGAGGTCTCTTGCCATACACAGAAAATAAACAGGATTTTCTGAACAGGACCCCCATAGCACCAGAATTAGGTCCAACGATTGACACATGGGACTACACAAAACTAAAACGCTTCTGTACATCAAAGGACACTATCATTTTAGTGAAGACGCAACCTACAGAACGGGAAAAAATATTTACCAGCTATACCTCTGACAGAGGGTTAATATCTAAAATATACAAAGAACTCAAAAAACTAAACATCAAAAAAAACCCAAACGACCGAATTAAAAAGGGGAAGAAGCTGAACAGCAAGTTCATCAGGAAAATGCATGTTAAAACCACTTTGAGATTTCATCTTACCCTTCTCACAATGGCAAAGATCCAAAACATTAAACAAATGTGGATGTGAAGAAAGGGATCTCTTATCCACTGCTAGTGGGAATGAAAACTGGTGCAGTCACTATGGAAATTACTGTGGAGATTTTTCAAAAAGCTCAATATTCAGGCCTGGAGAGATGGCTCAGCGGTTAAGACCACTGGCTGCTCTTGAAGAGGATCCATGTTAGGTTCCCAGCACCCATGTGGTGGCTCAAAATCATCCATAACTCCAGTTCCAGGGGATCCAATGCCCTCTTCTTATTTTTATTTTATGTGTATGAGTTTATTGCCTGCATATATGTAAGTGCACCTACACTGCAAAATGCCCACAGAGGTCAGAAGAGAGTGTTGGATCCCCTGCAACTGGAGTTACAGACAGTTGTTAGCCACCATGTAGGCTCTGGGATTCGAACCCAGGTCTTCTGCAAGAACATCCAGTGCTCTTAAACACTGAGCCATCTCTCAAGCCCAAATAATTTTTTTAAGTTCAAAATTCATCTACCATATGACCCAGTCATTTTACTTTTGGACATATATCCAAAAGACTACAGTAGTAGGCTACAGAAATACTTGTTCATCCATGTTCATGGCTACCCTTTTCATAATCATCATAACTTCGAAACAACCTACATGTCCATCAACTGATGAATGGATAATGAAGGTGTGGTACATAAATGCAATGGAATATTATTCAGTTCTTAAAAAACACAATTATGAAATTCTTCCTTAAATTAAAAGAACTGGAAAAAATCATCCTGAGTGAGGTAACGCAGACTCAGGAAGACAAATGTCACATGTCCTCTCTCATAGCTGGATGCTAGCTTTGAAATCTTAGATGTGTAAAAAAAAAATTTTAATCTTGATGTAAATCCGTCTCTCTCATTAGACTAAGAACTCTTGGATGTTTAAGTTTTTTTTTTTTCCCATTGCATCCAAAGATCTCACTTTACCTTAAAATTTTTGTATATTTTCTTGGACTTCTTCGGAACCCTCTATAGTGGCAAGAAGAGTAGAAAGAGACCACATGATTTTGTCTTTTTGTGTATGAATTTGTAGAAAGGAGATATGACCACATAATGGTGACTATGAATGTATTTGGAGGAAATGAAGTAACAGAACAAAAACATTTCAGAGCTTATTTTTAATAGTTTCATAATAGTCACCTGCTTTAAACCTCAAAACATATAATGGCTTAAACACAATAGATTTTCTCAGAAGTGTAACTTTTCAAGATAGATGTTCTTGGTCAGGAGGATAGTTCTTTTCCATATGGATACTGAGGGACATGTGCTCATAAAAGCCCCTCCAAAAAATGTGGAAAGCCATGTAGGTACACACATGAGAAACTACTATAGGCCAATCCTGGAAATGTCACATATCATTTCTCTTCACATTCCATTAATAAGAGCTTAATCACATGGGCAAGGATATGGGGAATTGTAGTCAACCCAAGTATTCAAGGAGGAGAAGAATGGTTTGACTGAAAATGCATGGTCTTTGTAGACATAATAGTAATAGGTTACTTTGTCTTAGATGTTAGGTAAGTGATCAAACAGGTTTCTGTCCTGTATACTAGTATGCTACATGCTGTCGCTCTGTTAATCTCTCCCACAGGAAATTTGAATAGTCAAATGTAGGCAGTATTTAAAATCATGGATGACAGCTGAGCTCCCTATTGAGTCACTTACCAGGAAGTAGCAGCTGGAGGGTGACTTATAATGCTGATGAGTCCCTAATTATTAATCACTGACACTTTGTAGATTGCCTTAAGTCAGATCCCAGCTGGGTTAGTATACAATATTATAATGTTGGTCCCCAAATATTTTTCCTATGTTACATGTCTAGGCTAGAAAGGGTGTTAAATAAATGGTAAAGCAGTAACTTGATTCATTGCAAACCAACCAAGAGACACTCGAAACAAAATGGGGAAAAGGCAAAATTAAAGAGAGAATTCATTTCCATTTCAAACCATAGCCACAGGCATGGACGTGTTCTCTGCCAGTTTGTGTTTCCCTAAACAGAACATACATTTGATGATGACCTCATGAAGGCTAAGGGAAGAGTAGAAATAAATTATTTTGAAATGAAAATTTTCATGATTCTCAGCTAAAATTTTTTGGAAATCTTGGAAAACCACTGCCTTGGCTCTACCCTCCCCTACCTCCAATACCTCTAAGTCTGTTTGCCATAGGAACTGGGAATCTGGATATTTTCTTAATGATTCTCAGTCTCCTCTGTAGATCAGTCATAGAGCTGCTTTCTGGGGGCAGGCTATAAATAGAAGTATTGTACATACTGATTTCTTCCTGAACATCTTAATTTGTTCTCTTTATTTCACAGTTTGTTGCCCAGCCCAACTGCCAACAGTTGCTTGCCACCCTGTGGTACGATGGCTTCCCTGGATGGCGACGAAAACACTGGGTAGTCAAGCTTCTAACTTGTATGACCATCGGGTTCCTGTTTCCTATGTTGTCAATAGCCTATCTGATCTCACCCAGAAGCAACCTTGGGTTGTTCATCAAGAAACCGTTTATCAAGTTCATCTGCCACACAGCATCCTACCTGACCTTCCTCTTTATGCTTCTCCTGGCTTCTCAACATATCGTCAGGACAGACCTCCATGTCCAGGGACCTCCACCAACTGTTGTGGAATGGATGATATTACCTTGGGTTCTAGGTGAGTGAAAGGTAACAGCAGTAATGACTAAGCTGCCTTCTAGTCCTAGCTAAAGAAAATACTAGCTCTGAACTCGGGCAACTTCAGTAGGCCTTTATTGAGAATCTAAGAAATGTAGTACCTTCTGTCCCGGGCCGTGGTTATACAATACTTCCTGGGCCACTGTGAGACCCTAACATTTCCTACGCTGAAGCATTGGCTGTAAGTAGATTTATAGGAAAAAGCCAAGTGATAATACAGGTTTCAGGTAAGCCACACAGAGCAAGAACTGAGTATTCTCTTCAAAGTCCACTTTCCCACAACCAGGACACACAAATTCTGCTCCTTTCTTATGTTTGTGACTACATCATATACTTTTACCTCCTGTTCAGGTTCCACATTGCTATTTGGATACTGATGCCACAGTCAGCAGAGACACCTGGGAAATTCATTCAGGCCGTGATACAAGCAAATCTACAGGTGGTCAAAGGCATAATTAGATAACACTAGACTGGCCAATACATAACATGCTCTAACTTCTTGTCTCTGAAACTATGAACCCCAAGCCAGCATTATCAGCATTACTTGGGAGTTTCTTAGACATCTTAAGCCCCATTTTTCATCTAGAGGTTAGCATCATCCCCAGGTGATTCACATTTAAAGTTAGAGGAGTAATGCCCTTGACCCTTGCTACATACTTTAACTGAAACATCTGTGCCATCAGGCAAAATTCCAAAAAATAAAACTCCATATAATCAGGGGATGAAAGAGAAAATTATTTGGGGCCCCAATGCCTAGCTTCAGTCTGAACATCTGGCAGTTTGGTCCCTGGTCAGCTTCCTCACATCAAAATTCATGGAAAACTTTTCTCTCTAGTACCTAGTGTAAAATAGGGACCATGAGATAATATCAGTGAAATCCAATTACTGATTAAATTACACGCCAAAGTAGGAAGACTACAGAATCAGGTGCCTAAAATTTAAAGACAAAATTTCAACAGCATCCCATTAAAAAGAACAAAATGACCAATACATATTTTAGAATGTGTTCATCGCTCTTAGCTATCAGGAGATGAAAAGTAAATCCACTTTGAGATTTCATCTCACCCCAGTCAGAATGGCTATCTACCATCAAGAAAACAAATGGCAACAAATCCTGGTGAGAATGTGGGGCAAGGGGAGACTTATTGCTGGAAGGAGTGTAAACTAGTGTAGCCACTAGGAAATCAGTACGGAGGTTTCTGAAAAAAAAAAACTAGAAATAGAACTATACTACAGTATAGTCCCAAAGGATTCTATATCCTACCATGGAGATATCTGCACATCCATGTTGATTGCTGCAATATTCACAATAGGAAAGAAATGGAAATACACACACACACACGAGAGAATTTTGTTCAACTGTAAATAACAATAAAATTATAAAATATGGAAATAGAAGGATCTGGAAATTATTATATTAAGCAAAGTTACCTAGACTCCAAAAGAAAAATATTCCATGTTCTCTTATAGGCAATTCCTAGCTTTTACTGCTCATGTATATATACATAAGTATGTATCTATGTGAACGTAAGTGTGGGTCTATGTCATGCAAGTAGAAAAGGGGCCATGAGAAGGAGAAAAAGACGTGTTGGAAATGAGGATGAAAAATAGAACATATGTGACATGAAGAGGGAAAGGAAGCTTCTAGAACTGGAAGAGTATAAGGGAGGAAGATGGATAGGTGAGGAGAGGGACAGGGTCAACAAAAACTGGGTTTTATTTTGAAAACACTGAAAAATGCTGATTTTTAAAATTTAAAAAGAATCAAAAATTTAAAATGAGTAGTACCCAGAAATACATAATGTATGGGCATCATCAGGAAGTCTACCAAGTTTTATGAGTTCAACACTGGGAGAGGGTAACAAAGAAAGGGGAATTAAATGATCACTATCTCTTTAGGCCTCACCCTAGTTCATTCATAACTTATTTCTTTATTCATTTTGGGGGGCTCCTGCTGTGGTGTCCAGCACTGCCTTTATGTAGAAATAAACGTTTTGCCTCCATTCTTCAGGTTTCATTTGGGGGGAGATTAAGGAAATGTGGGATGGTGGATTCACTGAATACATCCATGATTGGTGGAACTTAATGGATTTTGCAATGAACTCCCTCTACCTGGCAACTATTTCCTTGAAGATTGTGGCCTATGTCAAGGTAAAATGGAATGCCTACCATTTTTCTTCAGTAATTATTTTGGTTATATCAATAAAATTTTGCACTGGAAACAGAAAGAGTTCATGGGAGAACTAATAATGACTGTCCCGTCCGTGTGAGAAAAATACTAAAGCGACTCTCTTTCGGTGGTCTGTAAGCATTATCTACCTAAACAAAGAAAATGGAGAATGGACCATTTTGCCAATGAATCATTAGATTTTTAGACTCTCAAGATAGAGAGAAGGGTCTTCAGACTTCATTGCTTAAATGCCTATAATGTTCTTTCCAAGAAGATAGCACATTGAAGCTTGGGTACAGTAAGGAGTTTCCTTGCCATAAATTCTCCATTTCCAAAATCCCCTCTTAAACCAGGCATGGTAGTGCAAGCTTTTAATACCAGCACTTGGTAGGCAGTGGCACGATGATCTTTGTGAGACTGAGGTCAGCCTGGTATACATGCAAGTTCTAGGCCAGCTGGGGCTACAGGGAGACCCTGTCCACCCCTCCCCCCAAAAAACCCCCAAAAGAAAGTTTCTCTTAATCCTTATCACTTTATTAAAAAGAATTAATTTACGCGGGCGTGGTGGCGCATGCCTTTAATCCCAGCACTCAGGAGGCAGAGGCAGGTGGATCTCTGTGAGTTCAGGACCAACCTGGTCTACATAGTGTGTTCCAGGACAGCTGGGGCTACAGGGAGACCCTGTCTCAAAAAGACGCCCCCCCAAAAAAGAATTACTTTATATTTGCCCAATATTATTGTTCCCATGTCACATTCATTAGGATCAAAGTTGTCCCATAAAAGTACTTCTGGTATAGAGTTCTCTCTCCCTTACCTAGTGAGTCATTACTTCACAAACCAAACATTCCCACTTCCCTTACACATTCCTCATATGTTAAGGAGCAGAATGCCAGAAACTACACTATAGGACATGCAGGTCTCTTATAGCCTCTGCTTCCTCTGTTACTTCTTCCACCAGGATAATCATTTAAGCAGTTAGAAATCCAACTTTCTTAACATCGCTAATCTATGTGTCTCTACCATTTCAGAAAATGTATATACACAGGCACACCACCACTAGGCTAATACTTTCCCCATGCAGGAACATTTTGAATTGTCCTAAAAGTACATTTAAAATATACAGAACTTGGATTTTTAATGATAATTTGTAAGTGGGTAGAATCTGGTCTTCTTGTCCACAAAGCTGCAACAAGTCTATGATGTCTTACCCCAAGCAGAATGAGACAACTACCGTAAGGTAAAGTCACAAGAACCATTCAGTCAGCCCCTTTATTTGGGGAATTACAGGTTCTGAGTTCGGGTTTCATACTTAATAGAATGTATGCTGCTGCTGCCGAGTTGGACTTTTCCCCCATGACGGGAGGATGACAATTCATTCTCGGGTAGATTGTCTAGTCAGTCATGCTTCTTGGTATGAAATTCCACATTACAGACTTTTAGAATGGGAATCTGGCCATCCCCCAAATCTCCAACATCTTAGTGTATTTTTACATCCCTAATATGCATATTGCATAAATTCTAAGACCTTGTGAGTTATATAGAGCATGAGTACTGAATGCATTCATGAAACATTTTTGAAGGGAGCCCAAGAGTATGCCTTATTCATGTGGTGATCATTTAACACGTACTTACAACTTCCTTAAAAGAAAAGGCTAGAGAGGAAAATGAATCTCTTGTGACATGCCTGGGTGAACTCCACGTCATTCTGGTACTCTGCTGACTAAGTAACACGGTTTTCCTTTAAAAATTACATTGTATGCATGTGTAAAATTTTCAAAGGATTAATAAAATACTGCAGTAATGAATTACAATAATTATTTACTTTCCTCCTTTACAAGTGGAGAAACAATAAAATATCAATCTTGAAATTACTAGGCTCTGTTTAGCCAAGAAAGTTTAGAATATATGCTGAAGAAAACGATTGACATGTAGGGATATGAAAATATCGGCAGATGCTCAACATGAGCTAATCACATAACTTGTCCAGTTTCACTGGTGAGGCTCCCAAGGTGCTAGATGCTTCCTCCATCACAAGGAATAATAAATGCACTCTAGTAAGCTGGTACACTTCCCCGTCTCAACCCTCTAATGAAACAAGTAAAACATGCCACATGCAGAATTTAAATTTTTTTCAGTGAATACTTGTACGTGAATAGAGTGTGTTCCTCTCAGAACACACTCAGAACACACAGAGGTACTACCAGTCCAGAGTTTCCCCTAACCAACACGAGACACCTACTACAGTTGAAGTTACAAGAAACACTCCACAGGCCACTTGGAATATTTTAAGTCCCTGTTGTTCTGAGGCAATATGGGAATGCTGTGAGCTAATTTGGTGCCTTAAAAATATTCCTTTATTTATTTACTTTTAATTGCGTGGGGTTACGTATGTGGTATATGCATGTGTGTATACATGTATGTATACAGATGCACTTGCCCATATGTACACATGTGGAGGCCAGAGATCAAGTTTGAATGTCTTCCTCTATGGTTTTCCACCATATTTTTTGAGACAAGGTCTCTCACCACACCAAACCTGGAGTTCACCAGTTTACTTATACTGACTAACGAGTGAGCCCCTGGGATCCAGGTATCTGCACCCCTGCCCCACCCCAACACTGGGGTTATAGCTGCATGCCTTTACACTGGTGTAAGGAATCCAAACTCAGGTCCTCACGCTTGCACAGCAAGCACCTTCATTACCCACTGAGCCATCTCTTCAGTCTTAGAATTTCCTTTGTTTCAGTGAAGCATTAGTTAACACTATATGCTTCATTTCATAGACTCTAAGCAAGAGGCAAAGTAACAAAAAAAGAAATATACATATGATTGATCCTCAGTACCACCAGATAACCCTGCAAATGAAGAGTAGTCAGTTTTGTCTGCCAGGATAGCACCACTTAGCTCTATCCCTCCACCATCTCACTCCATACACACACACACACACTAAATCTGAACTTTATTACTCCCAAGTTGCAGACATTTTTTCAGTGTTTACTTGACTACAGACACAATCACCCCTTCAGTTTCCTAATATTATTGATTCCCCACATTAGGCTGTCCCTCTTCAGATTTTGCTTTTGGGTCAACAGAATGCCATTCACACCCTTTGAAAGGAAGTGTGGCCAAGTTTCAAACTGCGTTCCAGATCGAAGGATATAAAAAACTCATTTACTTCCCCACACCACTAATCTAAGCTTCTGGAGACATGAATTTAATCCCTACTTTCACACTTGTGAGTTGGAGTACCACCAGCCAATCCTGCTTCCTCTCAGTGGTCTATAAGCCAAGTTTCGCTTTATGCCTTATCCATTTGTCTACATATTGTTATGCCTGTTTTAGTGCTACAAAGAAGTGTTAAGCAGTTGCAGGGATCACATAGCTCACAAAGTGAAAAGTGCGCACTGTCGAACGGGGCATGGTGGTGCACACCTTTAGTCTCAGCACTCAGGAGGCAGAGGCAGGTGGATCTCTGTGAGTTCAAGGCCAGCCAGGTCTACATA
>NW_008345311.1:4575723-4614803 GCF_000622305.1 Nannospalax galili
GGGGGGTTTTAGAAATACTCAATGTATTTCTTATCTTCTGTACGTGTTTTTGTTTTCTTCCAGTATAATGGTTCCCGTCCAAGGGAGGAATGGGAAATGTGGCACCCAACCCTCATCGCAGAGGCGCTCTTCGCAATATCCAACATTTTAAGTTCCTTGCGTCTCATATCCTTGTTCACAGCCAATTCCCATTTAGGGCCTCTGCAGATCTCTTTGGGACGCATGCTGCTTGATATACTCAAATTCCTCTTTATCTACTGCCTGGTACTGCTAGCTTTTGCCAATGGACTGAACCAGCTTTATTTTTACTATGAGACCAGAGCTATTGATGAACCTAACAACTGCAAGGGGATCCGGTGTGAGAAACAGAACAACGCTTTCTCCACGTAAGACCCTGTCACTCCTCGTCTTGTTTTTGTCTTTGTCTTCTCTATGTCTTCTCCTCTTTTTGTCCTATTTTCCATACACAGCTTCATGCTACCTCTTGTGGCACACCAAAGTTCACTGCAGATCTACCCAAAGGGTTTGAGATGGAAGAAGGCATTTCTCTCAGCACAGGATACTACAAAAATAGAATTAGAGGAAGAGTGAGGTAGGAGAATTTCAAGTTTGAGGCCAACCAAGAATACATAACAACATTCTGTCTCAAGAACAACAAAAAAAGTCAGAAGCAAAAGGGTGTTTTGTTATTGTTATTGTTATTATTGTTTACAGATGAGGTCTCATCAATTCCAGGCTGACCTTGAACTTGCTGTGTATCTGAGGATGACCTTGAACTCTTGGTTCTCCAGTCTCCACCTCCCAAGTACTAGGATTATAGGCGTGCACCACCACATCCCATTTTCTAGTATTTAAACTTGACCAAATGTTCCACTGATAGAAAAAAAAATCTATGCTTTCTCTTCTACCCTTATCATTTGCCTCTAATTGTATTTCCTAAAATGAATCACAACAAAAACACAGTCCAGTAGAACAGTAATAGATATGAAAATGGAATCTGAGATGAGATAATTGTTTGGCAATGGAACAAAGTTTGAAAGTTGTCTTTACTGCATACTTCTCAGAGTCCTTCCACGGTGGATCTTTAACATAGAAAGAGATGTTCCTTAACATATTATTGGCAGACACTCTTCCTCCCTCATCTTTCAAGTGCTCTCCAGTGATCTGAATTTGAAACATGGTGACTCACTCCTGTGCCCACTGCAGCACTCCCCACCGCCACCAAACCATACCCCATGTCTCTTCCCAAAACTCTGAGTGAAATCTTGAATCGGAAAACCAGACCAATGTGAAAGAGAAAGGGTCCAAACTGGGTTGGCCAAGAGAAAGTGCTATTTTGTTAAGGCAACTTGGAGTGCAGAACAGCAACTTAGCACATTGCTAGTGCTTCTTCACTAGAAACTTCTTTTTCTCCAGCATGGCTCCAGAGACAGGACTCATATCAACCTATTTTCGGTATGAAGAACAATTGTATACTGGCTTAGCACCAGGAGACTGCATTAATTCCTGCAAAAGTGGTCAACAAGATGGAACATATGACTGTGAGGTGTCTTCCAGGAGACCAGGTCCTTGCCAATTCCCCTTTTGTATGAACTCTGAAAAGGAAGTTTATGAAATGTGCCCTTGCAAGTTTGTAGTGATTATTAATACCCTGGTTGCCAGCTGGCATTTTGCTCCCATCATTTCCTTAGCAGGGACAACTCACGAGAATGGGCACCTGTCAAATGGGAAAATATATTTTGAGGTATTGGATATAAAGAAGCATTGCATACAGGGGCCAAAGCAACGGTAATGTCACCTCCACTTTCCCCCTGTCTGTTGATTGTTTCCTCCATGGTGGCCTGACTCCGATTTATGTTTTCTTTTAAACACTTCAACTCAGGTATTGATAATACCTATTAAAATACACGTTACTCAGCCAGAGCTGTAAAAAGATAGATAGCTTTTACAGAATGGAAATTCAAGCTTGTTTAGATATCTATTTAAAAGTTTGTTACCTCCTTAATACCACAATTTTCCTTATGATTCTCCAGGAACACCATTGCTACTGTGCTTGAAAATGCCAGAAAAGCTCTTTTGGCCTTGGCATACACATTTTTTTAATGAGGAACACGTTGTGCTTACTGGTAACTGTATGATAGCGTTGTTGATTTGAGCTCTCCATTCTGTACTGGGAAGACCTAGCCTTCCTTTGCAGTGGAGTGAAGCCATTAGGAAGGCACTAACATAATCAGGGAGCAGTACCACAGCACTTGTGAGGGATAAAGGATAAAAGTGGAAAGATCTTAATCTGTGATCCTGCATCTCTCTTTGCTTGTCCAGGCGTTCATCTACATATGCCTCCTGAAAATTCTTGGCTATTTCACAGTCTCCTCAAACACAGAATGTACACCACTAAGTCACATATCTCTATATTGTCACCCCAGTTTAGTTTTCCTTTAATTCTTCAGCTCATTAAATAACAGCAACCAGAACCCTGGCAATCATCTAGGACTCCTAACACTGTTCTTCCTGAAATGCCCAGTGGCTCACTCATCCCTGTCAGTTCTTACACAGACAGACAGACAGACAGACAGACACACACACACACACACACACACACACACACGTTTAGGGTCAGCCTAAGTTGTCTGTCACAAGAACTACAGCAACAGCCTCATAACTGGCCTCCCCACCTGCAGTCTTATCTCCCCTCCTAACAATCTCCAACGAACCACCTGGAAGTTTCTAACTACCAATACAACCTCATCTATCCGTGGCTTCGTGTTCGCCAGTATATATGATTCTTCTCTATTAAACCAACCTCTTTATTGTAACACACAGAGTACTGGAAATTTGAACCAGCCTTTTACAGCCTTTTGCACTTCTCCTTCATAGTCAACATTTTCTTCCCCTCAGATATGTTGAAAGTATCTCGTCTCAACAGCAAAGGCCTTTGTACATGATGCATCACACCCTCTGCCTAGAATGCCCGCCCCCACTGTTCTAGTTTGTTTTTCTGTTGCTTTAATAAGCTTCTCTGACGAATAGCAACTTGGGAAGGGAAGAGTTTATTTCATTTTACACTTCCAGGTCGTAATTCATCTCTGAGTGAATGTCAGGGCAGGAACTCAAGGCAAGAACCTGGAGGCAGGAACTGAAGAAGAGATCAGAGAAGAATACCACTTACTGTCTTACTTCCCCTGGATTGCTCAGCTATCTTTCTTGTATAACCCGGGTCCACTTGTCTAGTGGTGGCACTGCCCACACTGGGCTGGGCCCTCCGAGACATGACCTCGGGCTAATCTAATGGAGTCAATCCTTCAGTTAAGGTTCTCTCTTCCCAAGTATGTAAGTTGACAACCAAGATTACCATCACACCCACCTAACCCATTTGGCAAATTCTTCCCCAGCCTTCTAGCTTTTAACTGTGTTACCTGCTCTTAACCTTTTCTTACCCACTTTCAGCTGTAGACTTCTGTTTCCTATGACATTATAAGCACATGTTTTGTAACACATGACAAGTTGTATTTTAGTTATCTGTATGTCTCCCCACCAAACCGAGACTCCCATCTCAGTCAGCTTTGTTCTTAAGCATAGAAAGGCCTAAGACATAAAGGTGTTCAAAATGCCTATTGAATAACTAAGTTGAAAGGATGAAGACCAGTAACAAATAGCATCCTTTAATTTGAAGGTAATTATAGATTTACCTGTGACTTTCGCCAGGCGTGGTGTTGCACACCTTTAATCCTCGCACTTGGGTGGCAAAGGCAGGCAACTTTAAGAAATAATACAAAGAGAACCCTACGAAGCCTTTATCCAGTACTTTCCAATGGTAACAACCTATATAAATTTAAAGACGTTTTAAAATAAAACATTGGGGAGTCCTGTGGCCCTATTCAAATTCACCAGTTCTACAATGAAGTCATTTGCAATACAAATGGGCCTGGAACAATCCTACCTTTAATTGTAGATTGTTTTTCTGCTTCCTTGGATGACTGTAGTTATCTATCCTGCTCCCCTCACTCTGCTGATCATTTTGAGCTTGCTTACAGCAAATCCCCTTGGCTTTTTCCCTATCTCTCTAAGCTTGCACTTAGACACTTGGCTTAAAAGCAAAGCTATACAGGGATCACTATTATATGCCATTTGTTAGATTCAACCCATTGACTCTTACAACTTCAAGCTGTTGAAATCTTTATGAATCTTTTTATTACATTTATTGGGGGGAATGTGTGTGTCACAGCATGCATATGGAGGTCAGAGGATGATTTTCTTTCTGAATATTGTTTTTTGAGTACGATTTATTTGGTAGTCTTCCTGGTCATGTGAAAATCATCTGCAAATCAATAAAGTATGGCATTGATTTTCATTCAAAGTGTTGCTAAAACTGTCAGATGGGCTTGGTCTTTGCTAGGAGGGATATTGGTTAGCTATTAAAATGATACATATGAAGACGGTACATACATAAAAAGGTGTCTTTATCCAAACACTATAATTTTTTTTACATGTTTGTATTGTATACACATGCCACAACATTTGTATGGAGATCAGAGAACAGCCCTCAGGGTTCCAAGGATTGAACTCAGATCATCAGGGTTAGGGGAAAGTGCCTTTATCAGCTGAGTCACCTCCCCAGCTAGTATAGAAGTTATAAAACACAAAATGTAAAAAGTAAACATATCAGGATTACAACTATATACAATTAGACACCCAAATGAGTAATACTCTACAAAGACAAAAAGGAATGCAGAAACATGAAGATAGAAAGCTTAACCATAACAATAAAATTAGCTAACATTTACTGAGGACTCTGAGGTCAGGTACTCTTATACACCAGATTTACATGAACTAACATAGTTAGTCCTCATACCTTACCACAGTGTAGACAATATTGTTATCACCCATTGCAAAGATGAAAAAATAATAACTGTGGTCCAAATCAATTAAGCAGGGCGCCTTCAGTCGTACAAATTGTTAATGGTAGAGCCATGATGTTGATCCAGACATACAGGCTCCAGTCTGTACTTTAATCCAGGAATATGGATGTAAGACTGGTATTGCATTTATATAAGATTTGTTGCGAATCAGGCATGGTGGTGCACACTTGTAATCCCAATACATAGAAAGCTAAGTCAGGAGGATAGCAAGTTCAAGACTAGCCTGGACTACCAGCCTGAGATTCCGACTCAAAAAACAATAGAAAGAAAAAAAAAAGATTTTCTACATAAAGAGGCAGTAGTCATGAATAGATGCTGTGCTTAAGAGGACAGAAGTATTACCTAGCAGGCCACCTATCCTCCTACTGAATCAGTGGCGCTTTCTCCACCCATCATTTAGTGCCTATTTTACCACCTTATTCAATGAGATACAAACTTATTCCCCACTGAAGGCCCTTTTTTGTTCTGCATGTTTTAAGGGTCCTTATTAGTTGTCTTCAGCTTTCCTTCCATCCTCCAAGCTACTATTGTTACAGACAGTCCCACTCATCTGAGCTTGCCTTGGTTATGCAGTTCTGTCATCTTTTCGTAAATTCATTCCAGAAAAATTTATTCAGCGACTGCTATCAACCAGACAAGAAGGATATTGAGTAAGACAGTATCTATATGGAAAGAAGTTCATAGTCTAGTGGAGAACATAAAAACCAATGAGAATAGTTGCCTATTTGTGTGCGTGTGTATATATATATACACGTGTGTGTGTGTGTGTGTGTGTGTGTGTGTGTATGTTTTGCTGGGAATTGAACTCAGGACCTCCCACATGTCAGTCAAATACCCTATAACTAAGCTACACTTCCATCCCCAGTCAATGCCATCTTTCACATGTACCATGTGCTAAGCACTGTGCTGAGGGCTTTCCATGCAGCATCTTAGGTATTAGAGTAGGGTGATTAGGTGTATGGACTTGAGTCAAAGGACCTGGTTATAAATCCTGCCTCTGCCACTTACTGCGTATATAATCTCTTTGACCTTCAGTTCTTTGCTGGACAATGAAAGAATAACAGTAACCATTTCAAAGGGTTACAATAGAACATTCTGTCCTCCACGGGCATTGCACAACAGGGGTGCACTTACCTACATGCAGGCAATACATACATACACATAAAATTAAAAAATAATAATAAATAAAATATTTTTAAAAATATATACAAAGCACTTAGCATGATGTTTGCCCTACAGTATATGTATTAATATATAATTATTGTGAAAAGAAGGCCAATAAACAACCCAAAGAGGAAAGATTTCTCTTGGCGGGTAGGTTCATTCCGTCCTGGCAGGGAGGGCATGGTGGAGCAGAGCAGCTCATACCATAGAGACAAGGAAGTAAAGTCATATCTCTATTTATAGGCTTTCTCCTTTTCTCCCTTTTATTCCATCTGGTCTCCACTATGAGATCCTTTTGCCCACATTCAGGACAGGCCTTCCTGAAAACACACAAACAAGAAGACATGTGCCTTACCAATCTCCTAGGTGCTTCTCAATACAATCAAGCTGGCAATCAAAATTAACCAGCACATGAGTAAGAATAAATCATAATGATGTGTATGTATGAAAATGCCATAGCGATGTTTACTACTTTGTATGCTAATTTTAAAATAAAAATAGAGGGGCTTGGGATATGGCTTCATTGGTAGAGTGCTTGCTTAGTAAGCATAAATCCTTGGTTTCCACATAAACCAGGGGTAGGGGCCCACACTTGGAATCTCAACACTGGTGAGGTGGAAACAGAAAGACAGACCATAAGTTCAGTCACTCTTGGCACAATAGTGAATTTGAGACCAGCCTGGGACAAATGAGACACTGTCTCAACACACACACACACACACACACACACACACACACATACACACACACACACATACACACACACACACATACACACACACGCACGCACACACTTGCATATATATGATGACTAAAGTTAAAGTTTAGATAGGTTCTGCAGCTTTTGCAGTCAGACAGAGAGTTCTGAAGGTTGGTCTTAACCACTCCCCTCTACTCCCTCACCCTTCTTTTCCTCCATATAGGGGCAATCAAAAGACAATTCATGAAACACAGAAGGGTGTGATTGCTTATTCTGTTCCAGTTCACCTTCTAGTCCTTCAGAGGGTTAAATCCTCTCCATGTTCCTTCCCTTTGAAAGATTATTTGCTCATGGTAAAGATGAGATTTGCAGCAAATGCCCAGAGGATTTCAGATCTCATCTCTGCTCACCTATTCCCCTCTTAGCTATGTGATCTATTGTGGTTGACTCCCCACAAGCTCAAGTTTTGCCTCAGCCACCTGGTGTGGATTTGCCTTCACTCCTTGTAGTGTCAAGTTTTCTTGAATCTTTGTAGCTTTGAAAATTTCAGCATATGCCTCTTCTTGAGCGAGCAAGTTCTGTATGTTTGTTTACTTGCTGATAAATAAAAATGGGTTGACTGACTTCTCTAAAAGAATCTCCCATAAAATAAAAAAAAAAAAACGATTATACTCAGTAGCGTTAGTATTCTCAGGCCTAATTAGTAAGTTTATCCACTCCTGTGATGATTTTATTATGGCAAGTAATGCTCCTAACCAGGTGGTAGCCCTTTACCTGTGAATTCAGCTGCGTCTAGAAGCCGTGGGGCTTCCTATCAATGTTTTTCTAAGATACTCCCACCCACCTCACATGTCAGTTCCTTGTTTTTCTTTCTATTTTTATTTGTTGAGACAGGGTTTCACTATGTAGCCCAGGCTGGCCTCAAACTCACTATGTTGACCAGGCTGGCCTCAAACTCACAGAGATCCACCTGAGTTCTGGGATTAAAGGTGTGCACGGCCATGCCATGCCATGGTCTCTTATTTTACCTGAGCATGCCATTCAGTAAGCCAGGTTTTACTGGTGACCAGATCACACTATGATATTTTGTCTGCCATGTTGAGGGAGTTCTCACTACCCATCTTTCTTTTCCTCCTCTTGTACAGCTGTACCTCTCAGTTCTCCCTAAATTGAACATCACAGTTGAAGGTGGATCTTAAATGCTCAAACATTCACTTTTAGGGCATCTTTGTATGAATCAATGCAGCAAGTAGCAGTGAACTCTATATTCAACATTAATCGGTGCAATTTTATTTGTTGCAGATATGGAGGTGGGTGTAGGAATTGAACATTGTCCATTCAGGAGAAGCAACCAATTGTTAGACCCTATCAGCAAACTGATGGCATACTTCCCCTGTTTGTGGTAGTCCTGTAAAATCAGCACTCGCTGAATGCTTTCTGTGTCTAAGTCTATTCAGCTTCCATAAACTCTGGTGTTTCAGAATGTCACTTCTTTTTTATATTTTATTTTCTAATTGTGCGTGTGTGTGTGTGTGTGTGTGTGTGTGTGTGTGTGTGTAAGTGTAAGTGTAAGTGAATGCAAGTGCCTAAGGAGGCCAGAGGCATCCCATCTTCTGGACCTGGAGTTACACCTGGTTGTAAACATCACCTAATGTGATATGGGTGCTGGAAATTGAACTTGGATCCTCTATAAGAGCAGCAAGTGCTCTTAACCACTGAGCCATCTATCCAGCCCCCAAAATGTGATTTCTATTTTTTGCAGTTCTTTTTCCTTTTTATGTGCCCCAGTTGTCCCAATATACAGCATCCAACTGCTGCACTAGCTTGTTAAATTACTGGCATCCTACCTGCACTGACTGACTTCTAATGTGTTTTTTTTAAAAAAAAAAAAAAAAAAACTTATCAAGGTCCTGGCTATGCCCTACAGCAGGACCAGTTTTCTGCACCTCATAGATTCCCTATTTTTTACCCTTTGTTGGGCTGTGTAACACCTTGCCTTGTCTAGCTCTGACTACCAGAGTTTCCTAGAAATTCAGAAGAGGTGTTGAGAATACGGCTCAGTTGGTACAGTGCTTGCCTAGCATTCATGAATAATGGCTTCCAGCCCTGACAAAACTGGTCATGGTGGCACAGCATTTGCCATATTTTCTGCTTCTTGTGACCCTGAACTCTAGACTCCCATGTTATTGTTGACTCTCAAATGAGTCATCAGTTGTTGCTTACTTGGATTAATCTAAAAAGTAAGTTTCTAAAATGAGGTAAAAGTAAGCTTTGAGAAGCCTAGATCTAGCACAGAATGGTAGCTATCAAAGGCTTGGGAGAGTAGGAGGAGGTAGGGAGGGGTGGGAAATGTTGGTCAGTGGGAACAAAGTTGCACTTATATAGGAGCAAAACACCCTGGTGTTCTCCGCCTCGATAGTTGATTATAGATAACAGCAATGTATATTTCAAACTGGATAGAAGAGGCAATTTTGAAGGTTTTATCACAAAAAAGATGAATGCTAGAGTTAGTAAAATGGTAATTACTTTGATTTGATACATGTGGATCAAAATTTCGCATTTCACCCCACAAATTTGTGCAATTATATGCATATTAAAGATGAAAAAACAAGAAAAATATGATATCTCTTTTTTAAGAAAGTGAATTCTTAAGCTTTAGCTCAGTGTTAGAGCACTTGCCTAGCATGCACAAGGGCCTGAGTTCCATTCCCTGTCCTGCAAAAAAAGTGTGAAAATAATCTTTGTTTTCTATTTGAGACAAAGTCTTCTGTAGTCCAAGCTGTCTTCCAACTCACTATGTAGCTGAAAATGACATTAACATCCTCATTCTCCTGCTTCTACCTCCCAAGTGAAGAACAACACATTCTAAGTAAACTGAAGAAGTATATCCATTCTTAGAGGAGCATTTCTTATGTTTCACAATTCTGTGATTTGGACTTATGTGTCACCCATGAGCTGACTTCACTGTATAGCTGTGGGAAGATTTCTGAATGACAAAAGCATACCAATGCAAAGTTACATGTTTGGGTATGGAGGCTAAAATAGGAATCAACACTTTGTGAAGCCATCTAAAAGAGACTGCTCATTACATTAGGCTTGGCAAGGTCATATAGACCTGACTTTGCAGTCTGACTCAGCACTTATTAGTGGGTGTCCTTGAGCAAATCAGTCTCTGATTGTAACATCATCATGAATAAGAAATATTTAACTTATTGATGTGTTATTTATTAAATGGTCAACATTTCCTCCATAGATTTTTAAATCTTATATTTGTCATATAAAAATCATCTCTTGCATTTGACAGTAGTTGCTCTACCAACTATTGTCCCTGTTTTCATTTTTTAAATATTATGTTTATTTTATTTTATATGTATGACTGTATTGCCTGCATGTATGAACATGCACTGATGTCACTCAATGCCCTTGGAGATCAGAAGAGGACGTTGGATCCCCTGGAACTACAGTTAAGGATAGTTTGTTAGCCGCCATGTGGGTACTGGGAACCAAACCTGGTCCTCAGCAAGAGTAGCCAATGCTCTTAACTACTAAGCCATACCTCCAGTCCTGTCCCCACTTCTTTGTAGTACCACATCACTTTATAGACTAGTACCTCAAACTTCTAATGTAAAAGCTACTTCTTTTCTACAATAAAATTTTATGAATCATAATAATTTATGTAAAAGTGTAAAACCATTAAAACATATAATTTGTTAATTCGAGGCTCACCAAACTCATTCACTGAGTTTAGCACTACCTGAGCCCTATGAAAGCACAAAATGATAACTTGTGAGCTAAGTCATAGCTCAGTGGTAAAGATCATGTTTAACATGTGTTGAGGTACTGTGCTCCATCTCTAGCACCAAAAAAATGGTAGAGGAGGAAAGCAACTTGCCCTGGTGCTCACTTAGCAGGCATTGGTTGAGTTTTTAACCCAGTACAGTACAGCCCAAGCTCCATATTTGTTTTCTTTTTTATTGAATTTTTGCAATATAATACAATATAATTTGATGATATTTATCTCCCCCTCATCAGCACCTCACCTTGCTGCCCCATGACATATATATGTGTATATATGTATATATGTGTGTATATATATATATATAGACAGAGAGAGAGAGAGAGAGAGAGAGAGAGACAGTCCATACAGTCTAATTTGTGTCCTCAAATGTCCTTCACTGTGGGTGCATCCACTGGAGCTTGGTTTAATCTAACAAGGGTCACATCCTTGAAGGAGACTGTCTCCCCCCTTCCCAGCAGCCATCAGTTGCCCAAAGTTCCTCTGGTTGTGTTGGGATTTCTTACCTACATCCACATGTCTGTACTGGGACTTTGTCTGGTTTAAATTTGCATGGGACATATGCATGCTGTCACCATTGCTATGAGTTCTTATGAATAACTGACTAGTTGTCTGGAAAACTGTTTCCTTGTGTCATCCACTACCTCTGGCTCTTAAAATCTTTCTGTCTCCTCTTTCACAATGAAACCAAAGCATTGGAATACAGAAGCTTGACATCAGTGTCCTATTCAGGAATAAGCACTCTGCAGCCTCTTATTCTTTGCACATTGGTCAGTTGTGGGTTTCTGTGTTAATCACCATCTACTGCAAAAGGCCAACTGGGACTACATGGAGATCCTGTCTCAAAAAAAAAATAAAATAAATAAAAGTTCACTTGCTGTTGCCAAGTTCCATACTCTTAAATTCTACATTTTTGCTCACAGATAATAAGAAAGGTAGTAGATAACACAATCTAAAGACGAATGAGATGGTTTGATGGAAGAATTAGCCCTTGAAATAAGTCCTGAAAGTGTTTAGATTATGTGTGAGCTGAGAGGAGAGAGATGGGGATCAATGTAGAAAAGCCAAGTATTCAAATAAACTTAATCTGGCTGGGCCATTGTGTTCAGCAAGAGACCAAAATACATGAGCGTGTTGGTCTATCTGTTCCAAGTCTGGCTACTGTCTTATAGATGACATGTTTGCCCTCTGTTTTTGCTCTTAGAGAGCTAACCTGCTCTTTAATCTCTTTTAGGCTATTTGAAACTCTCCAGTCACTCTTCTGGTCTGTATTTGGCCTTTTAAATCTCTATGTCACCAATGTGAAGGCCAGACACGAGTTCACCGAGTTTGTGGGAGCTACTATGTTTGGGACATACAACGTCATCTCCTTGGTGGTGCTGCTGAACATGCTCATTGCCATGATGAACAATTCCTACCAGCTTATTGCCGTGAGTAACTGCTTTCCAATGGGGCTTCCTTGGAATTCAGGAGGAATCACAGTGACATGGAGCCCATTGCAAGTTCAATGAAATAGTCTGCCTCAATGCATATACATTCCCTTTCTCAGTGGCTAGACTGGCTTAATTCTTTCCAAGGCAATAAGGTTTGCAGTCGTAGTCTATAGAACATTAAGAGTCTAGACCAGGTTGCTCTAGGTGACAAGTTACCTGTTGAAAACATTTGAAAAATATTTAAGTCCAGTGTCTTGCCTCAGTAAGGAAACCTCAGGGAATATGCACACAGTTGGCCACCAGTTTGGCATGTCACTACTATTTAGGATGAATCCAGTTGATCTGATTCTCTAGGGGAAAACAATGCAAACATCGACCTCCTCAAAGTTGGGATTCCATTGCTAAGATAACCTTCTCTGAAAGGAGAGTGTTTTGTTTGTTTGTTCTTTTGGTTTTTTGCTTCAAACTATGTAGCTGAGGGTAACTTTGAGCTCCTAATACTCCTGCTTCCACCTCCCAGGTCCTGGGATTACAGGAGTGCACCATGATGCCCAGTTTATAAGAGGAGCTCATTTTTGATCAAGTATAGATGAATAACTTCACTCCACTGTCAGATGTTCTTAGATAGAGCTGGTTTGCTGATACTTTTTTTTAGGCAGGTCTTATTATGTATCCCAGGATGGCCTCAAATTTGAAATTTTCCTCCCTTAGCCTCCGGAGTATTGGGGTGGCAAGTGTATATCATCATACCTTGCATTATGCATTGGTGATTTTTTTGTCCATTTTATTACCATTTTGAGCAACATCTTATTACTGTTTATTACCCTAGAGTGGAAATGGTGATGGCAGAAAATACAGGATTAGTTCAAGCACTTCTTTTTTTTTCTTCTTTTTCGTGCGTGCATGTGTGTGTGTGTGAGCGCACCTGCGCAAAATATCCAATTTTGACTTATAGTCTCATAATTAGTATCTCATTTCTAGAAAGAGTGTTGGCAAGTGAGTTTTGATTAACTGAGGACTAGTTTAGTTGCATATCTCTGAGTTTGGACATTTAGTCCCTCTTAAGATGCTAAATTACCCCCTATTCATAGCTCAGTCTGTTGCTCCCATGCAGAAGGCACACAGTGATAAAATCTAAGACATCTCCTCCTTCCTATATGCTATTTCTCAGGTATGGTTTGCCACTAGGAATCATTTAACCTATATTAATAGAAATTGTTTGCTACATAAACACATACGTATGTGATAAATCCAGCTGCACACATTTCATCCACATTTCCCAAATATTATCTGTAATAATGAATATCTGTGATCCATTTATACTAAGGAGAGAACCAAAGAGGAATGTATATGTGACAGCAAAAGATCTTCAAGTGACCTATTCAGTAGTACTTTCTAACTATAAATGGCAATGAAATATATTTGCACAGGTGGCACTATAATTTGGATCTGAAATGTCCCCCCAGAGCCTTATGTTAAAGGATTGGTCTCCAGCCTATGGTGCTCCTAGGAGGTGATAGAACCTTTAGTAGTTTGGCTAATGAAAAGTCAGGTGATTGAGGAGGTTGCACTTGAAGGGGACTGTACGACTCCATCCCCTTCGTCTTTCTCTCTCCTTCCTGGTTGCCATGAAGTGAACAGATCTTTTCCATCATGCATTCTTGCCATGTTCTACTAGACTACCAGAGGCCCAGAGCAACAGGGGTAAGAACCATGGACTAAAACCCCTGAAACCACAACCCCCCAAAAATCCTTTCCTCTTTATAAGTTTATTTTTCTCAAGAACATTTTTACAGTGAAACCAAACTGACACAGGTAGTTTTGTAGAATTTCTGTTATTGGAGAGTTAAAAAAATAATATACAAGATTTTCTTCTAGGATACTTTAAATCATAGGCACTTAGGTAACTAAAAGGTACGGGAAATAGTAGGAAAATAGGCAGAATTTAAAGACCAAGGATTCTAATCCTGGTCCTGTCATTTATCATGGAGTGAAATTGGGTAATTTATTTACATATGTTGGAGGTCTGTTTCTTCATCCAAAAAGTGAAAGAATTGGGATTGATGGTCATTAATATTGTTGACAACTCTGTATGTCTGTGTGTATGAAGATTGAGATAGGATTGCAAGGTTCTTGCTAGATCTGGAATTCTATTCAGCTGTTGCATTTGAAATAAAATACAGTTATGCTCTGTTTTTCTCTCTCTCTCTCTCTCTCTCTCTCTCTCTCTCTCTCTCTCTCTCTCTCTCTTTACACGTGTGTGTGTGTGTGTGTGTGTGTGTGCATGTGGTGTGCAACACACACACACTGTGTATTTCTTAGCAGGACTTCAATGCACTTCTCTCTGGTTTCTCACACAACCTAATTGTTATTTATGTCTTCTGTCTCCTAATACCATATTCTTTCAAACCCAACTAGACCAAGAACTTTGAATGATCTATGCTCACACCTAGTTTATCTCTAGAAGTGGTGAGGACAGGCATGGAATCCAAAAGGTTTATTTTTTGCCTCTTATGCCTGTTAAGGCATTTGTAGTTTTCTCACTAAGTAACTAGCAGTTGATTATTCCTCCTTATAGTAAAAGAATGGGAGAAAATTTCTTGCCATTTAAGGCAGTATGCCCCACTGATCTCAGTGACATTTTCTAGCAAGGACGAGAATCAATTATAATTTTTTCTGTCACCACCTGCTGGTAGTAAATTTGGCTTTCATATCTCCTACTTCTTTTCTACACCTGAAGAAAATACCTTGGCATTAGAATAAACAACTTGAACAGGGCCTACACCATCTCATACATCTGAAATCAGGGGTCACCTATTCTGAATCCTACCTGCTGCTCTAGGGTTTCCTGGGTGTGTGTTTATACCATTTGGAAATGAATCCAATAGGATGTTGATAGTGGGCAACATAATTGCATAGATACCTGGGCCTGCTTATGTGATAAAGAATAGCAAGTAAATTTAATTTGACTTGCAACATCTCTATTTAAGTACAAGGGGCTAGGCTACACAAAGGAAAAACCACTGAAAATGAATTTCTCATCTTTCAAATGGTATCACGGGTTAACTTCTCTAGGTAGGGATTTGTTTCTAAGCATAACTCACTGGAAATTATCCGGTGTACATTCTAATTCAGGGCTCAAGAAGACCAGATAAGAGCAATTCCAGGAAGGCTGGAGCTCGTTATCAATGTTCCATGAAGGATTCAGAGATGCTGGTGTGGTGGTCTGCTTTTAATAACCGGCTGAATCTAAATGAGAAAGACATACAAATGGTCAAATATACATTAGGTTATCATAAATGCTAGATTATTCATAATCATTCTATCATTTTTGCACTTTCATCTGGAGATATCCTGCCTTAATATTTTGTTCCCAGTTATGTTCCAAATGTGATTTAAACTGTTAGTTTAAATCTATGACACTTTAAATCTATGACATCTATGACACTTTAAATACATAAACCCAATTTCTTTCTGAGATCAGGAAAGTAGTGAGTGGTTCCACAAGGACAACATGTCTGAGAAAGACCAGGAAGGGACACCAACAAGAACAAAGAGATCAAACACATATTAAAATGCTGCCATCATCAAAACTTCTACAAAGGCTCAAATCTGAGAAAACATTCCCAAGACAAAGACGCTGTCAGCCTCCACATAAAATAATTGCCAGGGGGCATTCTGGAGATAAAAATGACTGTATTTGTATTTCAAAAAAGTTCAGAGCTGAGATTTAGAAAGAATTGTTCCTTGTTGAAGACCAGACCGTTCTGAAGATTAGTCTCAGTATGTTCTTTTCAAATGCTACAAACTACATTTGTGAATAATTCAAGTGTCCATGGCCTAGAGGTCATTGTCAAGGAGTGTGAATCTTCTTGGCTTCTGTTTTATTCCCACAGGTTTTGTTCACAATATAATAGTCAGTGGGCCAGTCTGGATTTGAACTGAGGTAGTCTAAATCCCCAAATCTACCCACTACACCGTCACCTTGACCCTTACCTGAGATGCATGTACTCTTCAAAGACCTCAGCACAATGTTCTTCTCGTAGCTGTGTCACAACTCTGAACTGTAAAATCTTCTTGTCTAACTAGCTCTGACAGTGAAAGATTTTGTGACAGTACTCAGGAGACAAAAGGCCTACTACCTGGCATGACTTCTTTCAGGATGAAAACCCCTGTCTGTCTCAGCTCCTAAGAGCTGTTTCTTAAGATAATAGAAAGACAATATAAACCCCCACCATTCTTCAGTCCCACTGAACATTCAGAAACCTGGAAGCTGTAATGAATCTAAGGAATGGTGTAGCCCCTTTCGGATGAAGGACAATTCAAACTATAGTAGGAATTTTATGAAGTTGTAGTAGAGACATTTCAAATGTCTCACTGGCTCTTCTCTTAGGGAGGCCCTCAAGCAATCTAGATATTGTTGTTTTCTCAGTTCTGTTTCTGCTCTTCCATGCTGCCAAACTGCTGTAGAAATGATCAGGGTCTTCATCAAATACATAAAAGTGTATCCCCTTCCTTAGGAAAATGTGGACTTGTAAATATTTGCTGGTAATTCCATTTCCATCAATAACTTACTTTTTTCTAATAGGATCTGTAAAAGAAACATAATGACATGAAGGGGATAATAATAATACAGTCTATGTCATCAAGGAGCATAAAGTGGAGTTTAGAGGGGAAATTTTGACATGAGTAAAGGAACAAGGCCACTATCATTAGCAGTGATTACCAAAAGCATGGATGGACCCTATAGCAGTCCATCTGCCTTGATTTAAAACCTGGTCAGTCATGTACTGTGCTTTAGTAGTCCATTTTGACCCTTTTTTGAAGCCTAGCAGCCTTGAGGCCTTGGGTTCAATTACCAGTAAAACAGACACACACACTCACACTTTTCACCTGCTGCTTACTCCAATCCATTCCTTGCACCAAGAAAAATACCCAGTTATTTGTCTTTCCATTTGTTTGGAAAGATTTGACTAAACAGAAAGTAGGTAGAGGAAAGAAGCTAGAATATTTCATCCCTAGCCTCAATTCATGTTTTGAGTTGTTTGCAACAGCTGCTGAATCATCTGTGGGATTCACCTCCAGTGATTACCAGGGTATTCACACCCTGGTAGGTCTCATCTTCATAGTTCTTATCAGAGAGCCCCCAGGCTTTGTTAACACTATCTCTTCCTATTATGCTTCAAACTAGAGACAAGTGCTGCTTCATCCTTTTTATGAACTCCGAGTTGCCTCACTGTCTTCGGTTAACTTCTCATGTTTTCCATCACATGTATAACCTGTTTTTGTATTACATTTTCAAGGTTTGAAAGCCATAGAATGAGTTCTATTTTTCTTGTTGTACCCCAAACAATATCATCTGACTGCACTGTTGTGAGGTAAATTTAGAAGGTGTAAGTCAACCTGACCTTGAAGGATGGTCAAGTTTGGAAAGACAGAAAAGCACCTCCACTGGCTGATGTATCATTTCTGGCAAGGAAATAGTGTGGACACTACCACAGAGTGACCTGCTGTTTACTGGAGGCAGTAAGGAAGAAAGATTTGCCTTCACTCCTTTCTGCCTTTCATCCTTTGAGTCCCTGTGAAACTTTTCAATAGGAATGAAGTCCTCTTTGCACAAACAGGGAATATGCTGACACACTGAGGAGAAACTTGTAGAAGATTCGTGTTCCCAGGAGACACGTCAAAGTTCCAGAGCCTGCCTGTGGAACAATAATAAAGGAAGATTAGCCCTATTGTTCTGGCTCCTGACATTCCATTCTGGATCCTCTTACTGCTACCTATGGGGGCTCAGCCCAGCACTCTGAGCTAAACTGCCTGGCCTGGTAAAGCCCTAAGCTTCCATCTTTAGCTCAAACTAAGAGGTTTGAGCTTCCCTAAGGTGTAGAGAAGCCAATCATTGACATACAATGAATAAGAATAACTGGCATGTGAACATGCCTTTGTTAATCGTCAAGCAGTGAACTAAGTGCTTTCTATCTATTATCACCATAACCATTATTAATAATTACCATTCGCTTATGTGCCACACTCTATACAAATACTTTTAGTGCATATTTTCTCATTAAAGTACTACATCAACCTTATGAGTTATGTGCTGTTATTAATTTCATTTTATAAGTGAGGAAACTGAGGCATGATGATTAAAGTGACTTGTCTAAGGAGGTACACTTTCTTCATGTTTTATTTTCCTTAGCATACTAAAATTATACATATAAATTTGGTTCATGTGGTATTTTAAAACATGCATATAATGGGGGCTGAAGAGATGGTTCAGAGGTTAAAATGCTCTTGCAGAGGACCCGAGTTCAATTCCCAGCACCCACATGGCAGCTAACAAGTGTCCTTAATTCTAGCTCCAAATGATTAGATGCCCTCTTCTGACCACTGCAGGCATTGCACAACATAGGTGCACCTACCTGTGTGCAAGCAACACACGCCATACATATAAATAAAAATAATAAGTATATATTAAAAACCATGCATATAGCATGCATGATGCAAATCCAGCATCTATTTTCTACCCTATATCCCCCACTGACTGGCAATTCTAGTAATCACAATTCTGCTTCAAGTCAACCTTGTTGAAATCTTGTAGTTATGAGAGAGAATATGTCGTACTTGTATTTCTGTGTCTGGCTTATTTTACCCAATAAAATGTCCTCTAGTTCCAATCATTTTGTTGCAAATGAGAGAATTTCATTTTTTCTCATGGACAAATAATACTCTATTGTGCATATTCACCACATTTTTATCCATTTATGTGTTGATGGGCAACTAGGTTAATTCTGTCTCTTAGGTATTGTGATAAAGCCACAAGGAACATCTGTGTGTTCATATCCCTTTGGTATGGTGATTTCATTTCTTTTGGATATACATCCAGAAGTGAGATAGCTGGGTATTATGAGTTCCATTTTTCTTTCTTTTTTTTTTTTTTGGAAGAACCTCCATACTGTCCTTCATAATGCATATGCTAATTTCCATTCCTATCAAAAGCATATGAAATTCTTTTTCTCCACATTAGCATTCATTTTTTCCTTTGCTTCTTTTTTCTTTTTAATAACAGCCAAGGACAACTTCTCAATAAGGTCTTGACACAGAATAACAATACCATCTCTTCCTTTCCACATGCATCCCAATTCTCAGGCAGGCCTTAATGCACACACCACACCCAGCTTCCACCCAACCTCACCCTTACCTGCATTTACCCTTATACTTGGATGATTGACTCAATGGCTGACTGTCTCTGGGATTGTAACAAAAGGCATCTTGGGAGCAACTTTCCTTTGTTCTGCAGAATAGTGTCTTTTTTCCTAAGCCGAGACACTCACTGCTACTACAACCACACCACTGGCTCTCTTTTTCTCATTTAGGGTGTCTATCAGACCTCGAACATCCAGTTTCTTCTCAACTGTGTCCTTAATTCTGTGATGCAACCAGCCTAAGTTCACCACGGTCACAGAGGGTAAACAGGCCAGCCGCCAAGCTCCTGAGCATGACAAGAACTACCCCCCATTATCTCACACAGCCTGCCTTGGACCACCTCGGATTGTTTCTTTGCCAAACAACTCCTGCATGCCTAAAGCTCATTTTGAAATTTTACCCAACCAGTAAACAGACTGTACAGCATTCAGTTATGGAAAAGAAACTTGGAGCATTCTATTTTTATTTATGTATATATTTTATTGCATTTTTGCAAGTTCCATACAATATATTTTGATAATATTCTGACACTCTCTCCTATCTACACCCCTCTTATATCCACCCCTTACACACACACACACACACACACACACACACACACACACACACACACAGTGGATTTCACATATTCTGTTTTTTGACACCAAATTCTAGCAACAAATACTTCTTAGACTGCCATTTTCCATGCCTTCGCCTGGTCTGGCTCTCCCCCTGGTGGCCTGACTTAGAATTTTTCTCACTCATTGCCTGTTTGCTTCTGTTTTGTCCACAAGCTATTGAAGAACCTTGTCTGCTGGAGACCAGAACTCTTCACCTCGTAATTCTTACTACACATTTTATCAGATCTCTGCTGAGATGCAATCTCTGTTCTGGCTGTATTTGTATTTCAAGAGTTCAGGCCTGAGATTCAGAAAGGATTGTTCCTTGTTGAAGACTGGACCTTTCTGAAGATTGGTCTGAGGATATTCTAGTCAAATGCTACAAACTACATTTGCTGACAATTCAAGTCTTCATGGGCCAGAGGTCACTGTCAAGGAGCATGACTCTACTTGGCTTCTGTTTTATTCCCACAGCCCTTGTTTTGGATGCCATGAATCGATTGACTAGAAAACAAATGATATATTCTTTCATTTCTAGTCTTTTTGAGAATTGTTTGCTTGCTTTTGTGTCTTTAAATTTTTCAGACAGGAACTCACTATGTAGCCAGACTGGTCTTAAGCTTTTTATCCTCCTGCTTGTGCCTCCCACGTATTGAGGTTACAGACGTGACAACAAATCAAGCTTCTGTTTGAGGTTTAAAAAGTAAACTAAATCTGGGACTGGAGAAATGGTTCAGCAGTTAAGAGCACTTGCTGTTCCTGCAGAGAACCTTAGTTGGGTTCCCAGCAGTTAGGTCAGAACTTTCTCACAATGGCCTAGGAGTCTAGCTCCAGGAGATTCGATGCCCTCTTCTGCCTCTGTGTGTGCTGGTACAGGGGCACATGCATACACATGCATACAAATGCATACACATTCATACACATGTATATACATGCATACACAAATACACACACAATTTTTGAATATAAAACAAATAAAAAGAAACACTAAATGTGAATTTTGAGTTACTAATATTAAGAAAGCTGTTCTCTTCCTGTGTTCACTAGAGCCTAGTGTCAAAGCCTTCTTCAACGTAAGAGATAGTAGAGTGGGCAGGGGATTGTTAACAAAACAGAAACCAAAATACCTAGAGGAACATCTAAGGCATTGTCTGCCTTTTACTTGAGATCTAGCAACAGAGTCACATTATCTCAGCTGTCAAGATAAATCTACTGTTTTAAAGAGGAAATATGGAAATAATAATGGTAAAAATAGGAAAGGAAGCAATTGTTCTCTCCCCTCCTCTCTTTCCCCCTCCATCTCACCCTTCCCCATCCCTCTCCCCCTCCTTCCCCCGCCCCCTTCTCCCAGATTGTGTATGGAATGCCTGGCCTTACTTTTGCTAGAGAAGCCCTCTGCCACTGACCTACATCCATGGCTATCTCCTTCTTTTAGGCGGTTGTTCTCCTTATGGGATTTTGTTTACCCTTGCTCTTTTTCCCACATTTCTCTAGATAGTTGAATTCATGGAATTCGTGGACTTGTAAAATTACGATCTCATCACACAAAGACTTGATTAGAAATATATTTATCTAAGAGTCTCTTCTAATAATTGTGACATATCAGCAACGTCCCAAAGTCCCAGAGTGGAAGAGAAGAAAGCATTGTAGGACTCTTCATTTAGAGATTATTTGAGCTAATGGTTTTAGAGCCCTCTCAACTAACTCTATCCAGGTTCCCAAGGCCTGTCCCTAAAGATTCCTGGAGGCACAGATCACTTGGTGGCTTCTCTGGAACATAATGCCATAGAATTTTTCTGTTAATACCCTATTCATACATGCAAACTAATTGCCTTTTTATGATAATGGGTCTCCATCCTCTCCAGGACACATGTTCTGGCATATTGTAAACTCTCACTTTAAAATGTATTTGAAAGAAATGAACAACTTAATGACTGCTTTTTTTTATTGAGGTAGGGTTTTACTATAGCCCCAGCTGGCATGGAACTCACTATGCAAAGCAGGCTGGCCTCAATCTCACAGAGATTCTCTTACTTATACTTCTGACATGCTGGGATTAAAGACATGCACCACCACACCTGGCAATTATGACTTCTTTTTAAAAGTATTTTGCTTATTTTTATTTTATGTGTTGTCTGCATGTATATAAATGCAATTGTGTCATGCAGTGCCCCTGGAAGTCAGAAGAGGGCTTCGGATTCCCTGGAACTGGAATTATGGAAGGTTGTTAGCCATCATATGGGTGCTGGGATTTGAACCCAGATCTCCTGCAAGAGCAGCTAGTGCTCTTAACCTCTGAGCCATCGTTCCAGCCTCATAATTAATGATTTATTAATGCATATAGATACCAGAATATTTTGGAACAAAGCTGGCTAAATCTCAACTTATTGTCCTCTTGTCAGGGACTAGTGACTGTGTTAGTTACTGATCTCATTACTGTGAAAAATTACCTGACAAAAGCAACTTAAGAATGAATGATTTATTTGGCTCACAGTTTAAGGATGCAGTCCATCATGGTGAGAAAGTCATGGTGACAGAACTTGAGGTAGATGATCACATTGCCTTCACAGTCAGGAAGCAGAGAGAGATGAATGATGCTGCTCAACTCACTATGTCCTTTTTTATTCAGTCCAGGATCCCAGCCCAAGAAATAGTGCTGCCCACTTTTAGGGTGAGACTTCTCAAGTCAACCTAATCTAGAAATTCCTTCATAAACATGTTCAGAGGCTTATCTCCTAGGTGATTCTATATTCTGTCAGATTCACAATATTAACCATTGCAGTAACTTTTTCTGTAAATGGCCAGGTAGTAAATATTTGAGACTTTGTAGACTGTACATTCTGTCTCAACTATTCAACTATTCAATTCTGCTGTAACACAAAAAGTAGCCATAAGCAATACATAAATCAATGGGTATGGCTGTGTGCCAATTATTTGTTTATGGGAATTGAAATTTGTATAATTTTGTTTTTGACATATATTTATATTCATTTTACGTGTATGAATATTTTGCCCACATGTAAGTACACTACATGCATGCAGTGCCCTGGAGGCCAGAAGATGGCATCAGATCCCCCTCGAATTGGGATTAAAGGTAATCATGAGCTGCCATGTGAGTGCTGGAAATGGAACCCAGGTCCTCTGCAAGAGTAGCAAGTGCTCTTAACTACCAAGCCACCTGTCCAAACCCCTGCATAGTTTTTAACTGGTATAATAGTATTCCTTTGATTTTTTTAATAGAGTCTCTTTATTCGTGCCTTAGGTACACTGTGTTCCCACAAGCACCCAAGCTTGAAAGGCCTCCTGGACAGGGGGCAGTTCCAAAGCCTGAAGCACAGACACACAGAGAAATGAATAAATTATAGTTCTGATACTAAGAGGCGATATAAAATTCAATATCAGCTGAAAAGGGAATAATAGCCCCCAAGAGCCACTTCTTCTAGGCAGCTGGCCTGGGACGAGGGGGCCATATGGTGGGTCAGGATGGAGTTTAGTGCCCAGAAAGCCCTGAGACAGTGATCTGGGGTGTGCTTCATGTTTTGAGGCAGGCCCATCCTTTGATTTGTTTCAACTACTAAAAAATGTTAAGACAGCGAAGCATGGTGGTGCATACCTTTAGTTCCAGCACTCAGAAGGCAGAGAGGGTGGATCTCCGTGAGATCTAGTTCAGCCTGGTCTCTACAGTGAGTTGCAAGATAGCAGTAGCTATAGGGAGACCCTGTCTCAAAAAGAGCAAAAATAAAAAAGTAAGACAAATATCCTTAGCTTGTAAGGTATACAAAATCAAGTAGCCAATTTTCTAACTATACTCTGATTTCAAACTGTGTACCTTTTTGATATTTGTAGACTAAAGCTCTATGAACAGAGGGGCTGTCTTTTAGGCTTTATATTTCTTTGCTGCCTCTGTCTCAAAAAGACCAAAAAAAAAAAAAATAGGGCACATAGAAGTACCCAGTAGCTACTTCCTTCTAATTGAAGAAGTTTGGCGAAATTTCTGGCCTATACTTTCTCAATCCTATTTTAAAATACATACATAGATTTATATCCCTTATAAGTGTTTAGTGAAAAATAATTCCCAGAAGGCCTCAGAATGAACAGCTAATTCTAACTACCTAGAAACCGCAGAGAGGACAAGATTGCTGACTATTGAACAGGGAGTCAACTCTTTCTTAAACTACTGCACATGTGTGGTAAGTTAGAGGTGGCTGGGGTTAGCAGGGAAAGGTAAGCAGTATTCATTGAAAAGACTTTCTCTGCTTCAGATCATTCAAGACACAAAACACTATATTATAAAGATTGTAATAGACTTTTTAATGAATTGAAACAAAATAGAAAGCTAAGTGTGGTGGTACATGTGTGCAATGTCAGTACTTGGGAGGCTGCGGTGGGAGGATTTCCAGGATTTTTAAAAATTATTTATTTAGTAACCACATGATTAGAAGAAGCATTTCATTACAGCATTAACAAATTCAATAACAATTTCCAGAGCAAAGATGCATCTCTTTCAAAACTGACTGTAAATTTTTAGGTTCACAGTTGAATTAATAATACAGTTATACAATATTGAACTCAGTATAAGCCCTGTAAGACATAAAATTGAGTTTTTAACCTTTAAAAAGATCTCCATTTCATTTTAGAATATATTGTTCCTTGCAGAAAGACTCATTGTTTTTGCTATTAACACTAGCTAACACTTAGATGTTTGCATGTGCGTCTCTAATCTCTATCTGATTATTACTAGTCACAATCTGTTACACTCAGATCCTTGGCACCTGAGTAGGGCTATAAGTTCATCAGATAGATTCAATGGTAATGTTTTTCACCACTGCTAATTAACATAAAGCAAATTTTTGTACATCTTCCTCAAATATAACTCTTTTTTTATTTGTTGATTTTTTGTGTGTATTTCATACAGAACATGCCAGTCTTATTCATCTATATACCCACTTCCCAAATGGCACCCTCCCATAGCCCCCCCCTTACACTGGAGCACATCTACTCTGTCATCCATGTTACTGTCCACTGTGTTGTCAGCTCCCCCAGCTGTTCCCCAGTGCTTATCCATCTGCTGAATCTAGTCAGCCTATCTAGAGTCCCTTGTTTTAGAAGGATCAGCTCTTCCTCATCTAGCAACAGTTCCCAACATTCCTTTACATAAGATTGGGGTCTGCTGTTCATTTCCCCAGTTCTATGCTGGCTTACTGTCTGGGAGTCTCTTGGGCCATCCTGGCGAACAACACAAAGGAAGGTATCTCCTGTCTGGCATTGTTGCTTGTTTTCTTGTTATGGACTCTTAAAAAATTATATTGACCCCTTTAATCTTTGGCCATACTTTCCTTTTGGGTATTTAAGACCATACAGTTGGTTCAGATAAACCAATTTAATTTTACTTTTAAGGCGGTTTGAGGATCTGTTCATCAGGGGTCACATGGGCTTGGGAGGAGACCCTGGCTCCTTTCTTTTACCAGTTCCATCTATGTGAAGATAAGTCAAAGGTCCTACTTGATCATGGCTGGATTCAGTTGGAAGCATGGAGGAAATGTTTCCTTTGTGTTGACCCTCCTCACTGTAGACTGGACACTGCTCTAAGTCCATTTGATGAGGTCTCCATGGCCTCCCTGAACAAGAGGACAGATGATTCACCACAGTTACAGGACATTTTGAGAGATGATCTTAGCCACCTGGAGTTTAGTCGATCTAGGAGGGCAAGGAGCAAAAACTGTCCTTTATGTCCCTCTGACCAAATTAGGATTTCTAGGATTTTGAGGCCAGCCAGGCTACATACTGTGTTTGAGTCCATCCAGGTTTACAGGGGAGGAGAGGGGAGAGGGGAGAGGGGAGGAGAAGAAAGGAGATGAGAGAGAAGGGAAAGGAAAGCAAAAGGAAAGAAAGGAAAGGAAAAGAAAAAGAACAGGAGGAGTTAAAAAAATAAAATTGGAGGCTGGAGAGATGGTTCAGTGGTTAAGAACACTGGTTGTTCTTGCAGAAGACCCAGGTTCAAATTCCAGCACCGACATAGCAGCTAACAACTGTCCATAACTCCAGTTCCAGGGGATCCAACAGCCTCTTCTGTCCTCCGTGGGCATTGCACGACATGGACGCATTTACCTACATGCAGGCAATACACGCAAACACACAAAATAAAAATAAATAAAATTTTAAATAAATAAATAAAATCTTTAAAATATATTTTTTAAAATTACATTTAAGCCTTGAGGCAAAAACTACAATGCAATATATAACTTCTGGTAAGCTCTACAAATCTACATTTTTAAAATATTTTATTTATTATTTTTATTTCATGTGTATGCGTGTATTGCCTGCATGTACGCAAGTGCACCTGTGTCATGCAAGCCTGTAGAGGACAGAAGAGGTTGTTGGGTCCCCTGAAACTGGAGTTACAGACAGTTGTTAGCTGCCATGTGGGTGCTGGGTTTCGAACCCAGGTCTTCTGTGAGAACAGTCAGTGTTCTTAACTGCTGAGCCATCTCTCCAGCACCTACAAATCTACATTTTTAAACATTTGCTCCATATGATTCTGATAAACAGAAAAATTTGAGACATAAGTCCGGAATTCTACCAGGAGAAGGCATTCCAAGTGAGACTGACATCCCTTCAAATGGAAGAGAAAATGAATTTTCTCACTTCTGTTTAGGGTGTGGATGTCATAGTGATTTTTGTTGCTTTCCCATCAAGTAGAAACAGGCATGTCTTCTGTTCAAATGAAGGAATCAATTGATGATAACTGAAAAGGATGCCAAAATATCCCCTTCCCAAAATTTCACTATCAGTCAGCCTTAGGGCCCATGATTCCTAGGAACAGTGTTTCTCTTTCAGGTTTATTATTAACTCTGCTCTCACTGGGTTTGTGCCTGCTGCTCTTCATTTGCATTATGCTAGAAAGTTTTCCAATTTGCTAAGCAAGAGGGCTGCTGGCAGCAGGAGATCTCAGAGAGTGCAAACCACCATCTAAAGCTAGTATGAAATTGGCCCTGTGGTTTGATTACAAGGAAAATAACCTGAAGCTTGGATATGTTGAGAAGTTTGAAATGGAACAGACATGTTCATTTTACAGAACTGCATGTTCAGAGGCTCTGAGTACGTCAACAACCCCTGAGTGTGCTCAAGAGTCAGAGAACCTTGCACTCACACAGCAAAAGGAGCTAAAACAAATAGAAGCCCTGGTCTCCTCTGCAGACCATAGTCTCAAAGACAATACAGGGTACACACATGGACTAGGTTAAGTGTCATAAAGTACATATAATGGTAGCACCAAAGTCCTAAAAGATTTTGTATGTTGGGACAGGGCAGGACCACTATTTGTGATTGTGTATCTTATAGGCTCCCAGCCAAGGGATGATTTTTTAAAATGTTCCAAAGTTAAAAATTGAGTCTGAGAGGGTAGGACAGAGAGGAGCAGATATCACCAGCAGACACCAAAAGTAATAAAGGCAAGACTCAACATATGCCTGATCTATCATATAAAGTGAAAGGCTAGTCCCATGCTGATCAAAGAAAAACTCTTGGGCTTCATATACTTAGGGGAGGTTTAAATAAATATGACTACCAGTGTCACACACATATCTTGCAAGTCAATTGACATCAAAGCTGGAAACAAAACCAGCATCTACACACCAGATTATATTGTTCATATTGTTCACTAAATGAGTATATGAATAGCCACCTTTTTTATCAATCTGTACAGGCCATGTGGTCTATTATTTGTTGGTATTTAGGATTCAGGGGCTATCCCTAGACCACCATTGACACTTGACAGTCATCTCTCTGTAATCAGCTCCTAGCAGGGTGCCTGGCACACAGTACTGGCCCAATACAGGAACTGAAGATTGAATACATGGGTTTATAATTGATTTTTACTAAATGGATGTAAAAAAAAACAGTTGAAAAGACTATTCACAATAACTTCCTTGTTAATTCCTAAGTTCATGGGTAATTCCTAACATATGGTTGCCTGAGCACTAAGGAAATGCAATGATAGTGATGAGGGTCTATGACCTTTGCTCAAAATGCTAAGATAAAATTACAAGAGGAATTGCTACAATGAGAAACATCAGAAAGCCCCCTAAATCCAAAAAAGTTGACTGTGGTTTATAACGTGGCCCACTGTATATTTGTATTCTTTGTCAAAAGCGAGTAATTTCTCATTAGACCTGTAGCAAACTACTTTTTTTCCTCAACCATTACATTTTATTTTCTTTAGCACTTCATTGCTTTTCCACACATTTCTTTGTATCTTATGAATTCCCCCCCTTCTTTTTTTGTTTTTGTGTCAGGGTCTCTCTGTAGCCCCAACTGGCCTGGAACTCGATATGTAGACAAGGCTGGCCTTGAATTCACAGAGATCCATCTGCCTCTGCCTCCTAAGTGCTGGGACTAAAGGCGTATGCCACCACACCCAGCTGCTCCTTTTCTTTCTTTTTTTTATTATTATTTTTATTTTGTTTAGGAATGTATTGTAAGTGCACCTCATGTATTGTAAGGGCACCCACATCATGCAATGTCCTTGGAGGTCAGAAGAGGGCATCGAATTCCCCTGGAACTGGAGTTATAGACGGTTGTTAGCTGAGGAACCTATGGATTTGCTGTAGTACTGTTCCATCTGTGTTCATGTCAGCGTGGCCCTGGATACAACAGCTGTGAGCTAACCAGCCAGCCATATCAGTGAGGAATCTTTTTATGATTCTTGCTTTAGTCAGAAGTCACAAAGGGATTGAGCTTCATTTTTGGGTCTGCTTCTTCATTGATCCTTCATTGTTTTATTAATGCCTCTTTGATCATTAATGATGATCATGCTTTCATTTGTTTTGTTTTATTTTGTTGAGAGAGGGGCTCTAGCACAGAATAGATTTGAACTCATTAAGCAGTTGAGGATGACTTTGACCTTCTGATCCTCCTGCCTCTGCCTCCTGAGTGCTGAGATTGCAGGAGTGTGCTATCGTGCCTGGTTTATGTAGTGTTGAGGGTGGAGCACAGGGCTACATGTAAACTAAGCACTCTATGAACTGAACAATGCCCCCTACTTTGGACAATTTTTAATGCTGGGTGCTGCTCTTGGCATTTTTTTAAAATCTGTGATTATTTTTAGCAAATCATAGGCATGATACTCTCTGGTTGTTTGATTGATTGCACAGAAGTTCTAAGGATGAAATAGTAGTTTTGTTGTTGTTGCTTCTTTTGTTTTTTGAAAAGGTCTTTTTGTTCTTTTTCATTTTGTGATTTTTTTTAATTTTTACAAAAACTTTATTGAGAATTTCATACATGCATATAAGGTGTTTTGATCAAATCCATGACCACTCCCACCCTCCAACATTCCCCCCTTTGAAGAGGTAACCCTAAAATCTTTTAAGGATTAGATAAAAGCTCCCAAATATTTTTGACATTTTTGGCCTTTGGTTGGAAAAGTGTATGTTGCTAACAGGCCCAAGGACCAAGGACATTTTAGCCAAGAAACTGGCTACATTTCTTTGGAGTCTTTTTACCCTAACAGCCTAGCCAATTCTTACCTCCTATTCTCATCACACCATCCTCTGAAGGTGTTACCCAAATTCCCAATGGGGAATAGGGATGCAGGCCTCTCTGGCTTCTTCCATGCTGAACAGGGACACAGGGTGAGGCAATTGGGGTACCCCTTCAGTGGATCTATCTAAAAGACTCCCAAATTGCATAACTCTTGTCTCTAAGGGGAGAAGAAAGTCCTTGAATCATGAATAGGAGATGTGAAGAGGAAGTAAAGGCAAGAGTAATTAGCATTACAAGTTCTAGACAGGAAACTAAAAAAAAAGTCAGAACAGGGCTGCGGGTCTCTCTTCCCTTGTGGGTCATTGGCCACCGATCCACGAGAACAAAGGGAGCAGAGGTGACGAACAGGGTTAGGACAGCCATGAGTATGACAGAAAGACCTCCCAGGAGTCAGCTTCAGTGAGACAGCTTGTTTATTCAGGGGGTTAAAGGGAAAGATATAGGGTGACGACGGCAGCTAAAGCTTTACCTGATAGGTGTTCATAGTATGCTTTACTTGCGTGTGGCAGGAGGACCCTATCATGTAGAAAGGGGAGGTGGGATTGACTGGCTGTAGTGCAATGCCTAATTATCATATGGGAAAACCAGGGGCAGCATTTGCAGGGAACTATGTCAAAGGTCATGTTCCAAATAAGGTCAGGCATCTGTGCTTGGAGACACTTTCCAAATAAGGTCAGGCAGAGAGTAGGAAGACCCTGCTGAGAAAGGGAGTCCTCCACTTTAAGCCGAGCTTTACAGCAGGATCTTCCAACACAGGGCAATTTTCAAATGTTCATATGAAAGTCCATTGGAATTTCTTGACAAGGGCTTCCAAAGCATCCCTCATTTTTGGATTCTTCCTCATTTTTCTTTTGTCTTTCAAGGCTGGACTAGTTGGCTGGGAAGAGTGGCTGGATACTCAGGTGAGGATCCAGTGACCCTACTTGGCAAATATAGTCACAATTGGGCTTGCTGAAGACTGTGCTCATTCATTAATGCGTGCCTAGCAAATTACTTTTTATAAAACAAAGCTGCTTTGTTTTATGTGGCCCCAGCTTGCCTGGAACTGACTACATAGACCAGGCTGGTCTCAATCTCACAGACATCCACCTGCCTCTGCTTCCTGAGTGGAGGGATTAAAGGTGTGTGCGACCATTCCTGGCTCTTATTTATTTTTATGATTTATTTTTATTCATGTGTATGTATGCATGCCTGTGTGAGTGTATGCCATGTGTGTTCAGCTTTCCTTGAAGATAGAGTTACAGGTGGTGTAAGCTGCCTAATGTGAATGCTGGGAACTCTGGTCCTCTGGAAAAACAGCAAATGCTCTTAACTACTGAGTCATCTCTCCAGTCCATTAGCTGTTTTTTCTTTTAAAAAACATGCAAGTATTTGGGAGACTGAGACTAGCAGGTCATGAACTTGAGACTAGCCTGCACTGCACACAAACATCTTTTTTCAAATAAAAAAAGACAAATAAAAATAAAGCACACACAAAAAAAACTAATCTCATATAAGAAACTACAAAAAAACAAAGGGATTATTTCCAGATACCAGGACACCTAGCTAAAGTATATTAGAAAATAACTCTCCACAGGAGCCATATAATCATTCTATTCTTCCCTGTGCCCACATGCACAGTGTGTGTGTGTGTGTGTGTGTGTGTGTGTATGCGTGCATGCGTGTTGGATATGTTCATGTGTGTACATGTGTGCCTGCAGCTGCACAAATATATAGAGGTTGGCATCAGATATCTTCTTTGACCTATCTTATTTTTTTGAGATGAAGTTTCTTGCTGAACTTCATTGCTGAGCTCATTGATTCTGCTGGGCTGCCTGGCCAATGAGCTTCACGGATGCACTTAGCTCCACTCCCACAGTGCTGGCATTACTGACATGCAGCTCCACACCCAGCTTTTATGTGGGTCCTGGGGATCCAAACTCGGGTCATGGTTGGGCAGCAGGTATTCGCCCAGTGAGCCATCTCCGCAGCCCCTCACTCTCCCTTTTTGAACACGTTTAGAGACAGAATTATATCTTTCAAAATCCAACTCATTTCATTTTAAGAAATACTTGTTCAATGTCTTCTTCATTTCAAGAACTATGTCAGAGAAAGACAAATGTCTGTCCAAGGATGACAAGTTTGCTACTCTGGGCCATCAAAAAGTAAAATGATAATTCAAGATTTGTTCCTGGTGTTTTAGGCTCAAAACCAACAAATTACATAGCTCTTCTTACATACTAGGTACTAGGTTAGGAATTTGGCATTGATTTCTACAACATTTGGCTTAATACCTATTTTCTCCTATTTTTACAGTTCAGAAAATCATAGCTCGAAGACTTGAGTTTAGTGGTCTGAAGTCACACAGCTAAGAAGTAGCAGAACTGTATTCCAAACCCTGCTTTGACTCCAAAACTTCTCTATCTTTGCACCCTGAAGTGCCTATACCAACACCACCTCACACAGCAGTATCTCAGCCAGTGATACCTCAGTCATAATTGTGCATATATGCTCATGCATAAATGCATATGCAATCTATTTACAGTTCAGGGTCTCATTAAGGGCACTTGTTTTGTGTGTGTGTGTATGTGTGTGTGTGTGTGTGTGTGTGTTTTGATGTTTTTATTAGCTTACAAAGAATTAAGCTTCACTATAGTATTTTTCAAAAAAATGTTTCTGTTGTTTCTCTCCCCTTCATCTTCTCCATCTTCCTTCATATAACCTTCACACCGCACCCCGGTTTTTCAAGCCCTTTTGTTTCTCAAGCCCTTTTGTTCTCCTTTTATTGTTTCCTAGCAAGTTTCATCATCTATAGCTGACTATCACAATCCTTTATTTACATTCACACAAACAGAGTTAGGATTCACTTATGAGAGAGAACATGTGATTTTTGTCTTTCTGAGACTGGATGACCTCATGAGTTCATCCATTTTCCTGCAAAGTTGGTAATTTCTTTCTTTTTTTTTTTTTACAGCTGAAAGGCAGTCAGACTTTTTGCTAGTATACTCACTGATGGCTCTGAAGAAACAAGCCATGTGTCTTCCTTATATTTCTGGGTTGATATCTAATCTTTCCATCTATCCTAGTTTGTTTCTCCATTGCTGTGACAAAATACTCTGACCAATACCAACTTGGGGAGGAAAGGGTTTATTTTATCTTACATCTCCTGGGTTACAGTTCATCAGGGAGCCCAAGATAGGAACTCAGGATAGGAACCTGGAGGCAGGAGTTGGAGCACAGGCCATGGAGGAATGCTGCTTACTGGCTTGCTCCCCTGGCCCCTGCTCAGCCTGCTTTCTTATGCAACACAGGCCCACCTTCCCAGGGGTGGCACCACCCACAGTGGGCTGGGCCCTGCCACATCACACAACAACATGGCCACAGGCCAGTTCAATGGAGACAATTTCCCAGTTGAGGCTCCCTCAACCCAAGTGTGTTAAGTTGACACTAAAGCTATCCAGCACACGATCATAAATTTAAACAGTTATAAAAGATATAAGTTGTAGAATATTGAAGACTGGCACTTAAAATGAAATGATCTAATCATTCACTTAAGTATACCTAATGGAATCAGAATATCATAGTGATTCCTTTCTCATAACCAACCATGTTTAAAAAATAAATGGGTGGGCTGGGTGTGGTGGTGCATACCTTTAATTCCAGCACTTGGGAGACAGAGGCAGGTGGATCTCTGTGAGTTCAAGCCCAGCCTGGTCTACATAGAGAGTTCCAGGTCATCCGGGGCTACATGGAGACCCTGCCTCTAAAAGACCAAAAATAAATAAATATAAAATAAAATAAAAATAAATGACCAAGTTCTTCCTTAAGGGCAGAAAGTTCCAAACACTTCTTTTTTCCTTGAATTCTTATATACATTACACAAGATCATAAGATTTATTACATTTAGAGATTTTCGTTACTTTTGATTACCTTGTCATTTATTATGACTGTGGTGGTTTAAATGACAATGTCCCCCAAAGGCTGCAAGTATTTAGACATTTTGTCCCCAGTTGGTGGCTCTGTTTTGGGAGGTCTTAGAAGGTGTGGCTATCCTGGAGGCAGCACATCACTAGGGGTGGGCTTAGAGAGTTCTTAAGCTTTGCCAGATCTCCAGTCGCTCTCTTGCTTCCTGTGCCTGCTGGAAGATGTGAGAGCTTAGCTTCCACTTCTCTTCTCCAGCCACCATGCCTCCCCGCCAAGACGGACAGTAATTCCCCTGGAACCGTAAGCTCAAATAAATTCTTCCTTCTATAAATTGCTTAGGTCAGTGTTTCTATCACAGCAACAGAAAAATGGCTACTTCCCAAACCAGATTAACCAACCACCCTACCATAGATCCATAAATCAGTGTTTCTATAACAGCAACAAAAAAAGTAACTAATACAATGACAAAATATAAATTAAAATTTAATGTTTACAGTCTGTGATCATAAGGTAATGTTAAAATTATCCTGAATTTAGCTATCACTTAACTAGTGCAAAACTGTTCAAAGAACACAAATATATAAATTTTGATAATAATTAGACATAAAAATTTTATTGGAAATGCACTTCTTAAATGTGTAATGGGGCTTTTACTCCAACTTGTTATTATATTCGTGGATGAATATTGAATAATATTCAAGAAGCTGATTCAGCATCAATTATATTTTCAGGTTCTTAAAAAATGTATTTAGTATGTATATTAGTGTTTTGTCTGAATGTATACAAGTGCACCACATGCATGTGATGCCTTCAGAGGCCAGAAGAGGGCACTTCAAGGGCATGCCTCCTAAGCTATGGACAGTTAGCCACTATGTGGTGCTGGGAACTGAACCCAGGTTCTCTGCAAGATTAGCCAGTGCTCTTAGCTGCTGAGACATCTCTCCAGCCTCTATTTTCAGTTTTAATTCTTATAAAAGTAAATGTTAAGTCCTAGCATGTTTGCAAATGTCTTTAATCCCAGCATTGGGAAGCAGAGGCATGTTAATCTCTGTGAGTCTGAGGGCAGGCTGGTATGCATAGTAAGTTCTGGGCCAGTCATTGCTGCATAGTGAGAACTTGTCTCAACAAACAAACAACAATAACAAAACAGCGAGTGATTAGAAATAGGTTCTATATCAATAAGAGTCGTATAACGCTATTGTCAAGTTTTTTTATTCAAAGTATTGTGTCAAATTATCAAGAATTTTTCATAAAATAATGTTTTCAACCATCTGTCATCTGACAACTTGACTAGATTAAACCGTAATGATGGCAAAGAATTGGAAACAACCTGACTTAGAAATGGATTTATTGGGCCTGAGCAGGATGAGTCAGTTTTTGCCATACAAGCATGAGGACCTGAGTTCAATCATGAGCCTATACATGAAAGCTGGATAAACATAGTAGTGCATGTCTGTAATCCCAGATGGGAAGATAAAGTCAGGACGACCTCTGGGGCTTGTTGACAAGCCAACATAGTCACATCAGTGAGCCTCCAGTCCCAGTGAGATACATCTAAAACATAGGGTGGAAAGTACTTGAGAAAGACACCCAATGTGGACCTCTGGTTGACACATGCATACACAGACATCTGTCCATGTACACTCCCCCCATACACATATGCACACACCCAAACACACACAAATAAAGACAGGAATTTGTTATCCAGTATTACATTCATTTGGTTTCTCTCTTTATGGTGTTGGAGATGAACCCCTTGAGTACTAACACCTACTAGTCTTCAAGTCCTTATGCAGTTTTTGTTTTTTTAGTGAGTATAGGCTGGATGTAAGGAACTATTTTGGAAATGTACAGCATGATTACAAGTAATAATCACTGAGAATAGACCTTCAATGTTGTCTGTTAAATGTGTGAGGTAAGGGATGTGTTGTTTGATCTACTGATTTAACAATGCACATAGATAGATAGATAGATAGATAGATAGATAGATGATTGATAGATAGATAGATAGATAGATAGATAGATAGATAGATGATAGATAGATAGTTAGATAGATAGATAGATAGAGATAGATAGATAGATAGATGATAGATAGATAGTTAGATAGATACATAGATAGCTATAGATAGAAGATAAATGACAGATAGATAGATAGATAGATAGATAGATAGATAGATAGATAGATAGATAGATAGATAGATGGATGATGGATGGATGGATGGATAGATAGATAGATAGATGATTGATAGATAGATGATAGATATATATAGATAGATGATTATAGATAGATGATAGATAGATAGATAGATAGATGATAGATAGATAGATATCAAAAATTATGCTGTACACATAAACACATATTTGACAACTGTATGTTTAAAAAAGATGGGAGAGAAAAAATAATTTGACAGAAGTGAAGTCATTTGTAAGATTAGACTGTAAAAATACTGGCTTTTTCTTTCTTCTCCTATTTTAATGCTATGAGCTGCCCTGGGTCACATGGCAGGGAGCTAAGAGAGGCTTCTGGCCAATGGCCAGCAAGGGACCAAGTCACGCAGTCCAATAGACCATGAAGAACTGAACCTTGTCAACAAATATGCAAGTGAGCTTGGATAAAACTTATCAACGGCCACTTCTCACCACTAGAATCAAGGTGTTGGCTGAACTTTTCAAAGACTAGCAGAGAATCCATTTTCTTCTCTTTTCCAGCCTCTAGAAGCTGCCTTCATTCTTTGGTTCACAGTTCTTTTCCACCTTCAAGGGCACCCTATCACTCAGACTCTCCCTCTTTGTCTCCCTTTCACTTTCAAGCAACCTTGTGATAATAGATTCTACCTAGATAATCTATTCATTTCAAGGGTCAGCTAACTAGAAGCCTTATTTTCATAGAAAACTTTAAATTTCCTTTGTCACGTTGCATTTCCAAGGATTAGAGAATTTTAATTTTTTTGTTTTAAATTTATGTGTGAATTTTGCCTGCATGGATGTAAGTATACCATGTGTGTTCAAGGCCCAAAGAGGTCAGAAGAGGGTGTCAGATACCCTGAAACTGGATTTACAGATGTTGTCAGCTGCCATGTGGGTGCTTGGAACTGAACCTAGGTCCCTTGCAAAAGAAGATAGTGTTCTTAACCAGTGAGCCATCTCTCCAGACCCGGATCAGGGCATCTTAAATGTTCTCATCACAAATAATTTTTAACTATGTGAGATGATGAATGCATTAATTAGCTTAACAAATCATTTCCCAGTCCATACACACATGAAAATACAATGTTGCACTACGGGGGAAAATGCGTAACTTTTATTTGTCAATTATACACTTTAAAATCCAATTTTGATTATTATTCTGTATACCAGATGAACTATTTTTTGGTGTGATGGGAATGAACCCAAACCCTTGTACACACTATGCATCCTACTACAGAGCTACACTCCAAGCCCCTACATGAAGTATCTTACTTGGCATTGTTTTAAGTTAAAAGTCATAAACTATTGTGGCTCTTGAAGAAAATAAACTCTGTGTCACTATATATAAATTGAAAGGCCTTATTTTTTTCAGTATCTGAAAGTTACAAATACTATGACATTTCACTCAAAATGTGGTACCACATATTCTATTGCATTATCACACTCGAGAAGTTTAACACTGATACTCATTTAGAGTCCCTTAGTGTTACATTCCATTATCATTCCAAACATTTTACAGATAATCAAGGATCACTCATTGCATTTGACCATCATATCATTTTAGTTCATCTTATACTCAAATTTTGTTATAAATGGCATGGGCCATGGTTAAGAGTTCAGTCCAATTGTCTTGCATCAGGTCTCACAACTTGGATTGTCTGATGGTTTCTTCATGATCAAAGTGAGGTTATGAATTTTTGTCAGGAACAATATAGTGTGACAAAAAGGCTTGTAGAGATTTACATCCAGATGGGAGGAATAACAACTAGCAAAACCAACTCCTCCATGAAAGCAAAGAGGAGAGTGGCAAATGTTATCAGGGTCAACATTTTTAGACCACTGAAAATTAATCTAAGGCTTGATAAAATCTGAGAGGCTTTTATAACAGAAAAAATGGCCAAATCACAATAAAAAACAGTGAATACAAGGGATTGAAACTTGTTGTATTACCATGCCTATACTGGTTACTTTTCTGTTCGTGTGATAAGACACCATGACCAAGCAACTTATAGAAGGACGAGTTTATTTGGCTGGCTTACAGTCCAGAGGGTTAGAGTCCATAATGGTGGGGGAAGGCATGGCTGCAGAGGGTGTGTGGAGCAGAAAGCCAAGTGACCACATCTTCAAGCAAGCACAGGAAGCAGAGAGGGACTGGAAATCTGGCAAGGATTTAGAACTCTCAAAGCCTGCCCCAGGGATGTGCTTCCTCCAACAAGAGAAGAATGAATACACAAATCATCATACACTAATATAATTTTTAAAATGCACCAGTAAGAAAATTGAATGCATTGATATATACAAAACCATAAATGGATCTTAGTGGCCTATGCTGAGTGAAATAAGCCAATCTCAAAAGGTTATAAACTGTACAGTTCTATTTATATGACATATTAAAAAAGTTAAACTACAGGAACAGTGAACAGAGTAGCAGTTGACAGAGGATAGGGGTTAAAAAGAATTTGATTACCAATGGGCATCATTAGAGAATTTTTGAAGGGTATAGACCCACTGCATATCCAAACTGTGGTGGCTATATGACTCCACACAAATCTTTTCTTTTTATGTGTATGAGTGTATTGCCTGCATGTGTGTAAGTGCACCTGTGTCATGCAATACCTTCGGAGGTCAGAAGAGGGAATTGAATCCCCTGGAACTAGAGTTTTGGACAGTTGATAGCTGCCATGTGGGTACTGGAAATCAGATGCAGGTTGTCTTCAGGAGTATCAGTGCTCTTAACCGCTAAGCCATCTCTCCAGCCCTCCACATGAAACTTTAAAGTTCTAGAAACAGCCAGATGTGGGGGCACATACCTACAATTTCATACTTGGGAAACAAGGCAGGAGGACTACCATGAGTTTGAGAACAACCTGATCTATAAAAATGAACACCAGGCCAGCCAGTGCTACATAATGAGAGCCAATCTCAAAAGAAAGTTCTACAAATGTGTAACAGTATGTATTAGTCTGTGTGTCTTGATTGTGATGGTAATTGCACAGATATATGTTTGCGAAAAGACTTAAAATGGGCAGATGTTATTCTTTGTAAATTTCATCTCAAAAATGCTTATGTTAAAAAAAGTTTCCTGGGGGCTGGAGAGATGGCTCAGTGGTTAAGAGCACTGACTGCTCTTGTAGAGGACCTGGGTTCGACTCCCAGCACCCACATGGCAACTACGAACCATTCTTAACTCCAGTTCCAGGGTAATCAGAAGCCCTCTTCTGACTTCCATGGCACTGTACAACACGAGTGCACTCACATGCAGGCAATATACTCATTCACATAAAATAAAAATAATAAAGAAAATATTTTTTTTAAAAATCGACATGTGTTTTCCCTCATATGTGGATCCTAGGATCAGACCCTGATAAATAAGTATGCAAACAGACATAACTGCAGGAACCAGGACAAGGGTAAGGAAACAGTGAGTTAAATGAAAAGAAATAACCTGAAGGAGAAGAATAGTAGGCAACAGACCTTAAGAAGGGAGATATGGATAAAAATTGGGTCAGTTTAAGGGATGGGGAGGAAAGGATATATGAGGAACCTAGGGTATAAGGAGAAATAAGAAGCTCAGCAGAGGTAGGATCATAGGAGCAAGGGTATTAGTAAGGAAGAAAGGGGGGAAGTGGGGGCAAC